>NC_066889.1:27378244-27705744 GCF_022985175.1 Labeo rohita
AATCACTGTTAACTAATGCTGCTACTAATAATAATAGTAATAAAAAAATTATTGATTCAGATCAGTTTCAATCAAAAAAAAAAACAGTCAATACTTGACTCATTTATAAGCTTTGCACTATTGAAATCTGATTTTTTGTTTTTTTTGAACAATCATGTGTTTATATAACTGTGATGGTTGTTTTGGGGGGAAAACACATACATGCATATTAGCACATGATCATATAAACAGTGTTGGGCAGGTTACTTCCAAAATGTAATAGATTATATAGTACTAGTACTGTCTTTTAAAAGTAATTAGTTACATTACAATATTACTGTCTCTAAATTGTAATACGCTACACTACTTTTAAGTTACGTTTGAGTTGCTTTCACCAAAATATCCACAGAAGTATGACTAGGCATTATAAAACACCAAAATGTAGTTTATTGCTGCTCATTATACATCCAGTGGAGGGTAATGAGTTAGGTCTATATAGCATAAAATTATAAAATCATATTTAGATAGGCTACCGGTATGCAGGTCTACATTAACGTTACTTGTAGTTTAGGTTAAACACAGATAAGCACAAAATTATTACATTTTGCCGGCGCAATCAAACAACGGAAACAAACAACAAAAAAATCTGTCATTTTTGGTCATACAGATCATTCGAGACTGCAGTGTGTTTACTTTTATTTCTGTCATCTCGTTTTTCTTTCCATGAACATTTGACGAGTGCCGCGCCAGACAAACATGAACCAAACTCGTAACGAGTAATATTATTACCGATATTTGATTAGTAATGTATTATATTACTGCGTTACAGCAAAACGTAATATACATGTGTAATATTATTACTTTTGTAATATGTTACTCCCAACACTGCATATAAAGGACAATACCTGCTGCATTGCAGAGGTCAGTGTCACAGCAGTGAGTAGTTATTGGCTCTCCAGCAGGTTCACATGCAGGGGCACACTGTTTAGTTGTGACAGACACCTTAGAACCTCCTAATTTAAAAATAAAAACAAACAAACAACAACAAAAAAACATTAACATCTGTATACAGTAATAGGATACCAGTTCCATAAAATACTCCTCTTTTAATAGACAAATAATTGCAATTATGTGATGAGATTAAAAAATACAGTAACCAAATCAACCAGGAACCATATTATCACTTCCAATAAACTATGACTGTACATTTCCACATCAAACTGGACTTACCAATGGATTGTTCTATTGTTGTGCTTTGGCATTTGGAATATCCAACTCCACACATCTCCACTTTTGCCTCACAGCGACCCATAAGATCAGGTGTGCACGTGTAACACTTGAGAGAGTATCCTTAAAGACAGAGACAGACATATAGTGACCTCTCTATGTCTGCAAAATAATACATTATTAAATACTTGCTGTTTTTTGTACCTCCAGTGAGAAAAATTAGAAGAAGGCCAACAGGGACATGCAGATCCATCATGTGTCAGGAACAGAATGAAATAACTATGTTTCCATTCCTTTTATGTCTGTTCAGAAAGGGGTGGGTTTACTGAGAAACCTTTGTGAAGTTCTACACAAGCCTCTGACAGTTACTGTTACAAACCATATGGATTTTTGAAAAAAATCAAACATTCTGTTATGGCACACAGTTTAACGCATAATTTTATGATACAGTAGCTTTAAGGACAATTTTCAAATTGACTCTGCTCATGCTTCATGACTGAGAGTACTTTATAAAAAAAATTACAATGACTTGTTTTTCAGCACTGGAGTTGGAATAAACCTTTTTTTCTTATTCTTTTAACTTTTATATTATTTTGCCGAACCTTGCTATGTGTATTGCGTTATTATCACAGTTGCGACTTATCACAGCACTTACATATTATCCCTATTTTTTGGTTTTGATTGATTCTGTTGTCCTCATTTGTAAGTTGCTTTGGATAAAAGCATCTGCTAAATGACTAAATGTAAAATGTAAATATAGATGAAACACATAGGCTAGTGAAAAAGATACTGTGGGATTTTGTGTATTGAACATTGATCATAGAGAATATGCTAAAATATATATTTTTTAAAAAAGTTAATCTGTTCTGAGATCAGTATTAAGAGTTTTAAGATGTACCACTGGATTGTCAAAATACTAATAGGGTAATCAAAAAACTGTAATGTAAATTGCCACATTCACTTAAATGATTTACAAATTCTCTCCGTCTATGTTTCAGAAATAACACTAGCCTACTTTAAATGTTATTTTAATATTTACAGGCCCATTTTACATCCTGTACATTTTATACAGTTAAAGGGAAAGTTATTTATAATAATAATAATACATGGAAAAGAATAATGCAATTACATTAAAACACAATTCTGGAAAAGTGAAAAGTCTCCAGTAAATGTGCGATGTCAATAATAGCGAATGTGTTGTTTTTGTGTATGTGTACAAAAGATTATCTGCTGCCACATGGTGGTAAATGATGCTAAATACAGTTTTAAACATTCAAAAGGCTGTTACATTTTGCAGCAGGTCCAAAAGGGAAACAGTTCATGACAGACAAGTCACACCCTGCAGTTTATTTCCTGATTGAATGTCATAAAGCAAAATGAGTGTTGATTTTAGACAGTTTTTTATTTATTTATTTATTTATTTATTTATTTATTTTTACAGATGGTCAGGAAAGTACAATACCTGAAGCATATTCTGTATTACAGAGATTTGTGTTACAGCAGTAAGCATAGATCTTTCCAGTGCCGATGTTGATAGACCCACACTGTTTAATCTTCACTACAGATGTATTGTATGGAGTAACAACTGAAAGAAAGCAGAAAGAAAAGAAAGCTTAGTATATTACCACTAATGATTCATGTACTACTAATTTAAATATAATTTACATTTTGCAGGAGCAATTATAGCAGCATCTCCAACAGTCAATTATAACAATACATTTCAATCCATCATATTGCACTGTGACAAGGAAAAACTGGCTTAAAAGTGCCTGATTTTAAAAATAGAAATAAAAGGTGTGCTGATGTTGATGGACCCAGTTACACAATCACTTGATGAAATACATTCAATTCAATTCAATTCAAATTTATTTGTATAGCGCTTTTCACGATACATATCGTTGCAAAGCAGCTTTACACCAAATTGACATTTTTACAATATATGTAGTAGAGTAGTAGCTTGATGCACATATGGCAGAGATGTGTGGTAAAGATCAATTAATGACGTAATCAAACAGACAAAGAACACTATAAATTAGTAGCAGAATTCGGTAGTGCTGTATGTTTTCAGGGTTGGCATCATCTGAAGTCCTCTGTGGGGTTGGCATCATCTCTTCTTAAGTGTTCTGGATCCACACTGGAGCTTGTGAATTCCTCGTTACCATGGGATGTCAATCCCATGGCAAAAACAGAGAACAAATAGGAACATAATTAGCGTAGCTGCTGTTCAAACTAAGAAAAGGAAGGTTTGTTAAACCAGAGCTAAAAGATTAATAATGAACATTTGATCAGATATAGCTGCAGGAAAAGTTTGAGATGCATTATTTGAATGCTTGGCTAAAAAGATGCGTCTTTAATCTAGATTTAAACAGAGACAGTGTGTCTGAACCCCGAACGTTATCAGGAAGGCTGTTCCAGAGTTTGGGTGCCAAATGTGAAAAAGCTCTACCTCTTAGTGGACTTTGCTATCCTAGGTACTACCAACAGTCCAGAGTTTTGCGACCTTAGGGAGCGTGATGGATTGTAGCGTGGTAGAATACTAGTTAGGTACGCAGGAGCTAAACCGTTAAGTGCCTTATAGGTAAGTAGTGCTATTTTGTAGCTGATGCGGAACCTAATAGGTAGCCAGTGCAGAGACTTTAAGATTGGGGTAATATGATCATACTTTCTTGACCTGGTAAGGACTCTAGCAGCTGCATTTTGGACTATCTGTAGCTTGTTTATTGAAGATGCAGGACAACCACCTAGTAGTGCATTACAATAGTCCAGTCTAGAGGTCATGAATGCGTGAACTAGCTTTTCTGCATCAGAAACAGGTAACATGTTTCGCAGCTTGGCAATGTTTCTAAGATGGAAGAATGCTGTTTTTGTAACATGAGAAATATGATTTTCAAAAGACAAGTTGCTGTCTAATATAACACCCAGGCTTTTGACTGTAGTGGAAGTAACACATCCGTCTAGTTGTAAATTGTAAGTCAAAAGATTCTGTGTATTGTTTTTAGGTCCAATAAGTAATATTTCTGTCTTATCTGAATTTAATAGCAGAAAATTGTTGGTCATCCAATCTTTTACATTTTTAACACACTCTGTTAACTTCGATAATTCAGAAGTTTCATCTGGTCTTGTTGAGATATATAGTTGAGTATCATCAGCATAACAATGGAAACTAATCCCGTGTTTTCTAATAATATTACCAAGGGGCAGCAAGTATATTGAAAATAGTAGAGGACCTAGAACAGATCCTTGTGGCACTCCATACTTTACTGGTGATAACTGAGATGACTCCCCATTTAAATAAACAAAGTGGTAGCGATCAGACAGGTAGGATCTAAACCATCTTAAAGCCTGCCCTTGGATACCTGCATAATTTTGTAGTCGATCTATTAGTATGTCATGATCTATAGTGTCGAACGCAGCACTAAGATCAAGTAAAACTAGCAATGAGATGCAGCCTTGGTCTGATGCAAGAAGCAAGTCATTAGTGATTTTAACAAGTGCAGTTTCTGTGCTGTGATGGGGCCTGAAACCTGACTGAAATTCTTCATAAATATCATTTTTTTGCAAGAATGAGCACAGTTGAGCAGATATAACTTTCTCTAAAATTTTAGACATAAATGGAAGATTAGAAATGGGTCTATAATTTGCCAGTTCACTAGGGTCTAGTTGTGGTTTCTTAATAAGAGGCTTAATAACCGCCAGCTTGAATGGTTTAGGGACATGACCTAAAGATAACGATGAGTTGATAATATTGAGAAGCGGTTCTTCTGCCACAGGTAACAATTCTTTCAGTAATTTAGTGGGTACGGGATCTAATAGGCATGTTGTTGGTTTAGACACAGTGATGAGTTTATTTAACTCTTCCTGTCCTATAGCGGTAAAGTACTGCAGTTTTTCTTTGGGTGCGACGAAAGAAGTTGACATATTAGATGCAGTATAATCTACACTGGTTATTGTATTTCTGATGTTATCTATTTTATCAGTGAAGAAATTCATAAAGTCATTGCTATTAAACTGTAAAGGAATATTTAGATCAGGTGGCGTCTGGTTATTTGTTAATCTAGCCACTGTGCTAAATAAAAACCTTGGATTGTTTTGGTTATTTTCTATGAGTTTGCGGATATGCTCAGCCCTAGCAGCTTTTAAAGCCTGTCTGTATCTGGACATACAGTTTTTCCATGCAATTCTAAAAACTTCCAAGTTAGTTTTTCTCCATTTGCGCTCAAGATTGCGAGTTTCTTTCTTGAGGGAATGGGTATTACTGTTGTACCATGGCGCAATACGTTTTTCTCTAACTTTTTTCAATTTGATGGGGGCAACAGCTTCTAACGTATCGGAGAAGATGGTGCCCATATTGCTAGTCATTTTGTCTAGATCCTGTGTATTAAGGGGTACACAGAGCAGTTGAGATAAATCAGGCAGGTTATTTGTAAATCTATCTTTGGTGGCTGGAACAATAGTTCTGCCAAGACGATAACGTGGAGCCATATAGTTAATATCAGTGATACGCAGCATGCACGATACAAGGAAATGGTCAGAAACATCATCACTTTGAGGTACGATATCTATATCAGTAAGATCAATTCCATGCGATATAATTAAATCTAGCGTATGATTAAAACGATGAGTGGGCCCGGTGACATTTTGCTTGACTCCAAAAGAGTTTATTAGGTCAGTAAACGCAAGTCCTAACGCATCATTTGTATTATCAACGTGAATGTTAAAATCTCCGACAATTAGCACTTTATCAAAATTAACCAATAGTTCTGAAAGGAATTCTGCAAATTCTTTTAGGAAATCTGTATATGGCCCTGGCGGTCTATACACAGTAGCTAAAACAAGAGATAGGAGAGATTTCTTTTGCATATCTGGCAGAGTAACATTAAGCAAAAGTATTTCAAATGAATTAAACCTGTATCCTGTTTTCTGAGTAACACTGAGAATATCACTATATATTGTTGCAACACCACCACCACGACCACTCTGACGGGGCTCATGTTTATAATAGTAGTTTGGTGGAGTGGATCCATTTAGACCAATATAATCATTAGGTTTTAGCCAGGTTTCGGTTAAGCAGAGTACATCAAAACTATTATCTGTGATCATTTCATTCACAATAACTGCTTTCGGTGCAAGTGATCTAATGTTTAGCAGCCCAAGCTTTAAAAATGGTTTCTGTTCGTGTATTTTGCTTTTTTCTGGTTTAATTACGATCAGATTTTTTCTAGATCCTGCATTAAATTTATGTTTTGATCTCACTATTCGAGGAACAGACACAGTCTTTATAGATTGGACAGTGCAAGTACTATCATTTAAGCGTTCAGAACAAAAGCCATCGTAGCAATCATTTGAGAATGTACTTACTAGTCAAATGGAGCGTAGCGTCCTGGAGATGTTGTCCGACAGCAGCTCCGCTCCGACTCTGCTGGGGTGCAGGCCATCAGCACGGAAAAGCCTAGGACGTTCCCAGAAAAGATTCCAATTATTAACAAAGAGCAGTTTCTGTTCTTTACACCATGTCAGTAACCATTCATTTAGAGCAAGAAGTCTACTGAACTTTTCGTGCCCACGTCGATACGTGGGAAGCGGTCCTGACACGATGATCCTCGTCGCGGGCGACGTGCTGCGAACCGTCTCGATCAGGCTGCTGAAGTCCCTCTTCAGAACCTCCGTCTGCCGCAGCCTGGTGTCGTTCACCCCCGCGTGCAGGACGATCGCGCCGACGCTCTCGCCGTCCTTCAGGATTGCGGGTATCTGCGCAGAAACATCGAGAACGCGAGCACCAGGAAAACAGTGGGTGTGGACTTTACCTTTAGCTAAAGTAGCACGTACGTACCGGACAATGGAGTCTCCGACGATCACAGCGTCGCGTTCCGTCTCGCGAAGGGGAGCGAAGCGGTTCCGGGTGGAGATCTCGAAGACCGGAGGCGGCGGAGGGGGCGAGGTCCTCGGCCGGGGCCTGGCTCGCGTCTTCCGCTGCTGCTGCACCCAGGGTCCGTGGTGTCCCGGCGCCGGAGTGAAGGACATCTGGGAAGATCGCGTCCAGGGTGCACGGGACCTGTGCAGAGAAGCACACGGAGTAGAGGTGGTCAGAGTGTTAGTATCGCGCTGTATAACGTTACTCACCCGGGAGGACTCCAGAGCGGCCCTCCGCTCTCTCAGCTCCGTCTGCCGCACCAACAGCTCCTGAATCTGCTTCTCCACGGCCTCCAGCTCGAGCTGCAACGAGTGCAGCTCGAACGTGTCCTCACCTGCACTCAAAGGTGGACACAAATTCGCCATTTAAAGCAAGTAACAGTGAGTAAACAATGGTAATGTGTGTAAATAGTGTGTAAACAATGCAAGCAGGATTAGCGGCAACCACGCTGGTGCTGCTAACGGGCTATAAGCTAGCAACTCGGGAAATCAAACAAAACTAGTTATAACAAAGTAATCCGGATGTTTTAGTTGTAAAATACAACAGGGGGTATATTCACACGTTATAAGAAACGAAAATGATGGTGTATAAATTTGATTTTAAATTGAAAAACAGACAATAAGAAATCTACTTGCAAAACAGAAAGAAAAGACAAACTTTGTAATATAAAAATGAGAGAGCCACAGACCACTCATAAATTTGTTCCATGCAATATACGTTTTCCCACCTTAACACAATAGATACCGTATCAATGTATTTTACCTAATATAAGTTACACCAGAAAACAACATATAAAACACATACTGGTTTGGAAGGACACGAGGGTGAGTACATGAGCTTTTGAGTGAATGACCCCTTTACACTCAAACTGATGCTCAAAATTCTTAACCAGCAGCACCACTTTAGTTTATTTTTTTTAGGTGAGATATACATCTGTGCAATATAAACCATTGACGGTTAGACTGTAGTTTAGACTTTTCTTAGAAACTTTTCACTTAAATATATTGTTGCAACAGCAAAGAATTCAAATGGGTGCAGTTCAGCAGAATGACCTACACCTGCACACAGAGGGTGTTCATTTGATTGATTGATGTGGGGAGAAGAAACATCCTGTTTAAAGTAAGAAATAAGTTCTTACGTTTGAGGCAGATGCTGCAGTGTTACTGTGTTTTGTACTGTTGCAATGAAACTAATCTGAAAGTTGTAATAAAAAAATACAGTGGAAAAATAAATAAAACAATAAGAGAAATTATATGTCTAGACTCTAACAAAAATAAAGGTGACAAACATTGGAATGATACAGAAGCAGTGGAAAAATACTAAAGTAAGGAAAAATGTAATGCAAATATGTACAATGGTAGACAAGTAATGTACATAATTTTTGCATGTTTAAGATGAGCTGAAATGAGCTTTAAACTGAAACAAACATATGTAACTTTATCAACAGGTCTGGGTTAAATTATATCACTTGTGACATACAAAGAAAATAATGCATACTTTGATATTTTAATATAACATACTATAATGTTTTACAATTTTTTATATGATAATGAAATAATGTTAACGCTAGTTGAATCACTGACACATCTTTCCCCCAATCCATCATGCTGAGGGGAAAAAAATAGCATTTTAAATGGCAAGCGATAAAACATGATATTTGATTACACAAGGTATCATTTGCCCTTTCTGACATGCATTTGGAATACAATACTTTCCTTTTAATTAACAAGTAAAATATTATGTCCTCCTCTTAAACATGCAAAATTTATGCATATTATTTGTCTATACCATTGTACAAATTTGCCTTCCATTTTTTCTTATTCCTTAACTTATTTTCCCCCTGCTTTTATCTGGTTTCAGCATGTAGTCTCTCTGTATTTGTTTATCTTGATATATACCTTCTCTTACTGTTTTCTTATTTATTTTGCATTGTTCTTCTTTATTATTATTTTCATAGTAGTTTCTCTTGCATATGTCAAAATGTCAACATGGTACAAAAAATAGTAACTTTGTTGCCACCTAAACTGAGAGAAACATAATGAGGTAATTCCACAAAACCGGTGCCTTTTGTGTCCCACACAAACACATTGAATTTTGTGTCCCACACAGACACATTGAATTAAACAAGTATTTGTTAAATTCAGCGTCTTTTTTTTAACACCATCTTTTGACAAAAACTAACCCTTTATCATAGTGATATAGCTCACATTCTTTAGCATGTAACTAAAATTGGTGTGAAAAGTAAAATCTCTTTCATGCATCTTTAGAACCAGAAACAGAAATAGATTCTTACTTTTGAGTTATGAAAGTTCTCTCAATGTGGGTGCTGCACAGTTACAGGTTTTTTTGTTTATTTGTTTTTTGGTACTTTGTTGACTGACATATGCAGAGAGAAACTAATATGAATAACAAGGCAGAACAGTGCAAAATAAATAAGGGAACAAAAACAACAAACAGAGAAACAGTATATCAAGATAAATTGGAGGGGGTAACAACATAGGAACAAGATAACGAATGGAAAAATAAGGAATAAGGAAAAATTGAAGGCAAATATGTTTAAATAATATGCATAATTTAATATGCATGTTTAAGAGAAGCACATAATATCTTCCTTGTTTGAAAACGAAAGTATTTTAATGCCAATTACATGTCAAACAGGGCATATGATGCCTTTTTATCAAATATCATATTCATGGTTTGCCATAAACAATGCTATTTTTGTCAGATTTAAGGAAAGATGTGCAAGTCATTCAACTTGCTTTAACATTTTCAACAAATTTTAAATGTTATATTTTATATTTAAAATTACCATGATCAAATATTAAAGTATAAATTATTTTCTTTGTATGTCACAAGTGAAATTATTTAATCTTTGTATAAAAGCTATCAAAAACGCTGATCAGAAAAACAGTTATATATTATAATAGTAATAGTTATAGAGTTATATATATATATAATAGTAATATATTGGTTTTAATTTGTTTTAGTTTAAACGAACCAAAATATGACTCTTGAGCACGATGATAAAAACTCCAAAGACTGCATAGACCTGCACCTGCATTCGCAGCGCCCTCTTGTGACCATAAGTTACACTTACATATTTGGCACCATTACCCTCTTCACCTGTAGAGGGAGCAAAAACATAAATTACAGCCACAGACTGATAAATCTGTAATTTACCAATAAAACAGCAGAAACTATATGTGTAATTTACAACTTAACATAGGCTAATAAAGAAAAATGCAAACAACATAATGATAATTATTATTTTCTTTTGAACAGAAAAAATGTATCTCTTTGTAAAATAGGGCAATATTGTTTGTGTTAAAAAGTTTGCCTTGATTAAAAATCTAATTCCAGGCAGCTAAAGAGACCTTTATGGCAAAGGTCTCTTTAGCTGCCTGGAATTAGATTTTTAAAGGCTTTACCCTACATTTATATAAGGGGACAAAGTGAGGGGGCTTTTATCCCAAATACTATGCTTTAACTTAACACTTCCTGAAAAATTACCACATTGAACAAAACTGGAAATCCTAACCAAATTATTTTTTCCAACATATGCATAATGATTTCAGAGATTATGATTGTAGCTGCATAAACCTGCAACATATTAGATCAAGTAAGCTCAGTAAACCTTTTGTCATTGCATGCGATGGTCTTGTTAACTAATTTTAATGACAAACAGGTGCTGGGCTCGCTGTCCCCCTCTCTCAACAATTGTGGTCAATAAAACAAAATGCATTTGAATTATAAATATTTTGACAATGTGTACAAAACAGTAACAAATTGCTCAAAACTTGGTGGGAAAAAATGTTTATTTTAGCATTGCTGTAGATGGTGTGCGTCTTAAACAAGCTTGAGGTCTTCTTAATAAATCATTTGAATTTTTTGGGCAGAATGCTGAACACATTCCATTTATTGATAGGCCTATTTGTGGTGCTCACTGCAGAACCAAATTGGTTAAATGGGTGGGCTTGACCTATTTATGTTTAGAGTTATGGTGTGTGGTTGGATCTTCAAGCTCCACCCATTACGTGCAGTACTTAAAATATTTCAGACTTTAAAGCATAACAACCTTGATAAATATAAACCCAGAAAGGAGGTGATGTAATATTGTTTCATAAAATAAAAAATCACATAAAGACACCAGAGATAGTACAGAGTGAATACAAGCTCTATATTCAGTACAGTGTGTCTCATTGTAGAATGTGAAGAGCTGCTGGACTCAGTGCAACAGGATGCAGGAGAGCAGAGAACAGAAGAGGAACAGGAAGCTGTGAGTGACACTCTGAGCACCGTTACACAGGTTCCCTGAACAGCATGAGATGACCTCTGGGCCGCTAACAATTGAATTACAAAGGTGTTGAGAGATACAGCCTTTCAAAACTCTTGGCTGGTCTCCGGAGGTCCCTGATGAAAAGACAGAAAACAAAGGTTGATTCAGTCCAAGCTAACAACTGGTATAATCTTCTATAATCATCAAATTAATGATAGTGAGACAAAAAATAATGACTTGAAACTTCTCTTTTTCCTTCAGGTTCTTAGGTGTTATTGTAATGCAGCCGTCTTCACTCTCTGAGCAACTCATTATATTTAAACAGCTCTTCTCATCACAATAGTAACATTTCTTTCCATTAGGGATCATAGTTCTGGGATCTACAGGAGGGAAAAAAAGTTGACTTTTAATATATTTTCTGTATAAAATATAACATCTAATGAAATGACAATCCATTAGCTGCTCTATTCAATTAAATAATGGCCGTCAAACTGCACCCTGCATTTTATTTCCTGTTTGAATGTCTTTTGGAAGTAAAATCAGTGTTAACTTAAAGAGAAGATATTCATTTGCATATGACCAGTAAATTACAATACCTGGAGTGTTTTGGGCATTACAAAGGTCAGTCTCACAGCACGCTACAACAGTTCTCATAATGCCATAATTAAGGGACCCACTAGGACAGTCAGCAGAACAGCCTTTGCCCCTTACCGTAGTAGTATGGCCACCTAAAAACGACAATGATACAGGAAAGGCCAGTTCAGCTGCACATTATATTAACTGACAATATATTTATAAATATGTCGAAGTAGAAACACGTAACGACAGTTAAAAACAAACAAAAAATCTCACAGCCTGTTTGAAATTTCATTTTATACATTTTTAATACAAGTTAGCATAGCATTTTGAGAAAAAAAAATCAATAGCAGATATTCAGAATATATAAATTCCATCAGAATAAAATAAGTAGAAGTTCTACGAGTTGCAGCTCCAGTAAATTATAGCAGCATCTGCATCAGTCAAACAGTAAATTTCAATCAATCATACTAAACTTACCAGACTGTAGCAATGATGTGGAACTCATACACTTGGCAGATTCACTGTGACATGTTTCTACAATTTGAGATGAACAAGAATCATCCCGATTTCTGCACTGATAACACTGGAGAGAGTGTCCTTTAATAATAAAGAGAGAGGGGTTGAAAGTAAGACATCAATTATCTCTATTTTTACGCAATATAAATTCAAGCTATATTTGTCTTCATACCTTCAGCGAAAAGAACGAACAGAAGAAAAACTGAGGTTTGCAGATCCATCTTTGATCAAGAGGTGAATGAGATAATGTCTGTTTCAGCAACCATTTTATAGCTCATCAGAAGGGGAGGGTCTTCATGAGGAAATGACAATTTAAGAGAAATAACTTTGAAAAGGTCTATTTAGGTCAATTTGTTAACAGTAATCACGAAATTGATCACTCTGAGTCTACTTTGCAATGAGAAGAATCAGATTTAAAAAGGGCCTGATTTCTGGACACAGAACTGATGGAGGTTTTTCTTTCTAAGGGCCTAAAGCATTACTATGCATGTAACACCAGTCTTAAATAAATAAGAGGCATTGTTTTCTGTAACATGCAAAATTTTCCCCGTTATTGATACCCCAGTTTAACAGATGAGTATAAAAAATGTATTGATAATTATTATTTCCTTTTAAACAAATAGTTCTCTACCAGATAAAAGTCATGAAAGTGAAGTCTCAGTGATGTCAGATAAAAGATGTATTGGCAGCAAAGGGAGGATCAACTCCCTATTAAGCCTATTATGGTTTTGAACTAATTTAAACAACTGGAACATTTGAGTGTTCAGGTGTTCACATGCTTTTGGCCATACAATGTGTCATTTTGAACTATCACATATAAATGGCAGTATTATAATTATTTTGTAGTAGCTTTTTTTCTGAGGCTCAGACATACATTAAACAAAGAGTTTACCAAAATAACAAAATCACCTTGATGACCTTCAGCAAAACTTAAAATCCTAAACAATTTATTTGTCTGAACATATGTATGATCATATCAGGCATTCTCAATTGCTACATAAACCTAAAGCATGCTAGGTCAATGCATGCAATGACCAACTCATTTTTCATTGCATAGTGAAATGGGAGTTGTGTGTTTTTTTGTTTGTTTGTTTGTTTGTTTGTTTTTTTGCATAGTGTTGCACAGTGTTTTTTGAAAAAAAAAACAAACAAAAAAAAAAAATATATATATATATATATATATATATATATATATATATATATATATATATATAAAGCTTTAATATCTTGGAAGTCTTTATCCCTGTATGATAGACAGTCTATATTTCAGAGAACAAATTTTAAACTTTTACCATATGAAAGATCTCAGAATAACAATTTACCATATGAAAGATCTCAGAATAACATGAAAAAAGTGTTTGCTGTGTGTCACAGTGCAAATGTGGTCTGAATGTAGTCTGCGTGTAAATGTGTGGTGCATGTAAAATGTGTGAAATGAGTGTTTGTGGTTGTGTGGGTCACTAAATGGGAAAAACAAACACGGAAAACAATGTTTCTTGTAAGTCTCTTCTGCATATGTTAAATGTTATTATTTATTTTAAAATATTGTAATGGTTTAGTTTCATTTGGTAATATTGTAACTATACTGTTTAAAAGGAAGCGTATATAAATGTGTGCACTGAATTCCTGCATTTGTAGTAGCTCTTCATGTACAAGTGGATCATATTTGTGCTTGTGGGTTAGGATGCACATTCTGAGAAGCAGGTTACACTTTTTTTGTTTGTTTGTTTGTCAAGTGTACTTTATGTTCTATTGTTCATTTGCTGTTTACATTTTCTTGGTGTTTTTTTTAATTAAGTAATTTTTAATTTTTTTATTTTATTATTTTTTTTTTTTATGTATTTATTTTTTTAATGAAACCTAGATAAGTTCGTCAAGACAAAACTGTTGTTGGCTGGTTGCTGGTAGGCATTCTGACTTGTTTCTAGGCATTGTTAATGACTAATTTTACTGCAACATTCCAGAGAACCCAATCAAACAAATGTAACAAAAATATTTTCTTTGTCATTTATTTATTCAGGAAAATTATCCAATATTACATATCTGTGAGTGGCAAAAGTATGTGAATCTCTAGAATTCGCAGTTATTTAAAGGTAAAATCAAAGTCCATCTGTTTAGAGGTGTTTTCATTTAGTGAAATGACTATCAAGTGTCATTGCCTGCCCTGTTTTATTTAAAGAGCAGGGATCTATCATAGTTTCATCATGTTTGTGGAAGTGAATCAGACAGACTGTGTACAGATGAAAAAATTCAAGACCACTGTATACCCTCCCCAGGAGTGATTGACCAGTAAAGATCACTCCAAATGCAAGATGTGTAATAGTCCACGAGGTTGCAAAGGACCCCAGGGTAACTTCTAAGCAACTAAAGGCCTTTCTCACATTGGCTAATGTTAATGTTCATGAGTTTATTGTCAGTAGAACACTGAACAAGCATGGTGTGCATGGCAGAGTTGCAAGGAGAAAGCCGTTGCTCTCCAAAAAGAATTGCTGCCAATCTCAAGTTTGCTAAAGATTACGTGGACAAGCCAGAGGGCTTTAGGAGAAATGTTTTGTGGACAGATGAGACCAAAATAGAACTTTTTGGTTTAAATGAGAAGCATTACGCTTAGATAAAAAGGAAAACACTACATTCCAGCATAAGAACCTTATCCCATCTGTGGAACATGGTAGTGATAGTATCATGGTTTGGGCCTGTTTTCAGTATACCTTGAAATCAATCATATCAGAACACCAAATCTAGAAAATACAAGCTCTATATTCACTACAGCATGTCCTATTGTAGAATGTGTAGAGATGCTGGATTCAGTGCAGAGCACAGAGAACAGCAGAGGAACAGGAAGCTCAGAGTAGCATTCTGAGCACTGTTACACAGGTTCCCTGAACATCACCAGCTGATATTGCAGCATCACAAAAGTTTTAGAAACACAGCCTTTTAGAATCAGTGACTGGCCTCCAAAGGGCCCTGATGAAAAGAAAACTGAGGTTAAGTCTAAGCTGGAAATTGGTAGGCTAATTGTGATCTGTATTAAAATCTCAAACATAAGAGAGAATTTTTGTTTCCAGATTCTCACCTGTTGCTGCAAGGCAGTGGTCTTTATCCCTGAGCAGCTCAATATGTTTAATCAGCTCTACCCATCACAACAGTAACATTTCTTTCCACTGGGAGAATTAGAGGGATCTACAGGACAAAAAAGTATTATTTTCTGTACAAAATACAACAATGAATATTATTAGCTCAGTTCACAACAGACAATCTGCACTCTCTATTTACTGATCCTTCAACATGTTTTAGCTTGTTGCAACAATACATGATACTGAAGCGACAAAAGAATGCAAACTAATCTTGACCTGATTACTAAATAACTGCCCATTGTTGCCACCCACTGTATTTTATATCTTAAACTGAAGTCTAAATAATTAATCTGAAATTTTGTTTAGACATACTTAAAGGGGTCATTGGGTGCCCATTTTCCACAAGTTGATATGATTCTTTAGGGTCTTAATGAACAGTCTATAAAATACTTTGGTTAAAAAAATCTCAATGGTAGTGTAAAACAACACCCTTTTTACCTTGTCAAAATGAGCTCTGCAAAAATCATCCCATTCGAATGGATTGTTCCTTTAAATGAAAATGAGCTCTGCTCGCCCCGCCGCATATAGCGCATTTAGCTGCGAGACTAGCTAACTAGCAGGTTATTAGGAAAGCTGATTGCACAGATAAAAAAAAACTTATACTCATTTCTACTGTATAGGTAAAGCTGGATCATGAATCATTTGCAGGAACATAGATGCATTTATGTAGATCAGGAGGCGCATTCCCGTTCACAAACAAATGTAATCTACTGCATCTTTAGCGGCTCAGTTGTCAGGAGTAAATAATGACCACAGCAACACAACACCTCAATCACTCAGTCTGAGATATTCTTGTCTAATTTACATCCCTGCTCCGGCATCGAAACAATGGAGGTCGGACTGTTACAGCTAATTTAGAGCGGGTCTGAGGTAAGACACTCATGTCATTCAACTATTGTGGGAGCGGCTCACACCAACAGGTATCTGAGAACGGCTCGATTTGAAAACGGGGATATTATTTTTACAAATTAAAAACCACTGCATGGATTTTTATCATTATAGGGTAGATGTGTACATACACTGCCAACACACAATATTCAAACAACATGTTAAAGTGAACTTTGCATCCGATGACCCCTTTAAATCTTTTTTTTGTCAAGCCTCCTGTACCTTGCTGAAATAAAGCAGCCTGACCTATCAATTTCCTGTTTTTGTTTTTTTTTTCATTGGTGGTTAGTACTAGTTTGATCCTGATCTAGCTGGTATAAGAAAAGCAATGCAGTTCACCATCTGAAAGCATGTTCTTAAACATGTTCTAAAACATGAATGTTATGTTACTGGGTAAGAACTCTGACCGTTTGTGGTTAAAGAGATAATTCACCCAAAGTAGAATTTCCTTGTGGCAAATTCCATCCTTTTTCTGTTAGCAGCAGTGTTATAAGTACACCACTTCTTTCACAAAGAGAAAAATTAATTCCCTTATTAGACATCTCTTTGTCATTAACTGACAGTAACTTATTCAAGCTCAACTTCCTGTTTGATAAAATATATGTTTTATTTCTGTCTTTCTGCACTTTCTCATAAAGACCCTCCCCTTTCGATGAGCTATAAATTGAGCACAGAAACAGACATGTTATCTCATTCACCTCCTGATCAAAGATGAATCTGCCAATCTCAGATTTTCTTCTGTTCATTCCTTTCACCGCAGGTATGAGTTGCTTTTTATATTGTTGCTGGGTACAAATAGAGATTATTGGATGCCTCACTTTCTCTCTAATTTTCTTTTTGTATTACTGAAGGACACTCTCAGTACTGTTATGAGTGCCTGACGGATTATTGTATAGAAAAAACGGTGAGATGTCCTATTAGTTCTTCTGGGTGCATGAGTTCAACAATAGTATTAGAAATGGGTAAGTCCAATATGGTGCAGTCCATCAATTTACTGATGGACTGCTATAATTTACTAGTGCTGCGACAGTGGAAATGTAGCTTAGCACTAGAGTACTCATTTTCCTGGTGGAACTTGTGAATTAAATCACAGAATATTCTCAATAGATTTGTTTTGTCTCAGAATTTTTTGTATTTTCTCTTAATTCGCCACATTATCTTTTTTTCTTTGTGTTTTAGGTGATATTAGCTGTTCAGGGAGTGAAGACCACTGCATTAAAGCAACAGGTGAGAATCTGCTGCTCACATATACAAATGACCAACTCATATACCAACTCAAATACAAACGTTTGTTTTCTTTCTTTTCATCAGCGAATTCAAAGGCCGGTCAATGGTTGTAAAAGGTTGTGCCTCAAAATCAGTTTGTAATACTCCAACATCTACTGCAATTAAGGACATCTCATGTTGTTAGGAAAACTTGTGTAATGATGCTAAGTGTCACTCAGAGCTTCCTGTTCCTCTGCTGTTCTCTGCTCTCCTTCATCCTGCTGTACTGAATCCAGCAGCTCTTCACGTTCAGACACGCTGTACAGAATATAGGCCTGTTCACACAAAGGTTGATAACTATAAAGATAACGATATAGTTTTAAAACTCGTTCTTAGTATTAAAGAATAGCAGAGTCCATACGATAAAAACATTGACACCTAATCAGAATCAATCCTGTTATCACAAGCTCGAGAATTTAATGCGAGAGATGCGTAGAATAAACAGTGTGGAGACTAATATAGTTATCCTTATATTTATCGTTCTTGATGTGACAGGCCTTATAGAGCTTGGCTGTGTACAAATTCCAAAATCGCATACTCTAATAGGTCATTTTTGAATAAGTAATTACTTTGTAGCCTGTATCCTCATGGGATAGTAAAGTGTCCATCGAATGCACACTTCAGAACCACAGCGAAAGTAGTAGGTACTTTTTTTCCCTACTCTTTTATGAGTACTGTGAATTCGGACATACTTCCTTTGTCACATACTGCTTTTTGCCTACTGTATGGGAAGTATGCGATTTCAGATAGTGCTGTCAAGTGATTAATCACGATTAATCGCGATTAATCACATCCAAAACGTTTTTGGTTACATAATATATCTGTGTGTATTGTGTATATTTATTATATATATATAAAAAACACACACATACAGTATATATTTTGAAAACATTTACATGTATATGGTTTTATTCATAACATTAGTATTATATATAAATATATTTAATATATAAACATAACATATTTTTCTTAAATATATCGATGCATGTGTGTGTATATATATATATATATATATATATAATTAATATATACAGCGCACACACACATATATTATGTAAACAAAACATTTTTATTTTGGATCACTATTAATCGTTTGACAGCACTACTTTATACAACAGTTCTTGAGAGGATATTCACTAATATCGCCATGAGGACTGTTAGGTTTGGCTGAGGGCAAAGTCTCTTTATACTTTCATATCAACTTTAATGCTGTATTAGAACTCTTTGCACTTTTGACTAAATTGCTTGGCAGCTTTTATGATGGCCGTTGTTGTTTATTTAATATTATTAATCAATAAATATTTGTTCTATAGAAATAATAGTAGTATTTAATAATAGTATTTGGTATTAACAAAATGCTGTGTGTGTGTGGGTCTGTGTGTTTGTGATGGTGATTTCAGATACGCCGTTAGATGGCGACAAGACTGTGTTTATGAGTTAGTCAGCAGTAAAGACTTTTATATTGAAAGAGAGTGAAACACTGTTGTAAAAAAAAGTTATTTTTACTTTCAATAACACCTTGTAAGATGCAACCCAGCACTGTCCTCGGAAATCACCCTTAACGTTACTAAGACAAAGATTGTTCCTCAGTGGACATTCAAACTAATAACAGATGCAGGTAATCACACTAGCTCAGTCCATATTCTCTCATAATACTCATACAACATATTAGTACAGTAATACAGCTTTTAATGAAGCAACAAAATGTTCCTTTGTATTTTACTTTTTATATGCTAAACCAGATTTTTTAACAGAAATATTTTTTCTCTATATAAAATGTTGATAGAGCAATATGATTAAGAGTAGAATAGAGAATAGAGTTTTGATTAAATACCTTTACCTTTACCCTACATGTCAATAGTGATATACAATTTGTCGTCTTAAGCAAATAGTGCTGTAAAATAACTGTGAAACATTTTCTTTTAAAAAGCATGGTTTTACATAGATTAAGTAAAGCTAAGTCTACTTTTTGTCATTGTATGCGATATATGTGTGTGTGTGTGTGTGAGAGAGAGAGAGAGAGAGAGAGAGATTCTGTGGTTGTGTGGTTATCACTGATTAGGAAAAACACGATGCTTCTTGCAAGTCGCTTCTGTGTGGCAAACAGTGTAAGAATTGAGGGGGGGCTTGAGGGCTCCCGGACCTCATGTAAGCATTAAGGGACCCCCCCATAACACTCAAAACAATATACGTGGGGGTTCCCTTGGTTTTTCAATAAAACCATAATTCTTCAAACATGAAACTAGTGAAAATGAAAATTTTCTCTCATCTCTTCCTTGTGATTTATTCCCTATCAAAGTTGGCTCAACTGTACAGTAGAGATGTCAGTTAAAGGGTTAAACAATAGCTAGACTGACTGTGCTCATTTAGAGTGTGTTCTTTTACTGCGTGATTCAGTCTAATAAAATGCATTTAAAATGTTCCCAAAATTCAAGGTATGGGGGCAGAAAATGTATATTCATATCATTTCATATAGTTAATATCACACGAAGAGAGACATTTTTGTCACAAAAATCACTAATGTGATATTGATTTTATACAACAGTTCAATAAACTAGAAGTTAACATTATCATTTTTTGAAAAATAATTTTAGATATCAGCATTCAACGTTTTAGGATTAAAATATCAGACATTATTTATACATTTAATGCATTCATGTCCTGCATTTAACAATGGGTAAAACCTCTGTCTGTGTTTTCTTTGCATTGAAAAGATGAATTTTGTTGATAATGCTTTTTATTTGTTTGGTAACAGTCTAAATGTCTTAATATTTTAATTGACTTCATTGATTAAGTATAAGAATTTGATGCAAAAGATAATGCATTCTTTTAGAAAAAAAAAAAAGAATAGAATAGGAAAAAGGAAAAAATCACTTTAAACTTGTTGGAAAATATTAATTTCTGCTGTGAACTGACCACACTGAATATGAAGAATATCAAGAACTATCAAGATCAAGAACATGGCAGTCTTGCAGCGCAACACACTCAGCAAAATACTGTCTGATTATCGTATAATTACCAATAAAATCTCTCAAAACATTGAGATATAATTTTTTGCCAATATCACAAATACCTTGAATCATATTTAGATAAGGTTCTATTTATTCATTTATTTTTTCAATTCAAACACTGGTGGTAAATACTGAAAATGTGAACCGTTTTGTTTTTATGTCATGTTACAATTCAGATAAAAAAGGTATGTTTTCAATTGTGCTTATTTGCCTACAATTTTTTTCTCGTCATAATATTTATGTAGTATTTTGTTTCATGTATTTAAATTACATATTTTTGAGTTCCTCAAATCATGATACCAAAGAACAGCAGAACAACAAAAAAGCTTTATTCAGTAATGCATAGCGTTACATAAAAATATGTATCATTCTGTTTTTGTGGTGGTCTTTGCCCCAGCTGTAGATTATGAAGTGCAACTGGACTCACTGAAACAGGAAGTAGAAGAGGAGAGGAGAAAACAGCAGGTGGAAGCTTCCCTTGTACACTCCATCTGATCAAGACAATAAGGAAATTAGTGGGATAAAATGGAAAATGGAAATCAGCAAATGATCTTATAAGGGTCTATACCAGCTGCATTGCAGAGGTCAGTGTCACAGCACTGGATAGATAATCTCTCTCCAGTCTGTACCCGACCGGTCCCAGGGTAACAGAAAAGTGCACACCCTTTAGCTGTCACGGTGGAATCTGCAAAAAGGACACAGTTCTTCATTCATAAATTGATAATGAAATAATTCCAGAAAACATATATAGATATTTGTACTTAATATTATTTCTTTTAGTAGGCTATTGACAGATTTGATCAGCAATGACATATTACCACTTTCGCAATAACTGTAAATTTCCACATCAACTAGACTTACCAGTAGCAGTTGAACATTTGGAATATCCATGTGGACATGTCTGCACTTCTGCTTCACAGGAATCCTTCGCAGTAGATGTGCACGAATAACACTTAAGAGAGTATCCTTAAAGACAGAGACATTTAGTAACATCTTTTTGAACATCTTTGTATACCAAAAAAGACATTAAATACATTAAATAGGTTTTGTACCTCCAGTGAGAAAAAGAAAAGAAGAGCAACAGAGACACGCAGATCCATCATGTGTCAGGAACTAAATGAAATAAACGTGTTTCAGCTTCTTTTATATCTGTTCGTAAAGGGGTGGGTTTTCTGAGGAAATTTTGTGAAGTTCCGCACAAACTTGACACGCTCAAACATGATCAGTTTTAGAACTGTTAAACAATTAGTCGCGATTAATTGCATCCAAAATAAAAATTTATGCTATATGTGTGTACTGTGTATTTTTATTATGTATATATTAATACTCACACATACATGTATATATTTGTACTATATATATATATATATATATTAATACCGATTAATACAATCAGTTAAACGGTTTAAAAGGTCTTTTTTCCCCAGTAATTGATCAAAATACTTTTGCTGGATGATTAAAATAAAATAAACTTGCATTTTTGAGAGAGAAAAAAAGATAGATCGTCTAGGCCCATAAGTCGCATTTTATAATTATATTCTGAAGCCTATAAACATAGGCTAGGCTATTTTAGTTCCCCCTCACTCTATAAAAAATTCTTCAATTTAACAATATTCAGGAAAGAACAAGGATGTAAAATATAAGAAGCTAGGCTATATAAACGACAAGCCAAAATAAATTCATTAAGGCTAAAGTGAAACTGAAACTAATGTCGGGTCTCTGTATTTGAGATGTATTTGAATGCCAAAATATTCTTTATTACATAAACCTGGTTTTGTACTTCACTTGCATTCCAGTATCCACATAACACAAATGGTTTGGCGTGATATTACTTCAGTATGTTGATAACGATTAAGCAGTGTAATTTTTCCATATGTTTGGCTGACTGTATTTTATTATGATAA
Source organism: Labeo rohita (assembly GCF_022985175.1). Classification (NCBI taxonomy): domain Eukaryota; kingdom Metazoa; phylum Chordata; class Actinopteri; order Cypriniformes; family Cyprinidae; genus Labeo; species Labeo rohita. The sequence continues at coordinate 27,400,936 of NC_066889.1, forward strand.
TGGAAAGGCTTTTTCCTTCTAACAGTGGAAACGACTCCTTCTAGTCATACAGATAATCGAAACTGTAAACGGTTTGCTTTTGTTTGTGTACATTCACAATCTTTGTGCTTTTGCAAAATAAAGATCAAAATAGGATGACGCTTTTTAGCCGTCTTCCTTTCGCGCAGCACAAAAATGAACCAAAAACTCTGCATACTATAGCTACTTGTTGCACAGTTTTTTCTTTCGTTTTGTTTAATAAAAATATTTATTGTATAGGCCTATTCATTCATTATATATATAGCCTAGAAACAGGTGAATAAAGAAACAGGTGAATAAAGACTCACAATCGACGTTTAATGTTGAGAAATGATTATTTCAAGAAATGTAAAGCATTTTGTCTCGTTTGTGTATCTCGTGTTCTATGAGAGCTGTGTTTGTGAATGTCTAAATGTGTTTCATCTATTTGGCCACATTGTTTTGAACTATACTGCATAGCTGTGTTTTCGGATCAGGGCCGTCCCACGCATGGTTGGACGTGTTTATTGTGAACCTCAAAAAATAGATTTTTTTTTCTTCATTTTTAAAAAACGCCATTATTTTATTTGAAAAAATTAATTATTTTATTTTATTGACAAAATATTTTAATTTGTCGTGTTTATTTTTTTTCATTCGATCAGATAACATTTTAAGCTGTCATATGGTCATGTTACAACGTGCCCCTCACGTGTTACAATATACCCCACCTACGGGCATGTTGTCACTTTTCATTTCCTTTCTTTTGAGGTAAATAACGAAAAACGTATACACTGTAATTATGAAACAAAGCCACATATTTGTACAAGACAAGTGTGAAATTAACGTGGATAAAAAATTATACTCTGAACCCCACGTGGATTTACACAAACTGAGAAATTGTGTAAAAAAAAAGTGTTAGGTTGTGCCTTTATACTAACATGCACTACTGCTGGAACTTACATGTATTAAGTTGGCTAAATAAAACAGAGTAAAATTGTTTCATTCTTATTGTACCAACCTAATCTAATTGTGCAGAAAAGGATTTTTTTTTTTTTTTTTTTTTTTTTTTTTGTGCAGTTTCATTCATCATTATATGCACGAATTAACTAGTATCATTACTATAGTTACATATTCTTCACTGAACAAAGCAGCTAAATTTACTCCAACAGTTATAACCTGCCCACATTCTAAGCACAAGTGCCACTTCTCAGCACAATGGAAACCACAAACTTCAAAAGCTTTACAGAAACCTACATGTCCTATAACTGAACAGTAAACATATCTTTTCCAGAGAACTTTGTGGGTTTGGGGCATGGGGGTTTCTCGCTTGCAATAACTAATGAGCAATTTGCTGTGGTTACCAAGTGTAGTTTGTGCTGAGTTTGTAGGTGGCTTCATGGTGGTAACTAAATTAACTCTATTTGCAATGATGCACTAATGCCAGTAAAAACTAATATATTAACTAGTTCTCTAAATTACCAAGTTAAGTAACTACAAAAGCTCTAAAACTCTATTTATGTCTGTTTAGACAGACAGATAGATAGGGTAAATTGTTCTAATGTGGGACACCTAAGGTCTAGTGTTTGTAGGTCCCCTATAAATGCATGTGCCATTGAACTGTGGGTTAGCCAATCAAAAGACCTCTTAAATATCCAGTCATATATGAGGATGAGCAATCATATGAAAAATATGAGCAATATGAGCAATCATCAAAAAGGAAGCACCTGAAGGTCAGTGACGTAGAGTTTTGACAAACTTGATATTAAGCGGTATAAATGAATTTTAAACAAAACAATCCTGCTACTTTTTGGCCTAATGTACTAAACGTTTGTCCATCAAAAATGTAGTGTAACTTAATAATTCTTAATATTTCTTATCAAATTTCCTAGTGTGCCACTTTAGGAAATGTGGTTTCGAAAAGTAGGGCAGTACTTCAGTTAGGTAAAATGCGTTATGGGGCATGGTTTGTGGGACAAAATGGTTATTTACATGGTTTTAGTGTTGCTGTGCAATAATGCTGTTACTGCAGATGTTTATGGTCAGGAGAATTTGTGTGTGTGTGTGTGTATGTGTGCACCTGGTATTTATCACGTTATGGGGACCAAATGTCCCCACAAGGATAGTAATACCAGTAAATTTTGACCTTGTGGGGACATTTGTGAGGTCCCCATGAGGAAACAGGCTTATAAATCATGCAGAATGAGTTTTTTTGAGAATGTAAAAGTGTGCACAGTCTCCTGTGAGGGCTAGGTTTAGGTGTAGGGTAGGTGTAGGGCGATAGAAAATAGGGTTTGTACAGTATAAAAACCATTATGCCTATGGAATGTCCCCATAAAACATGTAAACACAACATGTGTGTGTGTGTGTGTGTGTGTGTGTACAGGTATTCACTACTTTATGGGGACCAAATGTCCCCACAAGGATAGTAATACCAGTAAAATTTGTTGTTTTTCATCCTTACAAGGAAAACAATTTATATACCATACAGAATGTATGCCTGTAGTTTTGTGTGAAGGATAGGGTTAGTTTAATGGGACAGACAATGTAGTCTGCACAGTATAAATACAACTATGCCTATGAAGTAAATCCCATAATAATAGGAATACCAGTTTGTTGTGTGTGTGTGTGTGTGTGTGTGTGTCTATGTGTTGGGACCAAAACATATTTGAACCGCCTTCTGTCAATCGCTTCAAGCTCTTATTGGCGGATTCTCACGTCAATCATCGCTTCTGCATTGTGATTTGTCAGTGCGTGTGCTTGCGCTGTAAAGCCTGTGTAGACCCTGAAGTGTCTGTTTCAGCGACAAACTGCGATAAAGGAGAGATATATAGGTAAGATTCAGCGGGGTTACCTGATTCTAAATGTTTTAATAATCATAAATCATATCTTATTTATAATACATACCCTGTTTTTAATTAGTAGTGTCGAGTTCTGGTGCGTTAACCGACTAGCTAACATGCTAGTATGCTAACATAGCAATGTAGCAAACACTAATCGAGAATCTCATATTTTTAATTTAGTTTTTTAATTGGGAAATCAGACACACTGTAAATGAACGGTATTGATTTTTCACTTAATTCAGGTAGTTTGTTTCTCAAACATTATCTGATTTAATCTGATATAGCCATGTAGCAGATTATGTTTAACAGATTAGCTAATACTCGTTGACGAGATGAATCTATATTTTACGAAATATAATTTACGATTGTATGCTTTACATGTAAGGTATTATATGTTAAAAATATGTTTTGTAAGACTTAAGACATTAGTCTAGATTTCATGTCCAGAGGGGACGAGGGCTAATTGGATTTATTACCAGCCACAGTCTAATTTTCTCATGAGGTTATTCTGAACTAGATTTGCATTCCCTGAATAGCCAGCACTTGAAAATGGACAGAAAAAGGATAGTTTTAGTGTATGTTTCGTGAAATATTTTGTCTTAAATTATGTTTGAGACATGGCAACCCAGTCTTTGTAAACAAACATGACATTAATCTAAGTACTGTAGTGCTAACACACACACTAATGTATTTTTAAAATAAATAAATAAAAAGTCCACCTTTTTGAAACTTAACACACCTAGACATTTTAATAGTGTGACATCATGTTAATTGTTTTATTGTAAATATAAAGAAAAAAAATTATACATCAATAATAGTGTACAGTACTTTTACAGCATTTAATACAGTAATGTTAATTTCTACATATGCTAATAGACTTTTAACATTTGAAGTAGAATGAATGTATTACCTAATATTAACTTATAACTATTTGTTTACAACAGTGAATATTAGTGTGTTTATAGTTAAACTAGATTAATACATGCTGTAGATAAACAACGTTGTTTGTTATTCATGATATATAATAAATTAACTGATGTAGTTTAAATATTTTTATTTTAATTTCACAAAATAAAGTCCTTTGTAATTACACTTTACAAATGATTCATGAAAAAAACAAAACTTTCAATTACGTATAATAAAGTGAAAAAAGCATCCTGAATATAAAACCCAACCTAAAGTTTTAAATTGATAAAACAGATGTAAATAAAATAAAAAAGCATGAACTAATGTTAACCTTTTGAACCTTGCTAACCTTATTACCTTTTATTTCGAGTCTTGTGTAGTGTGTTTTATCTAATAGAAAGTTGTCTTAACCAAAAGCTGCTAAACTGCATCCCAGCGTGATGATTGTACATTTTCTGTGTGTCTTTCACATTTATTTCAGCGTGACATCATGACGACGCTTGATGATAAGATCCTTGGTGAGAAGCTGCAGTATTACTACAGCAGCAGTGAGGATGAAGAGAGCGACCATGAGGAAGAGGAGAACGCATCCAAAACCATCCGTGACCAGGAGGCTCTGGATGTGGAACTCGACTACAGTGCAGATGGCAGTTCGGTCAACACTGGTATGATTAAATGTGAAATATGAACAGAAATTTGTACTTCTGTCTCTGATTAAAAGATGCTGCATACACATTCATCAACCACACATCTGTGAGACTGTTGACACGTCTGACTGTGTGTGTGTGTGTGTTTCTCCCACAGGGCCGAAGGGAGTAATCAATGACTGGCGTAAATACAAGCAGCTGGAGAACGAGCAGCGCGTGGAGCAGCAGAAAGAGATGGAGCGACTCATCAAGAAACTCAGCATGACCTGCAAATCGCATATGGAGGAAGAAGCCGACAGACAGAAACAGAAAGAGCTGCAGGATAAGATCGCAGGCAAAGTAAGAGATACTATATACACAAATTAACATAATTAAACGTCACAGATTTTTAGTTGAAGTTTTAGTAATTAGGTTTTGTGTTTTTCATATTTTTTTAAAAGGAGACGTTCATTTCCAGAACAAAAATGTACAGATTTACTCACCCCCTTGTCATCCAAGGTGTTAATGTCTTTCTTTCTTCAGTCGTAAGGAAATTGTGTTTATTGAGGCAAACATTTCAGGATTTTTCTCCATGTAGTGGACTTTTCAATGGTGTACCATACTAAACCATACTAATCCATTATATGGAGAAAAATGCAGAAATGTTTTCTTCAAAAACTGAAGAAAGAAAGACATGAACATTTTGGATGACAAAGGGGTGAGTACATTATATGTGAATCTTTGTTTTGGAAGTGGACTTAAAATAAGAAAATATTTGACTTCAGTTAGTGTTCATTTTATTTCAGGTAAAGAAACTATTTTTTAATGGTTGTAGTTAATTATAATAACTCTTATTTATATCAAATGCATATTTATAAAATATAAATAAATGATTCTACGTTTTAATTCTATTTCACTTTGCCCTCCCCATCAACAGAGTTTAATTCTCCCCTTTTTCTTATACTTTTCATCAGATGAACCTGCGTCCGCAAGAAGAAGAAGAGGAGGATGATGATGATGAAGCCTTCCTCCAGCAGTACCGCCTGCAGCGCATGGAGGAGATGCGACGACAGCTGTGTGGAGGGCGGCGCTTCGAAAAGGTGATTGACATCTCTTCGGGTGAAGAATTCCTGCACGCCGTTGACGAGGAGGGCAAGAACACTCTGGTGCTGGTCCACATCTATGAGCCAGAGGTGCCTGCCTGCCAGGCCATGGATGGAAGCCTGCTCTGCCTCGCACTGCAGTACCCAATGGTAACAGTGATGAAGAAATGTGTTAATTTTAAAGCTTTTAAAGAATAGTTCAGCAAAAAATGAAAATTTGCTGAATATGTACTTGCCCTCAGGCCATGCAATATATAGATGAGTTTGTTTCTTCATCAGATGTAGAGAAATGTAGCATTACGTCACTTGCTCACCAATGGATGCTCTGTAGTGAGTGGGTAGGAGTCCAAACAGCTGATAAAAACATCACAATAATCCACAAACAATCCACACCACTCCAGTCCATCAGTTCACATTTTTATGAAGTGAAAAGCTGTGTGTTTGCAAGTAACAAATCCATCATTGATGCGTTTTCACTTTAAATTGTTGCTTCCTGCCATAGTAATGCTTCCTTCAGTGAAAAAGTCATCCTCTCACATCAAAATCCACTCACATATTTGTTTAGAACTGTTTTGGCTTGTAAACTGTCCTTGATCTGTGCACATTTCTCCAATTCAGTCAACTTTTTAACTGGAAAGGTAAGGATTATTGTGATGTTTTTATCAGCTGTTTGGACTCTCATTCTGACGGCACCCATTCGCTGCAGAGGATCCATTGGTGAGCAAGTAATGCTAAATTCTTCCAAATCTGTTCCTATGAAGAAACAGACTCATCTGCATCTTTTTTGGCTTGAGTAAATGTGCAGCAAATTCTCATTTCTGGATGAACTCTTCTTTTAATTTGTGTTAAGTTGTGATTTCTTACTTCTTGGATTATCTTCGTGACCTGCAGGTGAAGTTCTGTCGGGTCCGGGGCTCTGCGGTCGGCACCAGCGCTCTTTTCCGCAGTTCGGCTTTGCCGGCCCTTCTGCTGTACCGCGGCGGTGAGCTGGTGGGGAATCTGGTGCGTGTATCCGATCAGCTCGGAGATGATTTCTACGCCACAGACGTCGAAGCTCTGCTGCAGGAATACGGGCTTCTTCCAGAGAAATACACACAGCCAAACACACACTCGTCTATTCGCAATGCCGCTGTCACTCACCCTTGCGATTCAGACAGTGACTTGGATATAGACTAAATGCGTAATATCTGTATACATACGTACATGCACATAAACGCATAGATACAGGTGAATATACACTCTTTTATGCATTCACATAGTGATTCAGACCCAATACAGTGACCAAAAACATAAACAATGGTTTCAGCTCAGAAAAATGTCAGATACACTACTGTAAACATGGAATCTCTGTAACAATGCACCGTTCACAGATCAAGATTACTGGACCAAGACAGTAGATATAATTATTAGATGTATTTATGTGTGTGTCATTTCAGACACTTCCCCAATCGGGAGTGTTTCTTTATGCAAACAAAAATGCAAAACCCTTCAGAGAATCCTGCAATGTTTCACTATTTATTATAGTTTTAGATTTATATGTTTGTTTGTTTGTGTGTTTTTGGACATATTAGCTTGCTTTACCCTCGGTTAGTTTTATACATTTTGTAAACATATCCATCAAGATAAATGCAAAAATAAAAACAAATGATTCCGAATTGAGTTTTTTCACATGTGTGCATTTTCTTTGCGTTTTAGGGGAAAATCTCATATTTTCTAATATACTTTCTGCCAGTATCTTTATGTACATACGTATTTGTGTGTGTGTGTGTGTGTACTTGTTTTTGCTACATTGTGGGGACCACAATGTTAGAAAATTATTAAAAATAGTAAATGATGTTTATCTGAAAATGTAACGATGCAAACATGTTTTTTGTAAGGGGTAGGTTTAGGGTTAGGGTTGGGTTAAGGGATAGACAATATCGTTTTGTCAGTATAAAAACTACAGAAGTCTATGGAAAGTCCCCACAATTCACAAAAACAAACGTGTGTGTGTGTGTGACCCTGGACCACAAAATTAGAAATAAGGGTCAATTTTATGAATTTGAGATTTGTGCAGGAACATTTCCCAGAACTTCCAGTCATTTACTCAGTATATTATATAACCATTTTATCCCAGGTGTTATGTCTTTATTTGATGATGTAATCTGAAAATATTGTGGACATTTTGTGAAGATGGAGGAATTAAAGTTTGCTGGCGGTGTTAATTGTTTTGACAGTAAGGAACTCATTTATATGTCGAATTAATTCGTTTTAAATCTAAGAGAATAAAGCGTGGACCTCTTGCTCACTTTTGTTTATGTGCAAAACATTGATTATTTAATTACACTCCTACATCAAGAGGGGGCGCCATTTAGTTGTACCATTTTCTTTATAATAACATTTGTCTTTATAATAGCAGCATAACACAGTAACCGTAAAATACAATAGTTTTATAAATATTATATTGGAACAAAAATAACAGCTCACACTGAGCAGACTGTGGTGGTTATGTAATAGTTTATGTTTATTTTTTTGTCGTGCGTGGGGCGGGGCCAAACGGGAAAGATCCGTTACGTCACATGTACACGTCGCCAAGCAGGACGCGCTCGGCCAAGATGGCGGACAAGTGTCAGCCGCGGTGTCCTGTACTTTTCTGAGAAACTCAGTTCCAGCCGCGCTCGTATCGAGTTTTGTTTGTATCTGGGCATCTTGACTGGAAGATAACGGGTAAGAGATCCTGTATGGAGCAACATGTTTGTGGTCAGAAATTTCTGTGTTTCGAAGGATTAACTGTGATTTTTAGCATGCTAACGGCTAGTGGCCCAGTCAGCTGTCACCTGTAATTCCTCGCATCCTCTATTTACATTTCTTATGTTGATTCCTTTGTGTTTCTTCTCGTGACATTACAAATTTTTACTGTCCAGCTGTGCAGTTAAATTCGCAGGCTTCATTTATTAGTTAGGTTGTGGTTTAGCTACTGCTTTTTTGCCTTTTGCTTGCTTGGTTTACACTGCTGTAAGTTTATTTAGTGTGTATGTTTTGTTTTGACAGTTTTCTCCACTAAGCACCATCATCCAAATTAACAGCACGACGTTATTTTTTGTGTATTTTCAATACATTGGTACAAGATCTCTTTTAAGTATATTTGCTGATGTAGTTAAAGAGACAGGAATTAAATACCAGGATGTGACATCAGTGGGTTAAATCCAGAGAGGGGCGCTATACGTGTCCGCCTTAGAGCCGGATATAATGCAGTATATTGCAAAATTCTCTGTGTATGTGCACCTTGCATATTTTTAATTAAAAATATCTCGTGTAATATCATGCTTTTAGCTATGGATGAAAGTGTTATCTGTCATCTCAGCTCAAAATCTGTGCAAAAAAATAGCCTGCTGTGTGGTAACACAATTAGACTGTGATATGGCACCTCAACTGAATTATCAGACCTTGGGCTCCAGAAATTCCATTAAGTCTTTTCTCTCTGGCAGTGGTATTGTTTACAGTTGGTTCAAATGCAGTGTTTTGTGATCCATAATGGCTGAAAGTGTAAGCAGTGACCATGTCAGTGTGGATGTACAGTATCTGTTTGAACATCTACTCATTCTTGATTGTTTCTATTTCCCACATTTAGATCAAGACTGAAACGACACCGGTGGAAGTATGTGTAAACTAAGTGACCAATATAATGTTAAACAAATCAAAACTGCCATTACATAAATGTGAGCTACTCAAAGTTTCCACCCTTTGGCTAGATTACAACTCTGCAAAGAGCTTGCTGAAAAATTGCAGTTGCAAAAGTGCAATTACACTGCTATTCAAAGGTTTGGGGCATTGTAGTTGATCAGAAATGCAGTAAAAACAGTCATAATCTGAAATATTATTACAGTTTGAAATAATTCTTTTCCATTTGATTATATTTTGAAATGTGATTTATTCAAGTAAATGAATAAATTCCAGTCTTCAGTGTCACATGATCCTTCAGAAATCATTCTGGGACATGCTTAGGAAACATTTATTCTTATCATCAATGTTGTAAACGGTTGTGATGATACCATGAGACAGTATTCAATGAATGGAAGGTTAAAAAAAACAGCATTTATTTAAAAGATAATTATTTTAGATTGTAAATGTGTTAACTGCCATTTTTGATCAATTTAATGCATCCTGAATAAGTATTAATCACTAGTATAAATATATTTAAGTTTGACTTCAAACTTTTATATTACAGTAGTGTATGTTTGTCTAGAAAAATAACTTAACCTGGTGTTGTAGATTAAACTATGCACTTGTAGAGGCCCCCTGCTTTAAAAAAAATGTCTGACAGGTTTCAAAGTTCAGTGTAACTTAATGCACATTTCTAACACTCGGCCCTCAGTGTGCCAGATATCAGATTTCTGATCGTGGTGACTTCGTATGCCAACGTAGTGGAGTACTGCTGTCTTCACACCTGCTCATCACAAGGCCTATGAATCTCAGATGGTGTGATAATGTTTGTGTTCAGAAGGAGAATCTTAGTTTTAACTTTAATGAAATCAAAATTGTTGCTACTTACACAATTGATCAGTTTCTTTTTTAAAACAGACTGATAGTCTGTATAAAACCACTGCAGGTCTTGTCCATAAATGGGTGAGGCACTCTGTTTGTGTCCGCTAGTAGTACTTCTGTGTGTACTTTTATGGAGGTGCCACGTTGCCCCTGTGTTGACACTCTCACCATATGATGTTCAAAGCTGAATGGTTATTGTTATTTTAGCTGAGCAGCTATTAGCAGTATTAACTGCACTTTGATTCAGGCAAATCCTGTGGTAAAACCATACAATCTCTGCACCACGATATGACAAATCTGTGTTTTTCCTCTATAGGGAGATCTCCAGTAAGTATAAACACTTTGGAGACTTCTGAGTGTAAACGATGCAGCCCCCTCCTCGGACAGCCCCTCCTGGAGCTAGTGGACCTCCACCTCCCTCCGGTGGACCCAATGCCTTCAGGAGAACCAGACCTCACAAGCATGGGGCTGCAGCTGCTATGCCACCGGCTGCCCCACCTACGCAGCCAGTGACTGATCCTTTTGCCTTTGGAAGACAAAGTTTTTCACCCATGGCAGGAGCCAGCCAAGCTCCACCCATAAACAGCAACCCACCTATGCAAGGTCCTCCCCTGCCTGGGTTTAACCCAATGGCTCCACCACAAGGGCCACCACCAGGAGCAGCACAGGCAGCTTCTCCTGGCCCACCACCAAGAATTTTTACGCCACAGCCTGTTCCCCCAGGGCCCGCACCAAGCTCCAACCCTCCACCTGCGGAACCAGGATACTTTAATTCACAAGAACCGATGCCCTACATAGCACAATTGCCTAACCCTGCTCCTTCCTTCGGTTCTGGTTTATCACATCCACCCTCCACTGCCCCAACACCTTCAGTTCAATCCCAGCCACCTTTTCAACCCCAGCCCACACCTCCCCTACCTTCTCACTGGGTGCCTGACCACGGAAGCCGCCCACCTTCTGTTCAGAACTACTTTCAGCCAACTAGTGATCTCCCATCTCAGCCATTTCAAGCTCAAGCCCCACCACCCCACCCAGCCCCACCATTGACACAATCTCAGAATCAAGGTCAGCCAGCTCAACCAAATGTGACTGGGCTTGGTGCAACTCAGCAACAGAATTCCCACTTCCCGGCTCAGAATTACTTCAGTCAGTCAGGTGGACCCTCAGAGCCGTGGTTCAATCAAAACCCACAGGATCCGTCTCAGCATGCCTGTCCTGTCTCCTACTCTGAAGTTCCCAGTGACTCCGGAACTCTCTCAATGTTCTTTAGGGGCAATGATGTTGAAAATGAAGAAACCCTTTCAGGGGAGGGACGTGTGAATGGGATTCATCACCCTTTCCATTCGACGACTGAGTTCTCTGGTCCATATTTGAATGACACCGGTAACATTCGAGCTGGGGCAGCGCCGTGTGATTCTGTGGAGAATCAGGAATGTGTTCCAAACCAAGAAGTGCTGCCTAGTGAGCCTCCTCCAAGCCATGCCTTTGAGGGGGGTCCTAATTTGGAGACACCTGACACTGGGCCTCGTCTTGCCCGCTCTGCAAGTGTTTCGTCCAGCTACAGTAACGTCAGTCACAGCAGTGGACACGGTCCTCACAGTGGCAGCCACATCCCTCGGCGACAGCAAGGTGTAATGGGAACATTTATCCAACAAGAAAGTCCTCGCCCACCAGATCACCCTCCTTTACATCCTTCCACCGCTGGATACTTTGAACAGATAGACTCAAATCCAGCTGCAGAGGCAAGTCCTACTTTCCCAACTCCTAGCCCACCTAAACCAGTTGGTGTGTTTCAAGCAAGTGCAAATTCTTCCTTTGAGCCTGTCCGCTCACATGGTGTAGGAGTTCGACCTGCTGAGGTTGATCGTGCACGTATGGTCATGGAAAAGGGCGGACGTGACATGCAGCCTGGCAATCTAGAACAACCCCCAGACAACTTGGAGACAATTTATTTACCGGAACGCCGACCCTCATCTCGAGCTCAGGGAGCACGACGCCCCATTGAGAGTCCTGCTACTACACTCTGGGCTCAAAATGACACTGCCAGTCTAGGTGTTAACATTCTGTTAGCCCCTGCAGCACCCTCTCTGGCAGCAACATTTGTTCCAGCACATCCATCCGATGTCATCCAGCCACCGGAGGATGGCCCTCTTGATTTACATCCGGCAAAGCCAGATCCACAACCAACCTCGGAAAACCTGGAAATTCCCCCAGACTCCACGCCTCAGGCAAGTTTGGGATATGCCTCCTTGCTAGTGACCTCGCCTCCCGTAGAGGCCATGAACCAGCCCGTGCTGATTGCGCCACCTTCCAGTTTGGTTTCCTCTCAAAACCTCCCACAACCATCCAATCAGACAAGTCCTCAAGAAACAGCAACACCTGTGCACCCACCCCCTCAGTCTTCTGTGACCAATCAGATGCCTCCGAATTCTCCTCCAACGAATCAGCCACAGCCTCTGTTCTCTCAGACACCAGTAAACTTCAGCACTTCTTCCACGCAAGGTGTCTTGAATCTAGCACGAGAGGCAAAAGATGCTCAGCCCTCTGTTCAAGCAGCGCGACCTGTTCTCTCAAGGGCTCAGTCTCTTAGAGGTGATAGCCAATCTCTTCCACCTGTTTCTCAAGCTCAGACTACTTCTGCTGCTGCCCCCAGTCAAAATAAACCTTCAAATTATGAGCTGCTAGATTTTTCTATGCATCAACCACAGTCCACAAATCCAGTGACCATCCCAGCCGTCTCTCAGTCTGTCCATCCTGCAGGCTTGGTGAACAACACACCTGGCTTTTACCTGCAGGTCACCAAAGATGCACAGCAAGGTGGGCAGTCTGAAAGCGAGGCTCTACCCCTTCAGCAGATCTCTAACCCCCCACGACCCTTGAGCAACCAACCTGACAGTGATCCGACTCGCACCTCCCACCCTACCCATCCACCACCGGCTCAACACCAGCCTCCTCCGCAGGCCCCTCCAACTCAACCTAGTGCTCCTCCTGGATCTGCATCTGCCCCACCTTCCTCTTACCCACCCCAGTCTGGGAACTCTGCCCCTCAGGCACTTCAAGAGCCCCAGAGGCCTCCTTCATCTCTAGGTGGTCAGTCAGGTTATGGTCCTCCTCCTGCAATGCCACCTGGCCCGGGTTACCCGGGGTACTACCCGGGACCCTACCCTGAGTACCAGAATGGAAGGCCGCCATACCCACCCCAGTACCCTATGGATCCCAGATCTCAAAGCTACTATCAGGTGCAGTGATATAATGGTCTAGTATGTTTCTACCTAAGAAAGCTTCTAAATGTTAGACTTAAAACTTGAACATTAAAATAATGTTCATATTTCTTGGTATGTTTCAATTTTGTAGGATGATCCCTACCGTAGAGGAGATCCTCGATATGGCTGGTATGACGGTCAAAATCCTGGCTACCGGGAGCCTGAACGTCAACCGGAGAGGCCGAGTTCTAGAACGAGCCAATACTCAGACAGACCCAACTCCAGGTCAGGTCATTCACCCTATTTCTGACACTTTGAATCACACTTTGTTTTCACACTTGGTCTCTATTGCTTAGTCACAATCAGAGTTTCTATCCCTGATTCTGTTCACATTCCACATTTGGGTCCAAACCCTGTTAAGCCTTTTAACTATCAATAACATGATTCCTTTGTTTTTCTCATTTTTGATCTTAGACAGGGGTATCAAGAAGACATTTCTAGATCCAGCCGTAGTGCCTATGACGAATACTATGCAAACTACTACAAGAGACAGTATGATGCCTATGGAGGTAAACACAGAACTACAAACGCTTTTCCTCTATGCACCCAGGGGCTAAATGTGGCTTCTTGTTTTTGCTTACGAGTGTGTGTTTGTGTGTATTCAGATAGAAGCAGGTGGTATGATCCAAATGCTGCTTATGATCCACGATACAGAGCCTACTATGATCAAGCCTATGGCTGGTACTATGGAGATGCCTACTACAACCAACAATATCAAAACAGGTACACACATAAACCTATGCAATCAATGTTTTTGTGCATGCTGACACCTCCTAACTGAGTTTTCATGTAATGGTTGCTTTGCTAGGGGAAGAGAGGGCTATGATGATCCTTGGCGATACTACCCTGGTTATGACTCCAGCTTTGATGATGACTGTCGCCGGCGTGACCCATACGCTGATGAATTTGACCGCCGTTCAGTTCACAGTGAGCAATCAGCACACAGTGTGCGTTCATCACACAGTCGACGCAGTAGCTTCAGCTCACGGTCACAACAGGTGTGTGTTTGTGTGTGTTTTAGATCTTCTTGTATGTGTATGAGCAATGTGCATAACAGATTTTTTTCTTTGTACAGAGTCAAGTGTATAGAAGTCAGCCAGATTTGGTCAGTGCAGCCTACGATACCACTGGGACGACTCTTCCAGCGGATTACACCTACAGCCAGTATCCTAACCCTTCAGATACTGTGGATTACAGTCAGATTCCTTACTCTAACGACAGCACCTGGACTGCCCCAGAGCAGCGTAAGTATTACACACAAAGCCTCGGAGTGGGTGATGTACTGGTAGAAATTTGTCAACCATTAGAGATTTTGGACTATCGTGGTACATAGTCACAAAACATATTGTTTGCATGTTTTTTTAAGCATTGCGGTTGAAAAACAAGTGAATTTAAGCCACTGAAATGCAATCAGCTTCTTATACTACATATATACTTATACTAGTTTCTTATACGTATACAATCACTATCTTCAGTGAGTTGTGATTTTACATATGTGTATAGGCTAATATATATTTTTTTTGTAATATTAACACTGGTGACAAGAATTATGAAGTTTGTGTGTTATCAAAAATTGTGATATCATAAAGACCTTATTTAAAGCAAAAATAACTATATTGTGATATGTGTTGCTAATGAGAAATAAAATTACCCATATGACATAAGATTTTGGCCATATCACCCACCCATAACAAAGATCTTATTATGGTTCTTGTTATAATTTTGAATTTTATTTTTATATATTTTTTTCTGTTTTGATCTTAATTAATTGTTTCTAATTTTGGTGTGTGTTTTTATTAGTTTTTATATATATGTTTACTTTAAATACATATATATCTTTTTAATCTATTTAGGTGAGTTATTGTTTTACTAAATTGTGTAACTAAATGAAAATGAGGAGTAACTAAAATAAAATATATGTATTTTTTTGTATTTTATTTTATTTCAGTAAATAAATATATGTTTGCATAAGTATTTCCCAACTTTCTCTATAGCATTAAAATACTTAAAGCATCAATTTTACACTAAGGCACATGCATTCATTAAAGCTTCCTGGCTTTTTTGGGAAGTGAAACGTCCATGAACCATCTTCCTCTGTTTCTCTCTCTCATTTTGTGTTTCTTTTTCAGCTCCTCCAAGGCCGTTGACCCCAGAGAAGTTTTCTATTCCTCATCGCTGTGCTCGGTTTGGTCCGGCTGGTCAACTTATCCTTGTCCAACCCAACCTGCCCTCTGCTGGTCAGCCCACACTTGTGGAAATCCACAGCATGGAGGTAACAATTGAATCAGAGTGCAAATATCCTGATATTTCTCTTTGACTGTGCAGTTTTGTT
Source organism: Labeo rohita (assembly GCF_022985175.1). Taxonomy (NCBI): domain Eukaryota; kingdom Metazoa; phylum Chordata; class Actinopteri; order Cypriniformes; family Cyprinidae; genus Labeo; species Labeo rohita. The sequence goes on from NC_066889.1 coordinate 27,416,527, forward strand.
TTGTTTTTGTGATTTGCTAATAAATGGCCATGATAATTGCTCAACTACATTATTTGCATCTGATCTGGCTGTGTTGTTATTCCAGATGATTCTGCAGGATTCTCCAGAGCAGTCAGAAATGCGTTCATTCCCTGGCCCGCTCGTCAAGTAAGAGTCATCCTTTATTTACTGAATAAACGCGTACACGTCTATACTCAGACACCGTTAGAGCCACGTACACAGTCAAACAATCCAGTCATCATCTCATGTGTACTGTATGTCCACAGAGAGGAGACTCATAAGGTGGATGTCATAAAGTTTGCTCAGAACAAAGCCCAAGAGTGTTTGCGAAGCGATGACCTCATTGACAAAGACTCCGCCTACCTCATCTGGGAGTTCATTGTGCTGCTGTGTCGCCAGAATGGGGTGAGTGTTTGTGCATCCCTTATTATAACTAAGAGCGTGTATTGTGTTTGGTTGCTTGTGCGATACTAATTTGTTTTTTTAGTATACTGAATAGTTTTTCATCTTTGCTTTAGACGGTAGTGGGCACGGACATCGCTGACCTGTTGCTAAAGGAGCATCGCTCCGTCTGGTTGCCCGGAAAATCACCTAATGAGGCCAATCTCATCGACTTCAACAATGAAGCAATAGAACGTGCTGAGGAGGAAGAGACGGGGCCAATATCCCTCCTATCAGACACTTTCATGGGCGTGCCGGAGAATGTTGGCAAGGAGACGGAGCGCTTCAGGGAACTTTTACTATTCGGACGCAAGAAGGCAAGACAAAATGCATGACTTTCCTTTGCCCCTTTAGCCATGTAGAGACCACTTTTCAATGTGCACTAGGTTTTAAGTGGAAAACATGAAGTCCTGGACCACAAAACCAATAAATAAATAAGCTTTCCATTGATGGTTTGTCAGAATAGGACCATATATGGCTGAGATACAACTATTTGAAAATCTGGAACCTGAGGGTGCAAAAAAATCTAAATCTTGAGAAAATCACCTTTAAAGTTATCCAAATTTTTAATTATTATTGTTATTATTATTTTGTTATTTGAATAAATACAAATTCTTAATAATAATAATAATAATGAATAATAATAACAATAATAATATATTTGTATAGTCATACTGTATTTTATTTGGATGTAGATTTATATTTTTCCTCACTGACAAATCCATATATTAAAACAGTGGGAAGACAATTGAGACAACTGACATTTGAGTTTGTGTATGTTTGTTAGGACGCTCTGGAGTCTGCTATGAAAAACGGCCTGTGGGGTCACGCATTGTTATTGGCCAGTAAGATGGACAACAGAACACACGCTCGAGTCATGACCAGGTAAACCACATTTGTTTGATCTATGGCTGCATGCTTTCAAAGCAACAAACAATGCTTAAATTGTTTATATTTGTTGTTTTCAGATTTGCCAACAGCCTGCCTATTAACGACCCTCTTCAGACAGTGTACCAACTTATGTCAGGACGAATGCCAGCTGCTGCTACTGTATGTTTGTATTTGTTTGTGTTAATTTAGTATTTTACGCAATGCTTGTCTTCACATACATCTTTTGTTTTGTCCAAAAGTGTTGCGGAGATGAGAAATGGGGAGATTGGCGCCCTCATCTGGCCATGGTGCTGTCCAACCTCACACACGCTCTGGATCTTGACACCCGCACCATTTCCACCATGGGAGACACTTTAGGTATATAAGCTTACATGCAAAGCATACATGTTATATATGCAGCACTAGATCTGTAGTCACTAATATTCTGTGTTTTACAGCATCTAAAGGTCTAGTGGACGCAGCCCATTTCTGTTACCTGATGGCTCAGGTGGGTTTTGGTGTTTACACCAAGAAAAGCACCAAGATGGTCCTTATCGGCTCTAATCACAGGTGTGTAATAACACATATATTTGATTAAAGATATGTATGCACGCAACTAGACACATTGCATTTGTTTGCATTAAAACCAATTCACTCTGTTTGTCCCCCAGTTTGCCGTTTTTGAAGTTCTGCTCGTCAGAGGCGATTCAGAGGACAGAATCGTATGAATACGCTCAGTCTCTTGGCTCTCAGCCTCTCTCTCTACCAAACTTCCAGGTGAGACAAACATGTACACATGCAGTTACTCTAATATTACACATATGTACAATCCACATAAATCTAGGAAGGTCATGACCTTTACCTTTTGACCTGTGCAGGTGTTCAAGTTCATCTATGCGTGTCGATTGGCAGAGACGGGACTCTGCGCTCAGGCCTTCCATTACTGTGAGGTCATCTCACGCACCCTGTTGAGCCTGCCTGAGTACTACTCACCTGTGTTCATCAGTCAGCTCATACAGGTACACAAGCCAACACGCATCAAACGATTCTGCCTGTCTCTGAGGTTACATTTCTGTCTAATCTTCCTTCTCGTGTTTGATTGCAGATGTCTCTGAGGTTGAGGTTTTTTGACCCTCAGCTGAAGGAGAGACCAGAGCAAGAGTTGTTTATAGAACCTGATTGGTTGCTACATCTTAGACAACTTGATGGCCAGATCAAGGTGTGCTTCTGTTTTCTTTTGTCCATAAGTAATTTCTGCCAGCTGCGATTGTTATTAACATGCATTGCTCTCTTCCTGTGTAGTAAATTTAATGATTAATGATTTTGAACTTATGATACAGATTAGTGCGATTGTTACGGCTTTGTAATGAGAAGCATTTATAAACCCTTGCCAACAATAAGCCTTAAGGGCCCCTTGTGGTTTGTCACCAAAATAAAAACATGATGGTTTAATATTTGAAAATGATTTAAAGTTGTACTGTAAAATAAAATGATTATTATTAAATACGCTTTTATTATTTTATGGTAAAATAGTATTATTACAATAGTAATATTTCTTATTTTTTTATTTAATCATCATCATCATCGTTCTAAACATCTTATAATTATATTAATGTAAAATTGCAACATTTTGGCCTAATTGTGCAGTTATGCGAAAAAGGACTGCAAGCTTGGAGCATTTAAAAAAATCTTTCAAATATTCAAATTAAAATATTTCAAAATATTCACATTAATAAATATATTTTAAATTAGAGTCAGTTTTTATCAGAAAATTGCAGTTGTTTTTTCCACGTATCAACAACAGGTTTATAATCTTTCTTTTTTTGGTTTGATATGTTACTTAATATTAATAATCATCATCATTATCATTATCTTAATAACTATTATTATTGAAAATAAAAATTGTGCAGCCCGCAAAAAAAATCACATTTTAAATTAGTGGGTTTTTTTTAAAGCAGAAAAATCACAATTACATTTTTTCCCCAAATCAGGTTTATAATATATATTTTTTTTATATAATTTATGTAAATAATAATTATAATTATGGTTATCATCAGAAACTTAATAAATATTATTATTATCATTATTATTTTATAATTAATATTAATAATTGCAACATTTTTGCACCACAAACCTAAACCTGAAAAAAAAAAAAAACGCAATTTCTATTAAAAAAAAAACAACAACAAAAAAAACATACAGAATTGCCTTTTTTCGTTAAATCATGCAGCCATACCAGAGTTACTTGTTTAGTGAAGAAATGTGCATATATTTGTGTATATTCACATGCTTCTTCTTGTCCTATTCAGGATGGTGCGATCACCTTACGTGCGGATCGTAGCACCCCGCAGCTTTATCCCTGCAGTACACCCAGTTCAGAAGACCAGTGCAGTCCACCTGACCCCTTGACTCTAAACCCTGATCCCCACAATCCTCTCATGACCTCCCTTTTGCCCCCAGCTGTTGTTCAACTCATGCCACCAGGTATGACTCTGTTCAGATTTTAGATATAGATATTTTTTTTCAGTATAGATTATAGATTTTTTTTTTCCTATGATGTTTTATAAAACTTGGATGTTTGTGAGGTCTGATGCTGCATAAATTTCCCTGTGAAGGGACTGAACTTAAATCTGAACTTAAGAAGATTCTTTAATTTGGATTCTTTAATTATTCACCACCTACTTTTATTCTCCTTTAGCTCCTCCCACTATTCTTCAGGACGGGGCAGTCCCTCTGCAGCAGGTCCCGCCTCCAGGAGAAAACGTTCCATTCTACCCAGTGGCCCAGGGGCCACGACAGCCAAACTTTGCAACACCGTTCCAACCTGAAATGCATGAGCAATATATGCCCATGCCACCCCAAATGCCCCAACAAATGCCCCAACAAATGCCCCCACAAATGCCCCCACAAATGCACCAACAAATTCCGACATACAGCCCTACAGAAATGCCTCCACAGATGCCTCCAGGGATGCCACTTCAGATGCCCCCACCAATGCCTGGGGCCGAACATGGCTCTACCCCTTCCTCTCCTCAGCAGTTCCCCCAGTCGTCTCCTACGTTCACTGCCCCCTCTCTGCAAGGGAAGGACTTCTATGATGAAATGGCACGCATGGTGAGTTACAATAAGCTAGAACCCCAGAATTTCATATTGCATTGTATTTTAGTCACCAGAAGAAATAAAAGTGAACTTGTGATAAGGCTTAGTGCGATTATCAAATCATAATGACTTCTTCATAATGTAATGAGAAGCGTTTATAAAAAAATAAGAAATAAAATCTTGATGGTTTAACATTTGAAAATAAATAAAATAAGACATTAATATTAGTATTGTTATTTTAAAGTTGTACTGTAAAATAAAATTATAATTGAATACTTTCTTATTTTATGATAAAGTAGTATTATTACAGTAGTAATATTTGTTTTTTATTTAATCGTCATCATTATTTTTTTCTTGTTGTATTGATGTATAATTGAAACATTTTGGCCAAATTGTGCAGTCATGCAAAAAGTACAGCAAGCTTGGATCAGTTGAAGCACAAAAAAAATTGTATTTCAAATTACAGTCACAATCTTTATCAGAAAATTTACAATTAAAATTTTTTCCACAAATCAAAAACAGGTTTATAATATTTCTTTTGTTTAATATTTATTTAGTAATAATTATGTTGAACATTATCATCACCTTAAAAAATATTATTTTATAATTACATTAATACAACAATTTTTAATGATCATCATCATAATCGTAAGAAATATTATTGTTATTATTTTGTAATTACATTGTAGTTTGTGTAAAATTGTGTAGCTTTGCAAACCTGAAGCTCTGTAAAAAATATATATATATATATATATATATATATATATATATTATTATTATTATTTTATTTTTATTTTTATTTTTTTTTTTTTTTTTTTTTTTTTATATATATTATATATATATATATATATATATATATATAATTTTTTAGATAGATGGATATCAGAATTGTTATTTAAAAATAATAATAAATTAATTAATTAATAAGTAAATACATAAATAAATACATTTTTCCAGAATTCGAAGTTATAGCAGCAACTAACGTTGGTTATTAAAGTGTTACATTATTGCATAAACTGTAGCATCATTACTTTTAATGTAATGTAACATATTAGTTTCACACTTTTATGCCTGTTACTTCATAATTACTGCCACCACCAGTGTTGAGTAATATTGGTTTTAAAATGCATTACTCATACAAAGAGTAGATTAGGTTAAATATTCAGTTTTATGGAATAAAACATTTATATTCTAAACAATGTTTTAAACTGATTCGTCTTGTGTTTTTTAAGGGCCCAGGCAGAAGATCGAGAACCACTTCACAGTCATCAGTGCAACTGGTATGGTCTATACATATACATTCACACAGTATAGTAGTAACTTTGTAATGTTGCAAAAGATTTCTAATACTTTTCTTTTGAACCTTCCACAAAAATATGAAGCTGCACAGCTGTTTTCAACATCAGTAATAAGAAATGTTTCTTGAGCAGCAAATCAGCATATTCTAAAGGATCATGTCAAACTGAAGACTGGAGTAATGATGCTGAAAATTCAGCTTTGCATCACATGAATAAATTACAGTATAACCTATATTCACATAGAAAATGGTTCTTTTAAAGTATAATAATATTTCACAATATTCCTGTTTTTACTTTATATTTGAGACTTTCAACAACATTTGAAAACATTTACCAAACCCAAACTTTCCACATTAATATACTTTTAATTTATACTTTTATTTAAACAAATGTTGTCCTGATTTGCAGGCATCAGGTCGTCGGTCTCGCACAACGTCAGAATCGTCCAATCATTCTGGACGAGAACGCAGCAGTTCTCTAGTCAATCAGAGCTCTCCGCCTCCTCCTCCTATCCCAGAGGCTACACCACACAATGAACCCAAGAAGACCAAGAAAGACTCTCCCAAAAAAGTACGTACTTGCATATAAACACATTCAGAGACCCACTGGTTATGCACTAGAAAATCTTTCATGATTAAACTGAATATTGCATTTCGTTCTTCAGCAGGGAGCAAGTGGCGGCTGGCTAACCTGGCTGTATTCGAAGCGGAAGAACGAAGCACATCTGCCAGACGACAAGAACAAATCTGTAGGCACCTACTTTCTCTATCATGATCATCTTGTCTTGCTTTATAGCATCGAGTAAGAGAATACTTTTATTTTTCAGATTGTCTGGGATGAAAAGAAGCAGAAATGGGTGAACCTGGATGAGCCAGAGGAAGAGGTACAGCACAAGAAATCATGCATTTCAAATGCTGTTTTGTGTTGTGCATGTATCATTGTGAATGAGTGTGTTTGTTTGTGTTTCAGAGCAAACCCCCTCCTCCTCCACCTACCGGCTTCCCCAAAGCGCCAATGGCTGGGATGGGGCCTCCAGGAATGAGTGGGCCACCAGGAGGGCCACCAGGAGGGCCACCTGTGAATATGTTCTCCAGGAGAGCAGGTCTGTCACGTTTTTTTTTCCTAATTACTCCTTAGTGAGAAATCTGTGCATTTAACAGGGTTGCCGCGGGTCCTTAAAAAGTCTTAAAAAGTCTTAAATTTAGTTTATCAAATTTAAGGTCATAAAAAGTCTTAAATTGTACAAGAAAGTCTTAATTATGATTAACAGGTCTTAAATTTTAGGCACGGGAAGACCAGAATTGTGATACAGCTTAGTGTCAGGATCAAACTTCAAAAGGGTATGATTTCATTAAATAAACATGAGCGCTACGCGTTCAATGTCCTGTGCTGCTTTGTGTACTGGTTACCGGGGAAACACATGTCTGCAGTTCCGAATGCGCCATCTGCTGGCAGAGATTGCATGTGCTTTTTCAATATGCCTGTTGTTTTGAGTAGGGTATTCTTACAATACAGGAGGCTGTAGTTTCAGAACCGCATTTTTAGGACCATGTAATTTTTTTTTATTATTTATTTTTATTTTATTTTATTTTATTGTATTTATTTATTTGTATTATGTATGCATTAACAGCTCATACTATTTATAGTAGCTATTCAATTCTGTATATTATTATTTTTAAGGAAATACTGAATGTAGTTGTTTAATTGTGTATATACTTAATTATTGTCCTAACCAACTCCTAATCCTGAACTTACCCCTGGGTAACCCTTTTGAAATATTTAGCCTAATTTATTTCAATATATTCTAGACTTCAGTTCATTAGCTGCTGCGCTTCATGTCTGACGTGTGACCCACTTAACAAAGTGAAGTAAACAGTAAAACAATTGCTGTACAAATTAGTGTGTTTATTAGTACTTTAATAAATGTAAAATAATTTGAATACAAATACTAATTTACAACATCCAGCAGCACAATGAACTGTTTTGGACAGTTTAATGGGCTAAATAGAGATTTCTGACACCCCCTTGAACACTCAAGTTTATGTCAGCTTTTACATTAAAAATAAGATGGAAAGATTAAAAAAAAAATAATAATAGTTTCAATGGATCTAGTCTTTGCGTCTGTTTGATATTTCTTTGTTGGAATGGAATTGCTAGATGGCACTGTCTCAAAAAATAGGGTCCCAGAAATGTGGTTTTGCAGGAGCATAGTATTGGGGTTGTTTTTGTTCAGACCAAAGCGAAAAGCGACCCATGTTTTTACCCTGCAAACATGCAGAGCTGTAAATGTGAACTGGTGGATCATTAAGAAGATAATTTATCATAAAAATCTAAACACTAACATGTATTTGTATGTTTTTTAAATTAATATAATAATTTATTGATAATAATTGTTTCAATTAATAAAAGGAATACTTTTTTCTATTTTCTTAAAAATTGATACTTTAAAGAAATGTGAAATGTATCACTTTATAAAACCTTTTGTTTTTGTGAAAAATCTGAACTGTAAATCGTTTTTTTACAGTAGTTTACAGTCATTTTACAGTTTAATATTTAACCATAGACATTGCCTTACCCTGCTCATATGGTATTAATTTTATTTGTGCAGATCTTAAAAAAGGTCTTAAAAAGTCTTAAATTTGAGCTTAAAAATCCTGCAGCAACCCTGTTTAATCATCTTCTACTTAAATAATAAATGTATAATAATGCTCTTGGCTGTTTAGTAAGTGAGTTTGCATGTGTGTTTCAGGTACTAAGAGCCGTTATGTGGACGTGTTGAATCCTGGTCGTGGAGTATCTAAACCGGCCGCCACTGTACCGCCTCCTGCTGATCTGTTTGCTCCTCTCGCACCCATGGCCATGCCAGCCAACCTCTTTACACCTGCTGCAGGTGCGTATGTGTATGTGAAAATCAGTGTGTTAATGCATATCAGTGTATGGCTGTGTGAAGTCTAACACTGCTATTTTTAGCCCTAGATGAGCAGCAGCAGCCGATGGAGGGAAGCGTTCCAGACGCCAGTGGGGAAAACACAGAGCAAACTAGTGCCACAGTGCCACAGGTACACACATCTGCCAAATAAACACACAGTGTCCAGAATTTACTTTAGAATTTCCCTATTGCAGTTTGCGTCTCTCAGTGAAACATCACCTTGGGGTTTTGTTTTTTTTTTTTTTTTTGTTTTTTTTGGGTCATGGTTACTTAACTCTAACAGTTGAAAGATTTTTGGTACTTCCCAGCTAAATGTCTGATGGTAAACATTGTTAGAGGTTGGGATTTTGTATCTCTTTAGTTTCATTTGTTCATTCACACATTTGTAAATTTAATTTAATTGTTTATATATTTATATTTCACTTTTATATTTTCATTTCACTCGAACTCGCCAGAAACATTTTATTGTATTTATTTATTTTTATAGTTGTTGTTGTTGTTTTTTTAATCACCAGAGAGAGTTTTTTTCCGTGTATTTGACAGTTTAGATTTAATATTTATATTTGTTGTCATTTTAGTTTTATTTTTTCCTTGCAGCAACTTTTACTTAGTTAGTTAGTTAGTTAGTTATCTAGTTGGTGAGTTAGTTATTGGCCAGAGGCAGTTTGTATTTCTTGCATTTTGCTCCTGACATTTTTTTTTTTGTTTTAGTTTTATTTTTCATTTTTTTCATTTTATTGCATTGCATTGCATTACATTGCATTTTATTGTATTCACCAAAGGTGTTTCTTTTTTTGCATTTGTCTATTCAATTTTATTGCACTGCATTTTATTTTATTTTATTTTATTTTATTCTGTTTTTGCATTTGGCTATTTTATTTTATTGCACTGCACTGCAGTGCACTGCATTTTATTTTATTAATTTTATTCTTATTATTTTATTTATTTTATTCTTTTTTGCATGTGGTTATTTTATTTTAATGCATTGCATTGCATTTTGGCATTTTATTGTTTGTTTGTTGTTGTTTTTCCTCATTAATATTGGCCAGAGGCAATTTAGCAATTTAGTTTCTTGCATTTTGCTCCTGACAAATTTTTATTTTATTTTATTTTAATAACCAGCTTGCAGTTCTCTCTCTCTCTCTCTTTTTTTTTTTTTGGCTATTTTATTTTATTTTATTTTTATTTTATTTTTTTGCATTTGGCTCTTTTTTTCAAATAATTTATATTTTATTATTTACTGATCAGAACCGGTTTGTTTTTCTTTCTTTAGCATTTGGTAATAATTTTTTTTTTTTCTAATTAATATTGGCCAGAGCCAATTTAGTTGAATTTTTGCTTCTGACATTTTATTTTATTTTATTTTAGCAAGTTTGTTTTACTTTCTCTAGGATTAGATTTTTAACAATTTATTAATTGAGTCATTCATTTATTGCAGACATGCTTTCAATACATATCCACTATAACGAGTGTGTTTTCCATCTAGATGTTTAATCCGAACACTTTGCCACCCGGCCCAGAGGGAACCCAGTCTGGAGAGGTCAGATCATACTTTACCACTTCTCCTTTAAAGCCACTTCATCCTGTCACGCCCAGCTCCTTCACCCATGAATGCAGATTAACACAATTATAACACACATGCTCACATGTAGACTTGCTACCTCTGAAACACACACACATTTTAACTTGCATCTCTAACTTTATACTATGATTATGAGCTTTGACTATGACGACACAAAGAGCATGAGTGTGTGCGAGCGTGTTTGAGAGCGAGAGCGCATGTTAAGGTGCTATTGAGGCGTTGCCATGGCAACCACCGACTGTGATGTAGCCATACTGTAATTAATGATTGACAAGAAGATATGTGATTTAAGATGGCGCTGCATGGGATTAATTTGGGTTTGTGGTGTTTTTGTTTGTTTGTTTCGTTTATTCCTGCTGTTCTAGCTGTCACGTTCTAGCTCAATGAGTTCACTATCTCGAGAAGTGAGTCAGCATTTAAATCAGGTACTTTCAGCTGGTTCTTATCTGAAACACACCCACAAACATGCACACATTTTCTAGACACTGTGGTAATAAAACAAGTGCTCTCACACATGCTGTCTGCACGCTTCTAACATCATACACTTGTAGCCACACCTCCAGCACGACACCCTGACTGAGTAACTGGCCAATAGGAAGGGCTTTTGGATTTCAGAGGCGTGCTGAAGATTGAGGCTCCGCCCCCTTTGGTGCACACACATTAACCAATCACGTGCTGCATGCTAATCATGAGTTTCAGTGGGCATGGCTGTTTGTATCCATGGAGATGGGTTGTGATGTTGCTGTCCTGTTCGCATGGTAACCGTAAATGTGTTCTCATAGGTTCCTGCTCAGCCGCCAGTTCAAGGAGCTCCACCCACAGGAGGCGTGACATTTTATAACCCCTCCCAGTTTGCACAGGTAAGAATCTTAAGGCACATTTAATGGCGAGATTGACCGCTGCCAAATTAGTGTTGTTATTGTTAACTAAACTAAAACAAATTGTGTTTGTTAATTGAAATAAAGCTTAAAATAAAAATAAAATAAAATAAAATAAAATAAAATAGAAATGTTAGATTAAAAATGAAAATTTAGAAATTTTGTTTTTGCAACTGGAAAAAAGTTTAAGTACTGAAATTGCTAAAATTAAAACTGAAATCAAATGAAATGTAATCTAAATAGAAATATTTTGGGGGAAAATAGACTAAAACCTAAACAAAAAATATATATATTAATTGGAAAAAATATATTATTATATTAAAGAAGAAAAAAATGACAAAGCACTTATTAAAACATACTACTAAACTTAAATTAAGTAAAAAATGCAGTTTAACAATTAAAAATATATTTTTGGGAGAATAATATTTTTGAAAGTGTTTTTTTTTTTTTTTTAATAAAAGTATTAAATCTGCATGCATGAAATTTTGGGGAAAAATGGATTTTAAAACAAATTAAAGTCTGGGGTTGGTAACTTTTTGAATTAAAAATGACAACAAAAAAAAGAAATATTAATAAAAAAAATAAAAGGAAATATTAAAAAAGAAATGTCAAAGCACTTGAATTTATTTAATCAAACTACTTAATTTAATTATTTATTTTTACTTATTACTTTTTTTTTTAGCTAAAATGCAAATATAGAACTATAATATAAAACTGCAAATATAAATATAAAAGCTAATTCAAAATATTATTACTAAAATAACACTGTACCAAATACATTAAAAACATGCTTTACCCTATAAGAACATGAAGAATAATGATATTTGTTCATATGTACCAATAAAACAAAACATAATGAATAATGGCCATTTTTACCAGTAAATGAGGTAAAAAATAAATAAATAAATAAATAAAAAAGGTATGAATAAATGTGCAAATGAGGCACTAAATTGCATGCATTTCCAGAAAATACATATTGACATTGGGTTTTTATTTATTTATTTATTTTTAATAAAATGTATTTTTTATTTTAGAATTTATTTTTATTTTACTTTATAATTTAAATTGTATTAAATTTGTATTAAATTATTAAACTTATTAGTACTAAAGTACTAAAAGTGCTACAGAAGTGGAGATTTTTACAACACAACTCAAGGCCTTTAAAGATGTGTAATCTTAAAATAGATAAAGTGTAATAAAATAAACATTATAAAGTGTATTTTAGATGCTCTCTTTCCTCTAGTCTGAAAAAAGACAAGTTATGGAAACAAAACTGAGCAGTGCAAGAAAAAAAAAGTGGTTTTGCCTTAGAAAATGACATGTAAATGTCTTTCTCTGTCTTTTTTTTTAGTCTGTTCCCACAAGCCGTGCTCGACCTGGCCGTCTGGGACAGAGAGGATACCCCACACTGAAATAACAGTATCGCTGTAGTTCGAGATCAAACTGTGGTTCTAGACCAGATCAGACTGAAGTTTGTTTCCTGCCTGGACTCCTGGAAGCGCTGGCATGCGGCTCTCAGCCTCCCACTAACGTCGTCCCTATTTGTGCTGAAGTCGGAATGAACGGATCAGACTTGTTTTTCCTTGACTCATCATCCCCATTACAGTCTAACTCTACCGTCGTGTTCTGCGTTTGTACGGACCGGGCGGCGCTTCCTCAACGTGAGCGGTGTGAATATAAGTGCAATATGTCGATTTTTAGCCCTGTGTAGTTTGATTTCCTTTAGCGTAGTCTGCTCATTTCAGCAGGGTGAATGCGAGTGTGTGAGAGCGTGTGCGTTTGCGTGTGTGGGGAGGAAATGTGGGCGTCTTGCTGATGAAAGGCAGCCAATGCATGAGTTAGAGGGCGGTCTGGCCTGTTGTCATGGGAACAGTGCAGCGTACCAGAATGTTTTAGATATTTATTAAGCTTCCTGTCGAAATGAAACCGGACAGGATCCGTACATCATAGTGAGTTTGTGTACGCCTAGTCACGGCGTGCTGAACAAACCCATCTCTTTTACCGTCTCCTGATCGAAACCTTAATTTTGCCAGTAGCGAAGAATCGTACATTTATATGATTTACCAAAATCCTGTGATCATTGTGTGTGTTTTGCTCATAAAATATCATTTATTATTTTCCTGGCTTCATCTCGCTCTCTGATCGGTCGTCTTCATGTTTCTTAATCACACGCCGTTTTTCCTTTGCTCGTTCCGGGGTTCTTGTTCCCATGGTAACAGCGGGGTTTTGTAATTCCAAAGGTCAGCTCTGTTTGAAGGAAGCTCGGACTTTTCCAATGTGTTTAGAAATTGACTGTACAATTCTTGATAAACTGATAATAAAGATATTTTTGAGCTCTTTAATGCTTGTTTTTTTTTTTTTTTTTTTGGTTTGTTTTTTAAAGGGGTCATCGGATGCTAAGTTCACTTTTACATGTTGTTTGAACATTAATGTGTGTTGGCAGTGACAATCAGAAAAAAATAGAAAAAAATCTGATTTTAAAACAATTCAAAAGTTAATTTTTTTTTATTTTTATGCTCACCAAATCTGCACTTATTTGTTTAAAATTACAGTAAAACAAGTAATATTGTGAAATATTATTACAATTTAAAATAGCTGTTTTCTATTTGAATATATAGTAAAAGGTTATTTATTTCGGTGATGCAAAGCTGAATTTTTAGCATCATTACTCAAGTCTTCAGTGTTACATGGTCCGTTAGAAATCATTCTAAAATGCTGATTTGCTGCTTAAGGAACATTCTGATTATCAATGTGTAAAACAGTTGTGCTTATTTCACATTTTGTGTGAAATCTGGTAATTTTTGGCAGGAAAAAATCAATTTAATGCGTGCTTGCTGAATATATATAAACAATTTTAATTGAAAATGCAATTAAAATTGTGTTCTTAAAGCCATTTAATCATTTCTTTAATATTTCCATGTCTGCAATACTTTATTTTAAAGAAGTCTCTTCTGCTCACCAAGCCTGCATTTATTTGATCCAAAATACAGCAAAAAACAGTACAATTTTAAACTATTTTACTATTTAAAAATAACTTTTCTATTTGAATATATTTTAAAATGCCATTTATTCCTGTGATTTCAAAATTGATTTTTTAGCATAATTTCTCCAGTCACATTATCCTTCAGAAATCATTCTAATATTCTAATTTGCTGCTCAAAAAGACATTTATTTTCATTATTATGTTAAAAACAGCTGAGTGGAATTTTTTCAGGTTTCTTTGATGAATAGAAAGTTCAGAAGAACAGCATTTATCTGAAATAGAACTATTTTGTAACATTATAAATGTCTTTAGCATCACTTTTCATCAATTGAAAGCATCCTTGCTAATTAAAAGTAATAATTTTTTTTAATTTTTTCAGCATGTTAGAATGATTTCTGAAGGATTCTGTGAAACTGAAGACTGGAGTAATGATGCTGAAAATTTAGATTTTATCACAGGAATAAATTATGCTTTAAAATATATTCAAATAGAAAACCGTTATTTGTACTAGTAAAAGACATTTCTAAATTTTGCTGTTTTTGCTGTGCTTTGGATCAAATAAATGCAGGCTTGGTGAGCAGAAGAGACTTTTTTTTAAAAAAACATTAAAAATCTTACTGTTCAAAAACTTGACTGGTAGCATACATGAATCTTAAACAAAACTACAGAGTAAAACTTTTCATTATTTTATTATTTACAGACAAATATTATTTCAAACCAAAACTAAATATGTAAAATTGAATGATCGCTAATTATGGCACAAATCTTTAAAAGACTATAAACGTGCTCGTAAAAATGTGCAGACGCCCCTGGAATGTCAAAACTATTACCTAGTGTTTAATACACATGCTCTAGTCGCTTTTAGCTGGGGTGCACATGCAGGTGAAGCAGGTTTGAATCCAGCCTGTGACATTCTGACACAGTTCCCCCTATTAACTCTCCACTATTCACATCAATAAAAAGTGGCAAGTCCATGTAAACATCGTCTTGTATACAAGTAAAATATACAGCAATTCAGGCCTAAAAGTCCCAAGTACAAAGCTTCTTGCAATCACATGGTCTGTAGAGATTCTCATGCTGACATTTCTGTGTGTGTTGGGTTCAGAGCGCCCTCCTGTGGATAAAGAGAAAAACATTTATTTAATATGTAGTGATTCACTGCTCTTTTGAGCTGAAAGTGAGGAATATTAGCTTAAAAAGAATGCACAAATGCATACTTCTCAAGCAAGTACTTAAATTACAATGATGCTTTGAATGTGTGTATATTTGGTTAAAGTACCAGTGCACTTTTTGCTCTTTGAACTGCGACTTCCAGCATGCTCCGGTCAGACAGAATCTGTTTCAGCATTCCAGAGTCCATTTCCAACAGCATCCCTACATACACAAACATTCATCACATATTCATCATATCACACAGTGTGTACAAAAACAATCTCAAGAAGCCTGTATTCAAGTAACTCACCAGTGATGTCAGCGCAGTGGGTGGGGTCTAACTGATGCACGATATTAAAAAGCGTCTCGCCTATGGATTCCACTTCCTCTCGGTCCGACCCGTCACTGACATCTGTGGCCTCGTCACGCTGCCTGAGCCCCAGATAAACAGAATTTTTTGTTCAATTCAACATTATGTGATTAATTCAAATTCCAACTTGCTCAGTAGCAGCTGTTACAAAATCCAAAGGCACCTACTCCTGCAAGGTTTTCAAGGCGATCTTCACTTGTTCCTCGAGGAGCGAAGAATCCGACATTAGCTGAAGCACTGCCTCCTTCTTCTGCTCCAATAACATGCCTGTATAGTTATTAAAGTTACATTATTATTCCAACAGACTATGCATTCCCTCATTTAGTGCTTTTGTATTGTGTACCTGTTATTTTCTGTGTGTGTCCAGTGTTGTAGAGGTCAATAAGGTCATACAGCTGTTCACCCAGAGAGTCGGAGGATACAGACGCCGCATCATCGGTGTGAGACACAGCTTCACTAGAAAGAGAATACAACAGAGGTTATGAACTTACATACTGCCTACTATTAATTTATTTTTACAAAATGATGTGGGAAACGTATGTAATGTTTATTTAGAAACATTTTAAGTAGTTTTCCTGCAGTTTTGTTTAAAAAACCATTGTGTTACCTGTCGTCTGATGACGTGAGAGCGGTCAGTGCTCTTTCAAGTGCCTTATTCAGCAGAGCTTCATCATACAACATCTGAGACACAACAGAAGCAGGCAACTCCAAAAGCATACCTGCAAACATCACACAGCTAAAATTAAAATCATTAAAATATTATTTAGGTTCTGTAATCAAAGCTAAATTTTCAGCATCATTACTTCAGTCTTTAATGTCACATGGTCCTTCGGAAATCATTGATAATACGCTGATGCTCAAGAAACATCTTTTATTATTATTTTTATTATTATGCTCTTCTGAACTTTCTATTCATCAGAGAAGCCTGAAAAAATTCTACTCAGCTAATAATAATAATAATAACAATAAATATTTTTTGAGCAGCAAATCACAATATTAGAATGATTTCTGAAGGATCATGTGACTGGTTTAAAAAAAAACATTAAAATCTACTGTTCAAAAACTTTTGACTGGTAGTGTAGATATGTATCACCTGTAAGTTTAGGTGTCATCTCAGTGTATTTCGGATATATCAAATCATACAGTTTCTCTCCCAGAGTCTCCAGATCTTCATCATTCTCCATCACTGCAGCATTGGGTGATGAAGATTACCTACTTATTTAATCATACGAATAATAATAGTGTCTAACTACACTCCGCTGTCATTTACATGTTCTAACTGTCTTCAACTAGGTTAAATATGAATCATAATAATGTATTATGTACAGCAGACATCAGAGCTTGGGTTGTTGTGGCTGGAGAACGCATGAAAATGACGTAGAGCACACAGCACGCGTGACGTGCACCAGCTGCACCACTCAGACGTAATGTCCTTCCGCACTGTACATCAAACATATAGTCCCGTTTAAAAACAATATATTTGAAGATATATTTTTGAATTGATTTCCAAAACCGAAAAGACGTCTGAAGTACATTTTCGTTATTTTCTACACTCTGAAAACGAAGGTAAACGACTAAGTTACTAATCCTCACAGCAGCGTAAGAAAATACTAAAGCGCCACCGGAACTGGAACTCGTTCCTTTCCCTCTCTCTTCCTCTGCTGAAAAGGTAACGTGGTCGTCTTGCGTTGCTTTTCAATGCTCGATTAAACGCTTTATAGGGCACATTTCAGCATTAAACCCGTATATATGTGTGTCGAATATGTTATAAGCTCCTTATGAGCTGTATCATTCGGTGTAGTGACAATAAAAAGGAGGATATTGATTATAAACTCTCCCGGTGTTGCTTAGCGAGGCCTTCAGTTAGTCAGTCAGTGAGTGAGAAACAAGCACCACACCGCTAGACTGGGTCAAAATCAGTCCAGACTGAGAATAAAGTTTAGATTTTCTCACAGTCAGAGCTTTGCTTATGTTTGTTGGTAGCTTTTTGTGTCTCTTTATGTGGCATTTTACAGCTCTGGTTTATATGACGGTCTTTGAGTTGGAGATTTGACAGGATTACGGACGCATTCTAACGTTATGTGTTTATTTGCCTGTATATATGTGTATTATCAGTCTAATGAGATTTTGGATTTTTTTTTCATATTTGCAAAACGTAAATTTCAACAAAGTGGAGGAATCTAGAAAAACGTATTAATCTAATTAGCATATTAAGATGCAGTTTGTTTCAGATATGTATTTGATGTGACCTGTGTCTGTTATTGAATATGATCCGTGTATGTGATATTTGTTTTTTGTGTCATGTGTTCAGGATCGTCATCATGGCATCTTCTCACCTGCAGTGGATGGTCATCAGGAACACTTCCAGTTTCCTTATCAAGAGAAACAAGCAGACCTACAGCACCGTAAGTCACTTCTGTTCAACTTCACTGAAGTCACTGCTGATGATGCGCCCGGGATTTGCTGGCTGTTATTTGGGTTTTGTTGGTGTTGTGCATTTCCTAGTGGCTCATTCTAAAATTCTGATTCGAGAGAATGAATGCAGTCTTGCAGATCGAGCCAAGTTCAGAAAATGAGACTTCTTTCCAATCATATGTGGCTGTCTTATTGTATGAGATTCAGGGTTTATGTTTGTATTCTCAAATGTTTCAAGTTGCTTTTCATGAGCTGCTGTAGTTTATAAACATAAGCAGGAAAACTGGCAGTTTTGAATATGCATTAAAAACTATGGTTTATTAGCCTGACACATGATTTTGTTTTCAGTTTAGTGATGATGTCATAACCTGTTGGAATCTGTGTAATTTTACTAACTTTTACTAAATGTTCACCAAAATAACCTTGATAAAATGAAGTCTGAGTTTTTCTTTGCTGTGTACAGATATGAGCTTAATTGTTTTTTTTTTAACACTGCTGTCTGTGACAGTATTGGAACTTCTCACAGTTCTGACTTTTTTCTTTTTTTTTCTTCCAGAATTGCATGATACAGACTCACAATTTCTGACTTTTTCTTGGAATTGAGATATAAACTCACAATTGCATGTTATAAAGTCAGAATTATGAGAGATAAACTAGTCACAATTGTGAGATGTAAATTTGCAATTCTGAGAAAAAATGTCAGAAGTTTATATTGTGCAATTCTGACTTCATTACTCAGAATTGCGAGTTTGTCTCACAATTTTTACTTTAACTCGCAATTATGAGTTTATATCTCATAATTCTGAGAAAAAAGTCAGAATTGTGAGTTTGTATCATGCAACTGTGAGAAAGTCAGAATTATGAGATGAAAGTGTTGTAGGTACCTTTTTTCTTGTTTGAGTGGCAGAAAAGGGCTTCCATAGAACAGACTAGTGACCCACTAGTTAAAAACATTGCTATAGTTGCTCATTTGACTGAACATTTGCAGTTTTTGTTGCATATCAAATAATTGATCTTAAATATTCCCCCTCTCTTTTTCAGGAGCCAAATAACCTGAAGGCCAGGAATGCTTTCCGCTTCAATGGTCTCATTCACCGTAAGACCGTTGGCATCGAGCCGGCTGCTGATGGCAAAGGTGTGGTCGTCACCCTGAGGAAACGTGCAGGTGAGTGGACAAAATTGACACAGTTTCAGGGTTTCAGACTTTTACACACCATTAAAGCTCAGTGAATTTGAGGCTGCATGTTGTTAGGATGCTATAAGATTATATATTTTTGGAAGCTAAAGGTGGTGACATGGCAATGTGATTTACTTATGAAATCAGCCTTTAATCTAGACGTCTACTTTTAAACGTGTGCTGATGTTCTTTGAAAATTTAAAAGGATGCATGTGTTTCAGGTCAGCATAAACCTGCCAACTCGTATGAGAAGATCACCATCAACAAGAACGCCCGCGCCACCCTCTCCAGCGTGAGGAACATCATCCGCAAAAATAAATACAGGAACGACCTGCGCATGGTGAGTTCATCAAACACATTTCACCATTTTACTTATCTGTAGTAGAACGCATTTTGCTTGTGAGAAATGGTTTTAAGCTTTCGGGGGTTTCTGTTTACAAGTAATGCACAAGAGGTCTAAATCTCCGGAGTGGTGATATTGCAGTTTCATTAAAAGTTTCATGCACTTGTTCAGTAGTTGACTGCTGCTCTGTCTGTTTTTCAGGCTGCTCTGAGACGTGTTAGCGCCATCCTCAGAAGTCAGAAGCCTGTGGTGGTGAAGAAGAAGCGCTCCAGGGCTCCCAAGAGTTCATAAATAGTTGCATATAAAACTTTTGACTTAATAAAGTGCTTTTGGTCAAAGTTTCTCTATGTCGAGGTCTCATTTGTATCAGTCTATACACACGCACTACTTATAAAACAAGTTTTCTTATTCAACAGTTTTCATCAATTTTGGGTCTTAAATGGCAACATAGTTTTCCTGGTTATGCATTTTATGCATGTAAACAATGGTAGACTGAAAGCAGATGAATGTTTAATGCATTATCAGTTTTTTTCCCCATTACATCAACATTTAATGCCTATACTTAAGATAAAGCATTAAAACTCTGTGCCAACTGAAAATGATGCTTCATGTAAAAGTTTGCCTTGCCTTGCAGAGCGACTTTTCCTTTTGTTTGGTTATATAAAAGTGTGAGAATCTCACATAACCAAATTTAAATGTAAAAAAGATTTTTTGGTTTTATCCACTGGGGTCTCAAATTGTCATGTGGTTCTAAACCTATGTTCTTAACGTTTGCAATATATTTTATTTAATTGTAATTTACAGAAAATTTTCCCCACTGCTATAGCTCTCAAATCTACAGTGGGTACGTAAAGTATTCAGACCCCCTTAAATTTTCCACTCTTTGTTATATTTCAGCCATTTGCTAAAATCACTTAAGTTCATTTTTTTTCCTCATGAATGTACACACAGCACCCCATATTGACAGAAAAACACAGAATTGTTGACGTTTTTGCGGATTTATTAAAAAAGAAAAACTGAAATATCGCATGGTCCTAAGTATTCAGACCCTTTGCTGTGACACTCATATATTTAACTCAAGTGCTGTCAATTTCTTCTGATCATCCTTGAGATGGTTCTACACCTTCATTTGAGTCCAACTGTGTTTGATTATACTGATTGGACTTGATTAGGAAGGCCACACACCTGTCTATATAAGACCTTACAGCTCACAGTGCATGTCAGAGCAAATGAGAATCATGAGGTCAAAGGAACTGCCTGAAGAGCTCAGAGACAGAATTGTGGCAGGGCACAGATCTGGCCAAGGTTACAAAAAATTTCTGCTGCACTTAAGGTTCCTAAGAGCACAGTGGCCTCCAAAATCCTTAAATGGAAGACGTTTGGGACGACCAGAACCCTTCCTAGAGCTGGCCATCCGGCCAAACTGAGCTATCGGGGGAGAAGAGCCTTGGTGAGAGAGGTAAAGAAGAACCCAAAGATCACTGTGGCGGAGCTCCAGAGATGCAGTCAGGAGATGGGAGAAAGTTGTAGAGCGTCAACCATCACTGCAGCCCTCCACCAGTCGGGGCTTTATGGCAGAGTGGCCCGACGGAAGCCTCTCCACATGGAGTTTGCTAAAAAACACCTGAAGGACTCCAAGATGGTGAGAAATAAGATTCTTTGGTTTGATGAGACCAAGATAGAGCTTTTTGGCCTTAATTCTAAGCGGTATGTGTAGAGAAAACCAGGCATGAAGCATGGTGGTGGCAGCATCATGCTGTGGGGGTGTTTTTCAGCTGCAGGGACAGGACGACTGGTTGCAATCGAGGGAAAGATGAATGCGGCCAAGTACAGGGATATCCTGGACTAAAACCTTCTCCAGAGTGCTCAGGACCTCAGACTGGGCCGAAGGTTTACCTTCCAACAAGACAATGACCCTAAGCACACAGCTAAAATAACGAAGGACTGGCTTCACAACAACTTCGTGACTGTTCTTGAATGGCCCAGCCGGAGCCCTGACTTAAACCCAATTGAGCATCTCTGGAGAGACCTAAAAATGGCTGTCCACCAACATTTACCATCCAACCTGACAGAACTGGAGAGGATCTGCTAAGGGGGAATGGCAGAGGATCCCCAAATCCAGGTGTGAAAAACTTGTTGCATCTTTCCCAAAAAGACTCATGGCTGTATTAGATCAAAAGGGTGCTTCTACTAAATACTGAGCAAAGGGTCTGAATACTTAGGACCATGTGATATTTCAGTTTTTCTTTTTTAATAAATCTGCAAAAATGTCAACAATTCTGTGTTTTTCTGTCAATATGGGGTGCTGTGTGTACATTAATGAGGAAAAAAAATTAACTTAAATGATTTTAGCAAATGTCTGCAATATAACAAAGAGTGAAACATTTAAGGGGGTCTGAATACTTTCCGTACCCACTGTATGGAAGCCCGTTTCTGCCACTGAATAAAAAATAAAGGTGCAGGTTTTTTTTAACTTACAATTCTGACTTTTTTTTTCTCACATTGCCAGTTTATATCATGCAATTTTTACATTTTTGTTTCTCAGGATTGATATAAACTCACAATTGAGAGTTATGAATTTAGAATTATGAGATATAAACTTGCAGTGCTTAGAAATAAAGTCCCAATTGCGAGAAAAGAAGAATTGTGTAATAAAATGTGTAAAGTCAAAATTGTGATTTTTATACCGCAGTTATTTTTTCTTGCAATTGCGGGTTTATATCACGCAATTTTGAGTTTTTTGGCAGTTATCTCTTATTAGAATTGGGAGACTTTTTTTATCTCCCAATTCTATTTTCTTCCCACTTGCGACTTTTTATTTCCCTATTCTTACTTTTTTCCTCGCAATTGAGTTTATATCATGCAACTCTGACTTTTTTTCTCGTAATTGCGACTTTCCCACAATTCTGTTTTTCTCGCAATTATGACTTTTAATCTCCCAATTCTTGTTTTTTTTCGCAATTAAAACTTTTTATCTCCCAATTCTTTTTTTTCTTTTTCGCAATTAAAACTTTATATCTCCCAATTCTTTTTTTCTTGCAATTGCAACTTTTTATCTCGCATTTGTTTTTCTCGCAGTTTATATCACGCTATTCTGACTTTTTTCCCATAATTGTGACTTTTTATCTCCCAAATCTGACTTTTTTTCCTTGCAGTTGTGAAATTTTATCTCCCAATTCTTACTTTTTTCCTCGCAATCGAATTTCTATTATGCAACTCTGACTTTTTTTCTCGTAATTGCGACTTTACCCCAATTCTATTTTTCTCTCAATTATGACTTTTTATCTCCCAATTCTTGTTTTTGTTCCATACAATTAAAACTTTTTATCTCCCAATTCTTTTTTTCTTATTGTTGAGTTTATCACGCAATTCTGACTTTTTTTCTCGCAATTGCAAAAGTTCTTACTTTTTTCCATACAATTGCGAGTCACGCAATTCAGACTTCTTTTCTCCCAATTGCAAATTATCTCCCAATTCTTGTTTTTTTTTTTCTCGCAATTGCAACGTTTCATCTCCCAATTCTTATTTTTTCCTTACAATTGCGAGTTTATATCACGCAATTCTTATTTTTTTTTTCTTATAATTGTGACTTTATCTCCTAATTCTGGCTTTTTTCCCCTTGCAATTGTGCAATTTTATCTCCCAAATCTGACTTTTTTTTTTTTTCTTGCAATTGCAACTTTTTAGCTCCCAATTCTTTTTCTTGCAGTTGAGTTTATATCACGCAATTCAGACTTTTTTTCCCGCAATTGCAACGTTTTATCTCCCAATTCTTATTTTTTCCTTGCAATTGCGAGTTTATATCACGCAATTCTGACTTTTTTCCTGTAATTGTGACTTTTTCTCCTAATTCTGGCTTTTTTCCCCTTGCAATTGTGCAATTTTATCTCCCAGATCTGACTTTTTTCTTGCAACTGCGACTTTTTATCTCCCAATTCTTACTTTTTACCTTGTAATCGCGAGTTTATATCATGCAACTCTTACACTGACACGCTGTTTGAACTACTTTTTTTTTATTTTTATAGAGAATAAGTAAATAATTGTTTGTTAAAATCTTTAACCCACAGTCTCTGGTTACTGCTTGTTTTACTGAGTGAAATGTGGTGATAGTGCAGTCCAGCTGTGGAGTTTATCCGGTTGCATCAGTATAATCTATGACTGCGCTCTGACTCATGAGTTCACTTAATGATTGAATTGATCAGGATAAAGCAGAGCACAGCTCTTTCTCTCTCTCTTCACTGTATTTGACTGTCAGATGAGTGTTTGAGAGCGGTGTCCCTCAGCCTGCAGAAGGTCCACGGTGTGTGTTTTTGTGAAGATGTCGTTTTGATGTCGTGAGCGGTTCTTCATCCAGGTGTGTGCGTGTGTGTTCAGGATGCATCGGTCGCGGGCTCTGCGCTGTATGTTTGTTTGCGTGCTGCTGAGCCTGTGCTGTCGAGCCTTTGAGCTGCAGGACACCATCCACGCTCTGATCGAGGAGAACATCCACCTCCACGACCAGTTGGAGAACCTGACGAGAGCCCTGCGAGAGCTGCGGCAGCTCCTGTTCCAGCACAGCGACGGTACGGGACCTGCTGCAAGACCCTCCAGTGCTGGTCTAGATCACGTTTTTACTATTTAAACGCTCCATTTATCACTCTAACCCTCTTCCTCATGGAAGTTCAGGGTAATGTGAAATTTCGCTTATTAGAAAGTTTTTTTGATCTGTTTTACTCCAGATCACACTCATGAACATGATGAGGAACTTCAGCATCTCTGGGAAGAATGGTCACAACACAGTAAGTTTCAACCGTATTTGTGTTATTAAATACTTTTAATAACCTGAATATAAATTCAAAAAAAAAAAAAAAAAATTTTTTTTTTTTGATAGTTTTGTCCCTCTTAATGTCCCTGTGGTCTATATCGATTGTGTAATGATGGAAACAGGGCACTGCTCATCAATAATGGCACGTGTACTTCCTGTGACCATATGAGGGTTGGAATCATTGATTGACAGATCCCAGAGGACTGGGGTTTACAAATTTGTAAACTGTTATGCTAAAGAGAGTCCCTTCCTAAAATATAATTTTAACAGAAATTTATTTTCGTGAGGCTTTACAGGCATACACTTCTGTTAAAAAGTTTGGGGTCAAAAAACAAAAATGAACTCTCACTGACTCCAAACGTTACTACATATTATTGTAAGATTCAGTTGATGCTGTTTCAGTAGAAGATGATGTTTTTAAAGCAATTGGAATTCATTAAGTTATGTAATATTTGATGACCTAAAATATTATGTAATAAAATATCTGTTTTCAGATACAGGTGTAATAGAGAAGATTGAGGACGTCCTGCATCATCAGCATTTAAAGTCAAAGCTGCAGTAATGCTTTTAGAGTTGACATGACACAACCTAGTTCACTTCAGTAATGGAATGTCTTAACATAAAAATAATAAAACAGTAGATATTAGTATGCTTTTTAACAACAAAAAAAAACAATATATGTATTTGTATAAGGTTTTAATTTATTTTGATTTTAGTTTTAGTAATTTTAGTATTTAAACTTATTTCAGTTAGTTGTCAAGTTAATACAATCAATTGTGAGAGTAATTGATTGAAATGTGTTGTAGGCATCACACCTGAGACTCAGCTGCTGTTGGAACACGCTCTCTGTGGACACGACCTCCATGGCTCCGCCCCCTCCCGTTCAGGACACGCCCCCTTTATCTTTATCGCTTTTCTAGTTCTTGCACACTTTCTTTTATGAAGTGCATACTAGAACTACAGTGTGAGGGAGTTTATTCAACTACATTTTACATCATTCAAATTTAGCAGGTGCTTCATGACGAATCAACACTATTTGTCAATCTTGGTGAAGTTTTTGAATAAAGATAAAACAGAGAGCAGTTTATCAGGTGATAGTTTGAGGCCAGTGTGTGTTTCACCCTAGAACATTTTGCATTCTTGCCAAATAATAAAAACAACAAACTTGAAAATATTTTAAGCTTATATTTTTTACAGACTTTTTTTCAGTGTACTGTATTTGTAAGCACTTAATAGCCATGTAAAGCAGGCGAAACTGTCAGCAGGTTAAATGCTACTAATCTATTTGTATGTAGGACAAAGTCAGAAGAGTTTTTTAATGCAACTAATTTTTAATTTAAATACTGTGCAACAGGTTGGATTGAAGCACTTGTTGAAGTTTTAGTATTTTCAGTTTTTGTTAAAGTGTTCATTTTCTTGTTTGCTGCCCGATTGTCTCTATATTTATTTGTATTCAACAAGCAATCACTATAAATCAAGTCTAAAATACAAAACAAAGGTTTGTATGTAAATAACCTTTGTGGTAGTGTTGTGTATTTTAATAAACAGACAAATTAACACATGTGGTGTGAAATTATTTTTTCCCCTTAGTGTGATCTTGGGAATTTAAGGGTTACCATAATGGAAACTAAAGATTTTGTGTTCTTTAAATGTATGTTCTGTTATTACTATTTGAGTTATCCTTATTTTGCAATGCTCAAGTACACTATTTTATGTGACTGTTTAAGTTTTTTTTAATCATTAGCCACTGAAGGTAGCCTAAATACAATAATAATGCTACAAAAATAATGAAGTGAAACTATTTGTGCTACACAGTGTATTTATAATTACGACAACATGTGAAACTAAACCAGGATTTCCAGGGCAAGAATATTGACAACATTCTTGTTTGTTATCATTTCCAGTCAGGTAGGTGAAATATTAGGCTAATATTTTAATATGAATGTATTGAATGAATGTATCTCTACCACCTAATGTCAAAATATCGCACCCTTTCCTGCTTACCTTCTGTATATGATTTAGCAGCTTCCACACATTTTTTTCCGTGGTTTAGACAGCATAAATTAGCATAAAAATGTATTCCGTAGCAATCCATGCTGTTGTTAACATCCGAGTATGGCCTCGCATCCGGGTAACCAACCAAATAATGGTGTTGTTTAACAAACTTTAAAGAGAGAAAAAGTCCATATAGTGTTCATAGGTTAGATTGAAAATGTCATCTAGCTTGACTAAAGTCTTTTGGTTTGTATTAATCAAACAACGACATCAAATGCAGATTTTGGTGTAAGAACATCTTTATTGGGTATGTAAGCATTAATTCCAATTTAGAATCCACATATTTAACCAAGTACGGAAAACTGACGCAAAGAACAACATTGAGCAAAACGGAGGACGTGTTCAGAGAAGAAACTGATTACGATGAAGCCGACAGACATGAGATTACTGAGCCTTAAATTTGAGAGGTGAATTTTCACAAACAGGAATGGCAGAGCATTGAGGTAATCAGAATTCCAACCTTCTGACACTGAACGTTCACATGTTTTAAAATTCATCTTAGAACTTTAGAAATAATATTAGAACACAGTCCTGGTACAGTACGACTTTAGATTATTATTATTATTATTAATAATATAGACAAAAATAAACAGGATAGAAAAATAAAAACAGATCGAAAAAAGCAATATATTGTTCTCTGGAACCCCAAATTTACACATAAAATAAATCTATCAACCGTAAAAGCAGTTGGCATACGGATAATTAAGTTACCTGGAGAGAAACTCTGTCACAACAGAGAATTTGGTTAAAAGCGCGTTTGTAACATTTAAATAACATTAAATTAGCAAAAGGGACTCACTGTATACATCAAAGCCTGCAGAATTATACACACGGTCATGAAGAATAAAGAAACAAAAAGCTTCGAACAGAACACCACTGCCGTTTCCTTGCTGTAGGGAATCGTTTGCATCGAGATTACAACCAATATTTGCAACTTTCTGATGACAGAAATGTTTTCCCTTACAAAAGGCATTCGTTGATGTTTGTGCTAGTGAGGTGAAAGTACAAAACTGTTCTGTACCACAGAGGAAAGCACACAAGCTTATCATTGTGCATTCAACACGCAGGTCTGCGCAGATGTGCTGCAGACGCTCAGACTAAATGACACCTCCAGATAACACACATTTTGGCTTGTATTTCTGAGAGCACCTTTAAAATACACAAAATTCACACTAACATCATAATTCAGAATAACACGGGCACTAAACAAAAGCATCGACTTCACAACAGCTTCAAATTAGCACCATTGTTACCCAGATAAACCATTAATGGGTGAATCTCACAAAAACCTGTCAAGAACACATATGAGTCATATTTTACCCAAAAATCAAAACAAATACATAAACTGCTGACATATTTTTATGTCACATTTTAGATTTGTGTCTCGCAGTTAGAATTGTGAGATATAAACCCAATTACAAGAACAAAATTCTGAATTATGAGTCAAAAACTCATGTTTACTCTACTGTTTTTAATTTTATTCAGTGGCGGAAACAAAAATTGCAAGAAAATAGTGAGACGTAGACTCAAAGTTCCAAAAAAGTCAGAATTTGTAATTTTCTTTTCATTTTGAATTTTTTTATTCTGGATTTCGAGTTAATATCCTCCTAATTCTGAATTATAGGATAAAAATTCACATTTACTATACAATTTTAATTTTATTTAGTGCTGAAAAAAAAGGCAAAAATAGTGAGACAAACTCAAAATTCCAAAAAAGTCAGAATTCTGAATTTTCTAGGAATTTTGATTTTGTTTTATTCAGAATTTCGAGTGATGAGAGTTTTTCTATATGAGAAAAAAAAAAAATCACATTTACTATACCGTTTTTATTTTTATTCAGTGGCAGAAGCAAAAAACGTAAAATTCCGAAAAAGTCATTTTGTCATTGTCATTTTCTTTTCATTTTGCAATTTTAATTCAGGATTTTGAGTTAATATCCTTATAATTCTGAATTATGAGACAAAAATTCACATTTACTGTACCGTTTTTATTTTTATTTAGTGGCGAAAAAAATAGCAAAAATAGCGAGATGTAAACTCAAAATTCCGAAAAGTCAGAATTCGTAATTTTCTTGTAATTTTATATAGGATTTCGAGTTAATATCATCCCAATTGTGACCTGTATTTATTTGTTTATTTAGCTTCCATAAGTAATGTCTTTGTCAAAAGGTTCAATCAATAAAACTTTAAATTACAAAAAAAGAAATAAAAAGTACACTTTGCATAGTAAAAAAAAGAGCCTTTTAGGTTTAATTTTGCATTTTGTTATTATTTAATAAAAATTAAACTTTTTTTTTTTCCCAGAAATACTCATTACTGTTATGCTGTAATGTTTCAGCAATTCAAAATGTATCTATTTCTGTGATGACAATCATAGTTTTTATAAAAATGTCATGAAAATGTGCTTGTCACAAAAATCTCACAATCAATAAAAATATGTTTTCTTTTTGGGTGAAACATGACCCAGAGGTGTTTTCATGAGGGATTCACCTTTATAAACCCTTTGAACAAGACACACCCATTTGATTGAGACACGCCCCCTTAAAGTGACAGGCTGTTTTAAAAACAAGGGTCATGTATGTTGATATGCACGGGTGTGTCTGTACGTTTGATAGAAAAATGCACCTTCACTTGTTTACTGATCCGTCACATAAACACACACACACACACAGTCACTTCCAAAACTCATTTACACAAACACACACACACTTCCCTGTCTGATGGAGTGTTAAAAATGACACGTTTGAATGACAACACCCCTGAAAAACCTTCCTTAATGAGACACACACTTAATATATAATCAATAATCAATTATTTTTTCTTTGTTTTCCTATTGCACTTTAGCATTTCTTTTTTTCTTTTTTACACGTGACAAAATTACCATATAAAAGATCCGATAAACAATAAGTGTATATGTACATATAATACCTCCCAATGATCTTAATTCATCTCTTCAATAAACTTGATTCTTATTATAAAAGTACAAGTATTATAATAACTTATTATTATTATTAATTTGAAAGAGAGCAAGCACCAAAGAAACAGCCTGAGAGAGGAAGAGAAAAAGACAGAGACAGAGGGCTTGGCAGTTTCTCCGGCCCGGATGTCCTGAGTGTTCGTCCCTGCGAGATGATTGGCTTGTCAAATCTGATTGGACATCCACGGCTGGTAGGGGCGGGGTTTCCTTTAGACTGTAGGAGTCTCTAGTGCTAAATCCCCCAAAGCCCCGCCCACACCACCTCTTTCGGTTTCTGCAGTCCAATCAGTGGCTGAATGACGAAGGGGGCGGGCTGTGGGCGGGGCTTGTGTGTGTTTGACGAGCGCGCGCACACACACTCACAATCTCACACACACACTACAGGAAGCACACAGGTCCGACTTCTAGGTGAAAGCGAGATGAGGCCGTGGTCTTTGGTAGGTTGCTTATGCGTACGACAGGAAGTAAGGCGGGGTCCGACACCCGGAATAGGAAGTCAGCGTGTTGCCAGCGCCCGTTCAGTTGCTATGCAATACAAAACACTCGATCAGTGATGTTATGCATAAAGTAATTTCAGAATTAATTCATGACTAAACCAGTGTTGTTATTGTTAACTACAGCTAAAATTATTACAGATGGTTCTCGTTAATGCAAATAAATCTGAAATAAAATTTTAGATTAAAAAAAAAAAACCTAATAATTTGTGGTAACAGGAATTAGTGCTTTATTGAAGTATTAAAATTAATGGAATATTACAAAAAAGGAAAATATTAAAAAATGAACAAAAAACAAATAGATAAAAGATAATAAAGTCACATAACAAAACTACTAAAATTTATTCAAATGAAAACTGAAAAAATAAAAATAAAAGGTCATTCAAAATGTCATTAAATACCATAATACTATATAAGTAATACTAAAATAACACTGGACAAAACCTGTGATGCCGCCTTAATTTGTTAAAAAATGCAATTTATTTATTTAATTTTTTAATTTTATTATTATTCTTTAATGATTAATAAGTATTATATTATTTTTAACCCTCAAAATGACCGGCAAGTCACATCATGTCTATTAACATTTTTTTGCTGGCAAAAGCAGAGGCTTATTGCTAGTTTTTTGAAGGGAACGCTCACCCAGCAGGTGTCTGCCAACACATCCGGCTCCAGCGTCTCTCCGGTCCACGCCTGGAACTGAACTGCATTCTGGGACGGAGGCTCGGAGGGGGCGTGGCTCCAGATTGTCACGTTCAAGCAGTGGATAGTGATTCGTTGCTCTGCTCCAGCGCTCAGCAGATGCAGGAAGTTCATCTGGACGCGTCCAACGCTGAACTCCAGCTGTAACCAGCCAATGAAACAACATGATTATGAAATTCTTTACTAAACACATTCTCTTCAAGATCAAGGACATGCATTTATCAAAATAAGGTAGATGATTTGACAGTGGAATTTTGCAAACCTTAGCTGTGGTGATGGGCCTGAGGCAGGTGCGTCCGCCACCGGTGAAATTGCACGTCACTTCTATAGAGTCTGAGGAGCAGCCCAGATTTGGGTCGATCCAATAAGTGCCTGAAAATGACAGAACACAAATATTTTAACATGCAATCTGAAACACTGAAATATATAATAAATGCTTAATTATAACAACTATCCACAGATGCTATTGGTGGTATTTAGCTCTAGAAGTTTCAGGCCCAACACACGCACCATCGTAGAGCGTGTCCCGGCAATCGTGCAGGTCCTTGCAGAGTCGAGCGGGATGATCTCGTGTGCCCAGTGGGTTCTTCAGGCTGTGGACCAGAGAGCTCAGATAATGAAGAGTCCGCAGGATCTCTGGAGCCTGATCCAACATGGGCATGTCCATCAAACCCCGACCCTGAGAGAGCATTGAGGCAGCCTTTAAAACACCCTTATACAACAACAGAACAGAAGCAAGGTTCTTTCAAGGTTGTGAACAAACGTTCTTCTAGTAATGTTAATCCACGATGTTCATGTCTTTCTTTCTTTTTCAGCCATGAAGAAATAGTTTTTTGAGGAAAACATTTCAGCATTTTTCTACATATAATGCACTGATATGGTGCCCTGATTTTGAACTTCCGAAATGCAGTTTAAATGTGGCTTCAAACGATCCCAAATGTGGTTGTAAACGATCCCAGCTGAGAAAAAAGGGTCTTATCTAGCGTAACGATCGGTTATTTTAATAAAAATAATACAATTTATATACTTTTTAATGCCAAATGTTCGTCTTGTCTCACTCTCCCTGGACTGTTTTTGTTCTAGTTCATAACAGTTAGGGTATGTCGAAAAACTTCTCACGTTCTCCCTCAACTTCGAAATTGCCCTATATCGCTGTTTTACCTTTTTTGTTAAGGGTGTCTGATCTTCTTTGCATGTTCACTTTGCAAAGGCTGGGTCGGTACTTCTGCAGTGATGTAGGATGATTTTGAAATGATTTTTGAAGTTGAGGGAGAAAAGTTGAGAGTTTTTTGACATACCCTAACTGTCTTGAGCCGGAATACACAGAGTTCAGGGAGAGCAAGAAAAGACGAGTGTTTGAGATTAAAAAGTATTTAAATTGTATTTTTTTAATGAAAATAACCGATCGTTTCACTAGATAAGACCCTTCTTTCTCGGCTGGGATTGTTTACAACCGCATTTGGGACTTCTCCTTTAATAGAATGTTCATTCAGATTCAGAGAACATTCAAAACAGTCCCATAATGTTTGAAAACAGAAATTCTAAAATAGAATTTTTTCCTAGAAAATAATGAAAAAAAAAAAAAATAAATTAAAAACTGGATGCATTAAGTAGTAGCACTATCATAACATAATGGGAATATTGGCAGAGCATTCTTATAACATTGCAAAAGGTCATGACCTTTGTATGTGTATGTGTGTTGAATGATCTCACCTCTATTTTGTGTGTGTGTGTCTCCCTATAAACTGGCTGGGCCAGTCCAAGACCAAAATCCTGTTTCTACAACATACAGGTACATGAGCAAACTTAAAAACACAGATGCATAGAATATAATAGTTCAACTGTGAATGAATGAATTAAAAAAAAAAAATCAATATATGGATCAAATAATTGACTAAATAAATACATAAAGTTAGTGAAAATTCTTACCATAGCCAGTGGGATTCCCGGTGGACCCTGTAGAGATTCAAATAATAAATTAATTAATCACAACCATCATAATAAATTATACTAATATGTAACCCTGGACCACAAAACCAGTCATATAAGGCAATGTTTTTAAATTGAGATTTATACATCACCTGCTGAATAAGTATTGTATGTATGTACTTTCTATTGATGTATGGTTATTAGGATAGGACAATATTTGGCTGAGATATGAGATATTTGAAAATCTAAAATCAAAATATTGCAAAAATCGCCTTTGAAGTTGTCCAAATAAATTTCTTAGCAAATCATTTTACTAATCATAAATTAAGTTCTGATATATTTACAGCAGGAAGTACAAAATATCTTTATGGAACATGATTTATACTTAACATCGTCATGATTTTTGGCATAAAAGAAAAATCTTCTCATTTTGACCCATACAATGTATTGTTGCTATTGCTACAGACATACCTGTGCTACTTAAGACTGGATTTGTGGTCCAGGGTCACATATGTTTTAAAAAAAGTAAATATAGGTGTGTATGTGTGTATAAGGTACTTTAGTTTGGGCACAAGCTGAGTATAACATGGTTAGACTGCCGTCATTATACTTGAGATATAAATCAGTGGACATCTGTGGTAGGTCCTAAAAGTACATAGTCTTTGTGTGTTTCTGAGAGAGTCTATTAAAAGAAAGAAGTGTGTGTTTTACCGGAGGTCCGGGAGGTCCACGTGGTCCAGGAGCACCCTGGGAAAACACACAAACAAACAGGTTAGAAACAGACAAGTGGCCTTAAAATAAACACAAGCAGTGGATGATGGGAAATGCTGTGTCTGTGACTGTAAAGACTCACTCGAGGTCCCTGAACACCCTGTGTGGAAAAAAAGAATGTGTTATAAGAAACCTGTAAGGTTTACTGTTATATCAAGATCTAAAGAGAAAGAATAAATCCATCTCTCACCATCTCTCCTTTGCTGCCAGTGTCTCCTCTTGGGCCCTACAGAGAGACGTCAGTGTGAGAGCAGAGGTCAGCTGAGGGTCAGACAGGAGATATGAACACACTCACTGTTCACTATAGTTGTGTGTAGAAGTGACATATACTCACTGCACTACCGATAGGGCCAATCACACCGACAGGTCCAGCTAGACCCCCTCTACCCTAAAAATGACATGGAAATATGATAGATAGATAGACTGATAGACTGATAGATGATGGGTGGATTGATGGATAGACAGACATAAATTAAAAGACAGAGACAAACAATGGTGATTGGTAGATAGATAGATAGATGGATAGATGGATGATGGATGGACAGATAGATGGATAGACAGATAGACAAAAATTAAAAGACAAAGACAGAGAGACAAACAATGACAACAGATAGATAGATGGATGGGTAGATAGATGGATGGACAGACAGATAAATTAAAAGACAAAGACAGACAATGGCGATAGATAGATGGATGATGGATGGACAGATAGATGGATAGACAGATAGACAAAAATTAAAAGACAAAGACAGAGAGACAAACAATGACAACAGATAGATAGATGGATGGGTAGATAGATGGATGGACAGACAGATAAATTAAAAGACAAAGACAGACAATGGCGATAGATAGATGGATGATGGATGGACAGATAGATGGATAGACAGATAGACAAAAATTAAAAGACAAAGACAGAGAGACAAACAATGACAACAGATAGATAGATGGATGGGTAGATAGATGGATGGACAGACAGATAAATTAAAAGACAAAGACAGACAATGGCGATAGATAGATGGATGATGGATGGACAGATAGATGGATAGACAGATACACAAAAAGACAAAGACAGAGAGACAAAAACAATGATGGCAGATAGATAGATAGATAGATAGATAGATGGGTAGATAGATGGGTAGATGGATGATGGACGGACAGATAGATGGATAAACAAAAATGAAAAGACAAAGACAGAGAGACAAACAATGACGATAGATAGATAGATAGATAGATAGATAGATAGATAGATAGATAGATAGATAGATAGATCGATAGATGGATGGATGATGGACCGACAGAGAGATAGACAGATAGACAAAAATTAAAAGACAAAGACAGAGACAAACAATGACGACAGATAGACAGATAGATAGATAGATAGATAGATAGATAGATGGATGGGTAGATGGATGGATAGACAGATAGATAAATTAAAAGACAAAGACAGACAATGGCGATAGATAGACAGACAGACAGACAGACAGACAGATAGATAGATAGATAGATAGATAGATTAAAAGACAAAGACAGAGAGACAAACAGATAAAGACAATAGATAGATAGATAGGTAGATAGGTAGATAGATATGTATGTGTGTGTGTGTGTATGTGTTTACCATGCTGCCCTGTGGCCCTTTGGGCCCCTGAATGCCCTTCTGTCCAAAGTCTCCTGGAGGCCCCTGAATAAACAAGCCAAACATCAAGCCCACATAAACAAACACACAAACACACAGCTGTGCCTCACTCAACATTAATGCTAATGTGTGTGTGTGTGTGTGTTGTGAGGAGCACTACAGCATTTATGGAGCGGAACATTCAGTGGCCACAGACACTATTAAACATGTCTATTCATCACTGTCAGGACCACAGTGTTTGTGTGGCTACCACTGGTGGTCTCCATTTTTTCCAAACCTCTAGTTCATGTAGTTAGACCAGAGTTATGAACGAGTCTGAATAAATCAGGACGCCGCAACCACATGCGCTTGTCCTGTTTTATGAGCTCACGGCTGTGCTGTCACGGTATATGACAAAAATATACCTCAGTGTGAGCATGAATTATGACGCTCTTTAAGCGTGTGGATGAAAACACACTTCCCAGAGGAAGGAATTCCTTCAGAAAGGATAAATCTCATCTGTTTGTTTCTCTTGGGGAGACGCACATGAACGATCACATTTCTGTTTTTGACCATGAATAACAGTGTAAATCGGATACCTGGTAATGGGTGATAAAACTCACCTTCGGTCCAAACATTCCCAGCATCCCTGGAAAACCGGGTTCCCCAATGTCACCCTAAATCAAAGAGTACTATTAATGTTTTGTTCCAAGATGAATTCTGGGTTATTTTAAGCAGGATATAGTCATTTAGGGAGTTCACAGTGAAGAATAACAGTATTTCTGGCATGTTTCAGTGTATTTTTGTCTGGGTGTAGTACTCACAGGTTGGCCCTTAGAACCCCGGTCTCCCTGAGATCCAGGAAGACCCATTCCTCCCTTAAAACCTCTCTTTCCTGAAGGGCCAGGGTGACCAGGAAGGCCCCTCTCACCCTATTTATACACAAATATAGCAAATACATCAACATTATCCATTCAAGATACATTATAATGTATGTAATATATACATATTATAATGTATGTAATGTATACAATATTTCTTCCTAGGAAATGAATGAATAAATTAATAAGTAAATAGAGTTTTTAACTTTTATTTTTAATTTTACTTATTCATTTATTTATTTTGCATTTTGTGTAGGATGTTAATGATCAATCAGTGAATTAATCAATATGTGTTACATTTTTATTGTTTGACCTTTAGACTTTAAAAAATGTTTTTTTTTTTTAATTTTTCTACGATGTTAATGGCAAGTAAATAACTAAGCATGCAAATAAATAAATAAATAATTAAAATGTGTTATTACTGTAAAATGTTATTCTCTTACCAAATAATTTCTAGATTTAAAATGATTTGATTTAAAATTCTCTAAGATTAAAAATATAAAATAAAATAAACAAATACATACATAAATAAATAAAATGGTTTTTTTTTTAATTAAATTATTTTTGTATTTTTTCTAGGATGTAAACAAACAACCAAAAAAAAAAAATTTAAAAATAATAAATTCTCTGACCTTTGGACCAAATGATCCCTGTGGGCCAGGTAAACCAATAACGCCAACTTTGCCAGGTGCACCAGGTTTACCAGGCAAACCAAACTCGCCATCATCTCCCTGATCGCCCTAAAAGAAAAAGGAAGATGCATGTAGTGAACCTGATAAGACAGATCTTAGATCAGGAATCACAGATCCGAGGATGAATTCTTACTGGTATTCCTCTGCTTCCATCTTTCCCTGGAATCCCATCCATGCCAGGAACGCCCTCCTGTCCTTCTCGACCCACTGTGCCTCTTGGGCCGGGCAACCCAACAACACCCTGATGATAGAAAACAGAGAAAACTGGGCATTAAGTCACCAAGAAAGGGGAAAAATTTGAATTTTGAGTTGAAATTAGACCTGTACTTCTTTACTAAAATACGAAGACACAGTTGTGTCCTCTTACCGGTGAGCCTCTGCTGCCACGCTCACCCTGCTGTCCCTGTTTGCCCTTCTGACCCTTTGAGGACAAGATGAATTGATTGAACAACAAAGCATGTGAGAAAAAGAGGTGATGCCAAGATGAAAACCACAGGCACAGACTTAATCGTATACAGCATGAACGTACACACACATCTAACCCATAAAGAATGTGACAAGACTCTGATTTCTACCATATGTTGTTTGCATCTGCCATTCCAAAACATAAGTAATGAAATCTGAAATCCTGCAAAAGATACACACACACTAACACACATAAGAGCTGCAATCATAGCTTTACCTGTTCTCCTTTGGATCCTTTGAGGCCTTGTATCCCACGTGGACCAGGATCACCCTAAAAATGCATTAAAGAAATAAACAAAAATGTATTGCATGTGTGCATGTTTAAATGCAGGTACATCAGTTATCATGATGTGACGTGATATATTATACGCACAGGGAGTCCAGGAGCACCAGGTTTGCCTCGAAAACCATCAACACCTTGCTGACCCTGCACGTACAAACCAAAGTTATTATAAGTGACTAGCACTGAAATCATCGAAAACATTTTCAGCATATGAAATAAACTAAAATGTATATAAATACAAACAAATATATATATTTTTAAATTTAGAAAAATAAATTTATTTCAAAACAAAAAAAAACCCCTACTATTTATTAATTTAACTTGATGTAATAAATTAACTGAAAATTAATAAAAACTGATATTACTGCAATAATACTAAATTAACATACTGATTCAAGAGCTGCAAAAACAATTACATCAAAAAAAGACAACAAAAAGCAAAATATACATTAAATATTACAAATTAAAATACTACAAATTAATTTATTTATTTTTGTGTGTATGTAAATAAATTTGGAATATTATATGTAATACTTAAATTATAGTTTGCTTTTTGTTGTTAACAAAAACACAACAAAATGACCAAAACTTTAACTAACATCAAGATGAAAATGAAAAATATAAAAATTCAAAAATTCAAAATATTAATAAAAACTAAAAAAGCATACAAACAAAATTATTCAAGAACTGCAAGAATAATTAGGTCAAACTAAAAATTATACATAACAAAAAGCAAACTACCTTTTCAATATTACTTAAGAAATATTACTTAAGAAAGTTATTTTAGGGCTGTCAAACGATTAATCACATAAACAAAGTAAAAGTTTGAGTTTGCCTAATATATGCATGTGTATGTATATATAAGCACACAAATTAATGTATATATTTAAGAGAAATATGTTATTTATGGAGAAAATATTATTATTTATATATAAAATTATAATGAATACATATACTTGTAAATATTTCTTAAATATCTACATGAATGTGTTTGTATTTATATATACATAATTGCACACAGTACACACACATTTTAGGCAAACTCAAACTTTTATTTTGTATGTGATTAATCACGATTAATCGTGTGACAGCCCTAATTTATTTTATTAACAATTAATAATAACTAAAATTTTATGAAAACAGGTGCTTGTTCATTCAATCTGAATAATCTCCTGAAGCATGACAGATATTTATAATAACAATGATGTTTTTCTTAGCAAACATTGCTAACAATATTGCAGTCTCCATCCAAAGTCTATTAAAACACATAAATCTCCATTCAAACCATATTGTTCCCAGCGGATATTTTAGTCAAACGTGAACCTAACTCAAAATGGTTTTCATCTTAATGCGATCTATAACACATTTTTCATGTTTTTCCGATTACCGTATAAAACAGCCTTTAAACGTCTCAGTTGGCAGTCGTTAATCTATTATAGAAAATGGTCACACGTTGGTGTGCGGCGACAGCATGCAAGCAAATTAGCTAATGCGCTTCATATGCAGTAAGACAATAGTATGCTTTCTTATCTCACCGCATATCCTGGATCTCCCGGTTCGCCCCTGTCCCCACGCTTTCCAATTGGACCCTGAAAATACACAAACACATGCATGAAGCTGCAAATATCACTAATGAAATTAGAGGAAATCACAGACAGATACAAACATGAAAATTAGAGAGACTCACTCGGAGACCTGTAGGACCGGTAGGACCCTCCACCTTCCCATCATCCCCATGTTCACCCTAGAACATTACATAATGCAAAACATCAGAAGATTATAGAAAACTGATTCAAAGCAAATTCACCGTGAAGTAATGGCTTTGTGTATTCAGGTCCACTTCTAACATAGATTCACTCATGAAGGGTGGTATTACTGTGTGGATCACATAAATGAAAATTTATAAACAAAATGAGTCATAAATACATTTTACCTTTTCACCCTTTGGTCCCGGGGGTCCTATTGGACCTTGAGGTCCCTTGTGACCCTGTAGAAAAAGAAAGAGCTTTTAAGCACTAGTAGACTTGAGTTCATAAATCAGTGCACTGATGTGGAAATTAATAATTGTTACATGCTAATATGATCATGTGATGGTGTTCGCACTTGTTTCTTGCTCTCACCTCATATCCTGATATGCCCGGGTCACCCTGAAGCCCCATACGCCCAGGAGCGCCCTGAGACATGGAAACAACAGTGAAACAAGACGCAAAAGAGAGGGTGAGTCAGACATGTTTCCTGTGCAGGTAAAAAGCAATGTCAGTTCAACTGTACTTAATAAGAATTGCTGTATCTGTTTACCACATGTCCGATGGTTCCTCGCGAGCCCTTTGGTCCAGTGGTTCCGATTGGTCCGATCTTTCCCATGGTTCCAGTCTCTCCCAGGTGGCCGATGTTACCTTTGGCACCCTGCAGGCAACGTGAAAGTATAGTCAGTATGACTACTGTGCTCAATAGATTAAAGATAATTAAATAACTTTAATTAAACAAAATGCTATCTTGAACTTTAATGTCTTACCTTAAAACCTGGTTTCCCTCTCTCGCCATTTTTACCAGATTTTCCTTCAGGACCCTAAAACACACATGCAAAAAATGAGGAAAATTAACCAAAACAACCCTCACCATCTATTATTATTAAAATTACTTATTAATTATTTTATTGATTTAATTATTATTAAAATTACTATTAAAATAGTTAATTAAAATAAAGCCCAAGTAAAATATAATATAATATAATATAATATAATATAATATAATATAATATAATACATTAAACAAAGTAAGTTAAGGTTACTTGAATTACTAAAATGAAATAAAAACAAATGAAAGTGAAGTAGAAATATTAAAAAATAATAAATAACAAAAATGACTAAAGTAGTATATAAAAACTACTAAAACTTAGCCTAAAATAAAAAAAAAAAAATTAAATATAAAATGTAAATATTAAATAGGCTTAAATTATAATTAATAATTAATATGATGATATAATATTATATACAATATAATATATTAATATGATAATATTACATAATATTAAAATATTAATAATTAATTATAATTCTAAATGATTAATTCTAAAATTAAATATTAAATTAAATTAAAATATATAAAGAAAGTTTATTTGCAAAAATGGATAACTCAGGGTTTTTTTAATTCTCAAAAATCATGTTTTTTTATTATGTTGTCATGTATTTCTTGTGTTTTATTGTATTGTGTAGCTGTATTTTGTTTTGTTATTTTTACTTTATATTAAAATAACCCAACTGCAGTCTGACTGCAATTAATTGGAATGCACAACGTTGAAAATGGAACGAAAAAAGTTCATATAAATGTATATAAAAGCAAATTCAAAATAATATATTAATAAATACTATTATGAATAATAATAAAATAACAGCTTTTTTCTATACAATAACTTTTCTAATGGGTAAAAATTCTGTAGGTCATTTAGGGATGATTGTTAATAATTGATAATTGAGACTTAAGTAAGTTTTTGAGTTTTTCTACAAAAAAACAATGTTTTTGTGTGATAGATTACATCTGTAATATGCAAAAATGTTTTTACTGATTATAATTTAAACCATATGCCTACCTATATATATGTATGTATACACACACAAACATTCTAACTTTTTGCATATATACATATGGTAACACTATTTTAAGGACAAATTCTCACAATTAACTAGCTGCTTGTTAGCATGCATATTGGCTGTTTACTAGTATTTATAAAACACATACTAATGCCTTATTCTGCATGACCATATTTTAGATCCCTTAATCCAACTCCATACCTAAACCTCAAAACTACCTTAATATCTACTAATACGCAGCAAATTTGTAGTTTATTGATGGAAAACTCTTAATTAACAGTGAATATGTGTTCCCTATTCTAATGTGTTACCGTACATTTTAAGATTGCCTAATCTTTTGATTTTTACTAGATTTTTTGAACAATGCCTTTATTATGGGACAACCCCAAACTCCACATAATTAGCACTTCCGTTATATTTAATAACTGAAAACCCTGTAAAGTAAAATATGAGTGTGATATTGTTTGTGCACAGATGCATCACTCACTCTGACGCCCGTAAGGCCAAGATCGCCCGGTGGCCCTTCTTTCCCCTTGATTCCAGGGTCACCTCTGACACCCTGCTCGCCCTCTCCGCCCATGTCGCCTTTATCACCCTGTTCAAAAAAACACATTTGTTCTACATTTTTGTGGTTTAAATAATGTATTTTTGAATACTTGTGAACATTTTATTACCTTGGCACCATCAGGGCCAGCTGGACCAGCCTCTCCCTCTAAACCCGGCTCTCCCTGTAGCAAGCAAACAAACAAAATGTTGTTTTTGCGCATTCATAGACGTCAAATCCACGTTTCACAGACGTACTGAACACGCACCCTCGTTCCAATTAGTCCTGCCGCCCCAGCGTTCCCCGCAAGCCCGAGTGACCCCTGCAACAACAGTGAAAAGATATAAGAGTCCAAACACAGGTGGTTTTATTCTTTCTATCAAGTTTAGGTTCTTTTTATTTAATTACACAAGTCCACTCAGCCAAACGGCAATTACGACCAATGACGTGTGACAGCATATCTGCGTTTGCCAAGCTCAGGCTGACATTATCTAACTTTAACAATACAAATATAGTCATATGGTTCCTCTTCAGACTGCGATTGCGACACAAGCGCTGTGTTGCTCATTACAGAAGCTCAATGGGGCCTTAAACTCCCAGCGAAAAGCAGATTTAGCAACAGTTACTTAGCACAGCATAATAGCACCTCAAGCAAGAAAATTATGGGAAATGGGTTAACACTAATTTCAGGCTCTTTTCATGAATAGGGTACAAAATAGGGCCTACAGCTCTTAAAAATGTAGTCTTTTTCCTAACAAATGGTCAGGAAAGGAGGAAATTGTTGATTAGCAATCTCTAGAAGTCAAACCAAATGTTATACAGGCTGTTATTTTCAATTTATTTTATAGTGCTGTATGGAACGTTTTCAAACCTGCTGCTAAAATGCAGGACGTTTAAATGCAGTTTAAAACTTTTATTTGTTATTTTCTATTTAGTTCAATAAACATAAAACAGACCATTAAAAAAACAACTACAAGGTTGCAAAAATAAGCATAGAAATAATACACACAATACCAGTCTAAAGTTTGAAATAATTAAGAGTTTTTTGAAAGAAGACTCTTCTGTTCACCACGGCTTTTGAAAAAAAAAAAACACAGTAAAAACAGTAATATTGTGAAATATTTGTACAATTTCAAATGGGTGTTTTCTATGTGAATATGTTTTAAAATCTAATTTATTTCTGTGATGCACAGCTGAATTTTTAGCAGTCTTCAGTGTCACATGTTCCTTCAGAAATCATTCTAACACGCTGATTTGCTAATCAACAAACATTTCTAATTATTGTCAATGCTGAAAACAGTTGATCTGCTTCCCATTTTTGTGGAAATGCGATTATTCAAAAGTTTGGAAAATTAATACTTTTTATTCAGCAAGGACACATTAAAGTGATTTAAAGTGAGAGCAATGACATTTATAATGTTATAAAAGATTTCTATTCCAAATAAATGCTGTTCTTTTGGAAACTGGATTTATGCCTCTAATGCTTTTAAGGTAACAAGACTCCAAAGTGCAGAGAGCCTACAATTTATCACACCTTTTCCCCAGGTTCTCCTGGAAGCCCGGGATCGCCAACTGTTCCCGCAGGACCCTGAGAAAAACAGACAGCATACATTTTTCTATTTCCATGTCTTTTCTGGTGCCAAAACAGATGGATTAATGACCTAAAATGACTTTCATTAATCAATTACTGAGTGCGCAAACAGGATTAAAAATGGTAACCATTTTCATCTCAGTATCATTCACAATCAAGAGAACCAAAACAGACAGAAGCAGCAGAAAATCTAGATGTGTGTTTGTGTACATGTGGAGCGTATTACCTTTGGCCCTGGATTTCCGGGAGGCCCGAGTGTTCCTGGGGGCCCTGGAGGTCCCTGAGCCCAAACAAACAAATCATTTATCAGTAATACATACATACAAACACAACACAAACAGACACACACATTTCAACATTACAATCTCCCATTGTCTGAAGCCAACTGTGAAGCAGATGTGTGTACAGTCTCACAGCCTGGCAGTACGAATGCAAATCTTACTTACATAATCACAAACAACAATTGACAACTGGATGCCAAAAAAGAGTCATGAACTTGGACATGGGAATTAGATTATTCTATGTATTTCGCAGCTGAACGAGACCAAAATACATAGCGCTCAAAACTCATCTTCTGGAGTTGCTCAACACCCAAAGGACGTAAAGTAGTTTTCCAGCTCTAGGTTTACATAAAAAGACACTGGAAAATATGTTTCTGAATGTGGAAGAGAAATAAAGCATCACTCACTGGCTCCCCTGCGATTCCTTTGTCTCCCGTAGCCCCAGATGGCCCTTGAATGCCCTACAGAAAGAGATTAGAGAGTCAAAATTTATTGTTGAATGAATTAAGTGATGCAACAAGTCAATAAATCAATGATTAATATAACAATAAATTATAAATAATAAACAAAAAAATAAAAAAGAGAATACTATTAAAATTAAATATTTTAATAATTTTTTATCATTTATTTTTAAACATTTTTCTTAAAGTTTTTAAGAAATTGAGCTGCATTGTATCCATGGAATATGCTCTACAACTAACATGTATTATTACATAAATATATACCATTTTTAAGAAACAAAAGAAACTAGAAAGATGCAGTTTAATAGACAAAAACAACTCAGTATATAAATTTCATTAGAGAAACTAACCGGAAATCCTTTTGGCCCCGCCTCCCCAGGTTCGCCGATCTTCCCCTGCAGAAAGATTGGACAGACACAGAGACTGTTACCATAGAAAATACTGATGAGACATGGCAGCAGATACCATAAAACACAATAAAAAAAGAACATTTTAAAGCGGAGATCTCACCGCTTGTCCTGGGAAACCGATTTTTCCTGGAGGACCATCAGGACCCTATAAGGAGACATGAATTAAAGCTAGATTCGAACATGTCCAGCATTTATCTTTGGTCACTAGGTGAGCTCTGGAGAACAGCAGCCTTTACCTTTTTGCCTTCTGCGCCGAGTTCTCCTGGTATACCGTCCGGACCTCTAGGACCCTAAAACAGAGGCGCAAATTAATATGTAAAGGGGCATACAAAAACCATTCAGAATTGAATACTAGTATGTTGCTTGTTTTAAGAAAATATTTTGTGAAGCAGTATGCACTACCATAAAAATACAGTTATGTAATAAATCTTTGCAATTTTGCATTTTGTGAACCTTTGGCAGTCTGATTAAATAATAAGAGTTAAGGAGGAGATCACATGACAGTTTATATTACTTTCGGTCAAATTTGAAATAGATGGTCAGGTTCTTTGCATTTAATTGTTTTATTAACATTTTATTTGTTGAATTTATTTATATTTGATTATATTTTATAGTAAAATATTTATATTTTTTTAATTTAGCATATTTTATTATAAGTAGTAATAGTTCTACCTTTGTTATTGTTACCTAAACTAAACCCAAAACTATTTTTAAAAATTACGTTAATCGAAATAAAGCAACAAATACTAGATAT
The DNA here is from genome assembly GCF_022985175.1 of Labeo rohita. NCBI lineage: Eukaryota > Metazoa > Chordata > Actinopteri > Cypriniformes > Cyprinidae > Labeo > Labeo rohita. The sequence continues at coordinate 27,461,359 of NC_066889.1, forward strand.
GAGATTAAATAAATGCGTACCACAGGGCTGTTGCATGCTTAAATGTGATTGGTTGATGAATGTTCTGAGGTGGTTGTTTATTTATTTATTAATTTATTTATTTATTTATTACATAAATATTAGATTAAAACCTTAAACCTAAAAAAGTAAACCAAAATAAGAAATATTACATATTACCTTAGCAACTAAATGAAATAAAATAAGTTTATATTGAAATACCCAAATGACTAAAACTGAAATAAAAATAAATTAAAGCTATCATCTATTTATCTATGTAAACAATATTAATAAATGCTATAATAGCATATAAATAATGTTGTTAATGCGTTAATATAGTGTTAATATATGTAAATAACACTTAAAATAAATAACTACTATAGAAAGATGTTTGACCCTCCCCCCGTAGTAAAAAAAAAAAAGAAGTATGAATAGTATCCACCTTATTTTTCCCGTAAGACTGGGCACGGCCATTTGTAAATTATATGGGACTGGTTTCCGGTCTCATCCACGTCCAGCTATTTTTAGCTGTGCAAAACAGCTCGTTTTTGCTCTTACTATATTATCTTAGTGTATTATCTTAATTATGAACACATTGGTTTGTAGTGCAAACAGTTTTACCGTTTACCCCACGTTGTTATTCTTCTCATTATTTTCCTATAGCAGCTAATGAATTGGAAGTCTCACCCATAGGCTTACTTCCACATTGAATAATAAGGTGGATAGTAGAATGCAATTGCAAACACACTTCAAATCCTTAAGTATATCCTCAAACACTAGGGGGAGCTGTCCTATTGGATTTAGATGTGTGGGATATGTTGGGATATTTGGGGTTGTGCATGTAGGTCAATGTTTAAGAGTCTCTTGAGGGTCTAAGCATGACACAGAACTATGCTGCATCTGTCTTTGTGTGGATGCACGCAAAAATTCTCTCACACATTTATCTACACAATCCTATACAACCAAATCATCATCACTATCACAAACAAGCAGTTTGGCTCACCTATAGTAAAATCTAAAGAGATTCGAACACAAGGACTTCATCAAGAGACCAGACACACTCGAAGAAGAATGTGTGCGCACGCTGGTAATTACACTAACTTATGGTGTGTGCATCCAGCCAAAAAACATCAGACCGTTGAAACAATATCATCACACAGTCTCTGCCAGCTGGCACACACTCTCTTGTCTGTTTCTCTCTCTCACACACACACACACACAGGAGGAGCTGAAGGTACTCAGTTAAATATGCTGGAAGACCTCACCACTACTATTAATATTCTGGCGATCCCGTTATACATCCATAAACCACAGAAAATCAAGTGGCTCATTACTTCTCAGCACCTATTAGTGCCGCAAATGACGTCATTCTGTAGGTCCCTCGTGTTGTGATCTAATCAGAGTAAATCCAGCTTTCATTTGTATGCTTCAAATACAGGGAAACATACAGTGACAAAAGAACATTTGCGATACCATACTGAACTTGTCACAGAAAAGCCCTAATTGCCAAGCAATGAGAACATTAAACGGAAAATAGGTCAGAATCACACCCTTTCTTTTTAAATAAAAGAGTTAGGACTTTGCTCAAATATCTTAAGTAATAGCAATAGGCCTGCTTGCTTTAGCAAATACCACTAGAAAGTGGGAAGAGGGCATAAAAACAGAAACAAAACAACAACATAAAATATTATACATAATGCATGTATAATGAATACTGCACTTTTCTACCACTGATGAATTGGTTACAGTTTCTTCTTTGCCTGTGTCTTAGCCTGTTTTAAATTAAGACAATGCTATATAGAGACTAATCAGTCATTGTCAGTATATCACATCCACTCTACACTGTTTTGGCCAGTTTAACATTTCAGTGACGAAAGCAGGAAACAAAAAACGGGGTTAAATCATCACCACTGAATCAATGAATCATCAGGACAATAGCTTGATTTACTGACTCAGTGAGGGGCTCTAACTAAGACCAGACAGCGGCACAGAGACACTCAACTCTAAGTGTGTTTCCATTGTATCCTTGTGCTCAGTCTTCTATCCAGTAATTCATGTTGATTCTGTTGGTTAATGGAAAACATTTACCATGTGTGTTTTAGAGTGTGTGTTAGCTAACACACAGTCTGTACCTGTGACTGACACCTGAAATATCTATCTATCTATCTATCTATCTATCTATCTATCTATCTGACAATTAACTAGTCTAGCAGTTTAACTAACTAGCTAATTAACTAATCAATTCAAAATAAGAATCTATCAGATTGCTAACTAGCCTATCAGATTAATTAACAAAGAATCTGTCTATAAACTGACTAACATGCCTGTCAGTTTAACTGACAAAGAATCTATATGACTAACTAGTCTACCAGTTTAACTAATTAAATAAGAATCTATTTATCAGATGACTAACTAGACTATTAGATAACTAACTAATAAAGAATATTTTAGATGACTGTCTATCTATCAGATGTTCTAACTAATTAATTAAGAATCAATGTATGTTGTACAATTTAACTTGCCAAACACTTTAATTAAAAATCCATCTGATGACTAACTAGCCTAACCAACTATTTAAGAATCTATGTATGAGATAACTTACCAAGCCTAGTTAAGTTTAACCAAGAATCTATTTATTGGACAACTACCTAGTCTGCCAGTTTAACTAACTAACTAACTAACTAATCAATTTTAAATAAGTATATATCTATTGGATGACTAACTATCAGATTAACCAACTAATAAAGAATCTATCTAGTCAGACTACCATCTATCTATCAGACGGTCTAACAAATAACTAAGAATCCATCTATCAGACGTTTTAACCTGTCAACCAGTTTAACTAAGAATCTACCTACTGAACGTCTAACTAGCCTGTATCAGTGTATCAGTGTAACTAACTATTTAAGAATCTATGTGTGAGATAATTTACCTAGCCTAGTTAAGTTCAACTAACTAAGAATCAATTTTTGTGGCTGACTAACTAGTCTGTCAGTTTAACCAACCACTCAGAATTTATCTATCTGCCAGTTTAACTAATAACATATGTATTGGATAACTAACAAGCCTATCAGTTTAACTGACTATCAAAAAATGGACTAACAAAAAACATAACTAGCCTAGTTAAGTTTAACCAACAAAGAATCTATTTATTGAATGACTAACTAGTCTAGCAGTTTTACTAAATTACTAAGTAAGAATCTATTTATCAGATGACTAACATGCCTTTTAGTTTAACTAGCTATTTAAGAATTAATGTATGATAAAACTTACCCAGCCTAGTTAAGTTTAACTAAGAATCTATTTTTTGGATGACTAACTGGTCTGCCAGTTTAATTAACTTAACTACCAAGAATTTAACTTGTCAGCCAGCTTAACTAAGAATATATCAGATCAGCTTAACAACTAACTATCAAAGAATCTTTTAACAGATAACTTAACTAGCCTAGTTAAGTTTAGCTAACAAAGAATACATTTTTCTGAATGACTAACTAGTCTACCAGTTTAACTAGTTAAACTGCTAATCGGTTTAACTAGAATCTATCTAGATAACTTAATTAGCCTAGTTAATTTTAAATAACTAAAAATCTACTTATTGGATGACTAACTAGTCTACCAGTTTCACTAACTAAATCACAAAGAATCTATCGGACAATTTAACTTGCCAACCAGTTTAACTGAGAATCTAACTATTGCGTGACTAGCTAACCTATCAGTTTAACTAACTAAGAATTTATCTAGATAACTTAACTAGACCAGTTAATTTGAAATAACTAAAAATCTATTTATTGGACGACTAACTAGTCTACCAGTTTCACTAAATTGCTCATTAAAAATCTGATAACTGAACTAGGTGACCAGTCTAACTAACTAAGCAACAAACCTACCAGTTAAAGTAACTAAAATAGAAATGGTCTGGTGTGGTGGTTGGTAATCAGAAGGTCACTGGTTTAGTCACTGTCCTGTTTTACTGTAGATAAGAGCATAACTTCTACATGCTTACACACACACAATGCCCAGGTGACTTACCCGTCTTCCTTTAGGTCCTCTCACACCGATGGGTCCACGTGATCCTGGTGGGCCCTTAAAAAAAAAAAAAAAAAAAAAAAAAAAGACCATTAATTATGCACACTCGTGTTTCTTTTTTCATTTTGGGGCAGATTAATGTCAGGCAGACTGACTCCTGTCTCTCTCACTGCTACTAAGAGGTGGTGTTTGTTTTGTCTGTCTGGAAGCACATAACGTTACACAGAGGTGTCTGACAGCTGATGGACAGCACGGTGATCTAACAACAGCAGGTGATGCCGGTGTACAACCATCAGCTTCCTATTGACATCCAAACTATCTGAAATATCTGCTGTCGACTTACTGGACTGCCTGGTGGTCCTGGTAGTCCGCTCTCTCCAGGGGTTCCTGGGTGCCCCTATAAGTGAGTGGAAACATGTAAAACACCCATACACACATTATACAATACATATTGTAGTCTCCCTTAATCAGCAGAAAAACTGTGACAAACACATGATTCCTGTCTGAATCGGAGTAGATTACAACTATTTGTTAAATTCTCCACTGATTTTAATGTCTTCACTGATATTTTGAACTTAAGTAAATTAGGTAATATTACGCTTTTTATGGTTGTGTTATCATATTCATATATCAAGAAAAAAACATGGTATAATTATAGTTTTACACTGTATATTTTTATGGTAATATCATAGTATGTTTTGTATGTTTGTGACCCATATTGTGCCGACAAATTACGTTAATATTCTAGACACGTGCAAATACCCCAGACACACACATGACCTGATGACTGGGAGGAAGTGGGCCATGTAACTATGATGGACAGTTGAACTTCCTTTTTTTAACAACATTCATAATTTGAAGGGTCGAGAATGAGGGAGGAAGCGCACACTGAGAAATTATGTGCGGTATTTGTGTGCCGTACCGTAGATCCTTTCTCTCCTGGAGGTCCGGGCAATCCCATCTCTCCACGATCACCCTAAATAAATCACAAAATCCCACATTTACACCACAGCTTAAATGTTTTTTAATGTTTTTGAAAGATGTCTCTTCTGCACATCAAGGCTGCATTTATTTAATCAAAAAAAAACAGTAAAAACAGTAATACTGTGAAATATTATTACAATTCAAAAGAAGAGTTTTCTATTTGAATACATTTTAAATTGTAATTTATTTCTGTGATGCAAAGCTGAATTTCCAGCATCATTACCCCAGTCTTCAGTATCACATGATCCTTCAGAAATCATTTTAATATGCTAATTTGCTGCTCTCAGGTGTGTCTTACCTTCTCTCCGGCTAGTCCACCTTCCCCTGCAGGACCGATGAAGCCAACGAGACCCTACAAACACAACATCATCAGTGTGAGGGTCAAAGTGTGTTTAAAGGCCATAACTCAGTCTGTGTACTCACCCTCTCACCCATGGGTCCAGCCTTTCCCGTGACACCCGGCTCGCCCTGAAAGACATCAGAGAGTGTTTGAGTGACCGCGTATGTGGAAGAGATTTGTGTGTGTTTATATTTTGCTTATGTTCTCACTTTGACCCCTTCAGGCCCAGCAGCCCCAGGGAAACCCTTATTGCCCATCAAACCCTGGAAAAACAACACAGACAGAAAAGAGATCATTTGTTATGAGACGAATAATTGACGAGAGATTAACTGTGCACACTGTATATAAACAGTTTCAGAAGGAAAAAAATAAGAAATTGCATTTTGCATACAAAGAATGAAGCCTGAGGTAATACAAATACAATAAAAAAAAGAAAATAATGGTAACACTTTACTTGAAGCCTTTACATATAATGCATTATAAAATTATTTTAAATGCATTAATTATGCTTTGTAATGCATTTATAATGCATTGCTTGATGTCATTATAATACAATTATAATGCACATTTATAATACATTATAATATGTACCTATTTATTGTTAATATAGAAACTATAAAGCATTAAAATACAACAAACAACCAATTTCAGACACACTGGTACTTAAAAAGTTTGCTTTACAAATTTAAAATAATAATGGTAAAACCTTACTTTCATACTATATATATATATATATATATATATATATATATATATATATATATAAATAAAACACATTATACAATTATTTTTAATGTATTAATTATGATTTGTAATGCACCTTATAATACATTGTTTGATCTCATATTTAATGGATTTTAACCTTCTATGAAAATAAAAACTGCATTATAATGACATTTTTTTTTATTCATATATCTTATTTCATACACAGTTATAATTAAGATAGCTTTACAAAAATTACTAAAAAAGTAAAAATTAAAGAAAATAATGGTAAAACTTTACCTAAAACCTTTATATATAATGCATTAATATAAAAAACACCTTATAATACGTTGTATGATCTAATTAATAACTGTAACCGCAGTAATTCCGTTTTGACATGTTGGAAAATAATTTATCAAAACATAAGAGACTATGCACAATTAATATGCATGAGTTAAGCCATTTAATAAAGTCCTAATAAAAAAAAAAAAATAGAAAGAAAATAGTTTCATAATAGCAATATATTTTAATGGTTATAAGTAAGCTTCATTTTTTATGCAAAACATAATTCACTTTTTCCTTTGTTTTTGGAGAAATGTGAGACTTCTTCATGAGATTCACCCATTAAATATGTCACTGACATGTTTGATTATGTTGGAGCGAGACATGAGTACGCATACTAATGCAGAAGAGCTGCGGTCAGAGCACAAAGAGAACATACTGAAAGTCTCACCAAGACATATCCAATTACTGACCGCACAACAGAGACACAGAGAGAGATGAGGAAAACAGATACCTGTCTGAGGACAGAACGATGGAGAACATCCAGAAATGTTCTGCGCTTGTGCCAGAGAAGCAGTGAGTTCGGTTAAACAAGAAAAAGTGGAACGAAGGAAGGGAAAAGAGGAAAAACAGAGACAGAGCGGGAATGTTATGTAATACAGAGGCTGTTCGCAGCGGATTCTGAGCGTCCTGCTTTACGATGCTGGATTTATTATTTTCTTGTCTTTTACAAAGAAATTCCCAGGCCCAATGATTCATTGATCTATTAAACGATTAAAGCTATTTGAAATTGAAATCCACTATTACGCCACCTTGTGGTCCACTGGGTGAATGCACATTTTGCTGAGCTCACATAATATAAAAAGGTCAATCTCATGGACTCCATGTCATGTTTGAATTACAGTTTTTTTAAAAAATGAATTATGCATTAATAAAAATGAATATATCTTTGATAAATTGTGAGGTTGATTCACATCAATGCACATTTCCAATATACATTTACAAAATTGCAAACAAAAAACCTGCAAAAAATTTTTTTTAGACAAATGATGACATACTAGACTGTAGCAGAAAGAAAAAATAAAAGATTTAAAAAGTTATAGCATATATATATATATATATATATATGCTGCATTATATTGAAATTACTGTTGCAAAATTGCAAACAAAAAACTTACTTAGATTTTTTTTAGACTGTACCAGAAAGAAAAAATAAAAGATTTAAAAATTTTGCATAAAGAAAATGAAACCTGTGTGTAATGGGAACATCACATGAACTCAATGTGCTATTAAAATTTAATATTTTTTCATTTATAGAGCACATTTCATACATAGTGGTAATTCAGTGTAAGTGCCTTACATAAAAACTATATAACAAAAATAGTATTAAAAATACAATAAAAACAAAAAAGTAAACTTTTCAAATATAAATAAAAAGATAACAAATAATTAAAAAAAAAACAAACAAACAAATTTTTTGACAAGTCTTGACCACCCAAAAATGTATATTTGCAAGTCATAAATGATCAAATGCAATACCATCATCAACGCAACTTCAACGCAGCCTCTAAATCAACATCTAAATCACACCTTTTCAATATACATTTCCAAAATATACCATAAGATCACCGTAAGCAGACAAACCACCAGTAAGATTCATCTGCAGATTCACAACTCACCTCGAGTCCTACTGGCCCCGGTGGTCCTACAGGACCCTCATCGCCCTACAAATTAAAATCAAGATTAACTTGTTGTCTCAGAAGTCTATTTGAAAGATGTTTATAGCTTATTAATAACACTCACCTCTCGTCCAGCCGCTCCACGAGGTCCAGGTAAACCTCTGGCTCCAGGCTTACCCTATGAACAAAACATTTGTCAACAGCAAATATTGAAAACACTTGTTTTTACACCTTTTTATTAATAAATAACACACCTTTGGGCCTTCAGGTCCATTGAGTCCAGGTTTTCCGATGTCACCAGGAAAACCCTGTGAAGGATTGACCGTTATCAGAATCAGATGTATTTGCTGACATAATCAATAAAACAAGCTGGTGCAACACATTTAGAGAGCAAAAGCATCAGTGTTTAATGGTCATGTGGTACATGTTGATTCATACCTCGGGTCCTGGTGGGCCTGCTAATCCACTGGGTCCTATCTCTCCTGTCTTGCCCTTTAAAAGACACAAATATAAACATACGCTGACCAGGACACACACACTATGAAATAAACTGAACCTTCAAATCATGAGATTTTAGGTTAAACTATTAGATATTGTACTCTGGACCAACATATACTCAGATTTGAGTGTTGGACAACTTCTGATATTCTGATTATCCTCAGGTCGATTTTGTAACTAAAAACAAATGAATTTGCACTTACCCAGAAATCAAAGTTCTGTTACACTGTTGTACAAATTATTATTATGGGTAAAAAAAATATTCTTTTAAAATGAATGGTTCATCTAAGAAATGAAATTTATTTATTTAGCATTTTTCTTGTGTTATTTTTCCCATGTTATTCCAAAAAAAATATCTAGATATATTTTGTATAAAATTCAATATATTTTTGACAGGTCATGAGTAATTCATGTAAAACAGTATATTTGCAATGCAGCTTAAAGTTAACAAACGCAGCTTTTAAAATCACAACAATTAAAAAAAAAAAATGACAACAATATCAAAACGATGCATTTCCAGTATTCAGAATTGCAAAAAAAACACTAAAAACAAGACCACCATAAGACAACACACAACCAGAAAAAAATCCAGTAGTTTTCATATGCAGATTCCTCATTAAAAATTAGGGTTTCAAGCTTCAAAACTGATTTAAAAAACATCATAAATGTGAGCCTGGTCCACAAAACCAGTCATATGAGGCGGTTTTTTGAAACTAATATTTATACATCTGAAGGCTGAATAAATAAGCTTTCCACTGATGTAGGATTTGTTAGGATAGGACAATATTTGGTTGAGATAAAACTATTGAAAATCTAAATATTGAGAAAATTGCCTTTAAAGTTGTCCAAATTAAGTTCTTAGCAATGCATATTACTAATCAAAAATTAAATTTTGATACATTTACAGTAGGAAACGTACAAAATATCTTAATATCCTAATTTTTGGCATAAAAGACAAATCGATAATTTTGCCCCATACAATGTATTTTTGGCAACTGCTACAAATATACCAGTGCTACTTAAGACTGGTTTTGTGGTTCCAAATGTGTGTCTTAGTACTTCTGTGATTCTGTACGAGCTCAGAACACTTTTTAAATCGTGCACAAGTTAAATGGAAAACTGTTAAGTGCTTTTGAGGGCTCTTTTGAAAGCTAAAAAACAACATTCCTCATGGGGACTAATTCTAGAGAAAAACATTACCAACACAATTCCGCAGAATTTTAGCTTTTGTGTTACACAGAAGGAAATGAGTACTGTAAATGATGACATAATTTTCAGGCTGAGTGAGCTAATCTTAAGAAATAAAAAGGATAGGAAACAAACCTGTGGTCCTGGTTTTCCACGAGGTCCTGGTAATCCTGGCAAACCCTGGACACCCTGAAACAAACAAATATAAAACACACTCACATTAGCACAAACACTCGTTCAAGAGCATGTGTAAGTGTCTATGAAAGCCCTAACATTGGAGCAATTAGAAGGTCAGATTTAATCAAAACATTAGACATCTGGACGTCGCAGTGTGCAAATGTGTATTTGACGGGGGAAATGGAATGTGTACCTTGTCTCCTGGGAACCCAATTTCCCCTTGCTCTCCGGGAAGCCCAACGTCACCCTGAGAGAGAAAAAGAAAAAGAGAAAAAGTCAGGAAAGAAACCAGAGACAGTGACAGAACATGATGGTTAGGTTAGGGCAAGATGCATTTTGTTTGTTTTCGCTTTCTAAAAGCAGTTTGAGAAGAAGCCTGGTTTGAACAAGCATAGTTCATAAACTGCTAAAGCAATTATCCAGATTTAATGCAGGTTAAGCTCCATAGACAGCTTTGTAGCAATGTTCGTTTGCACAGAAAATCATTTAAACTCCTTAAGTTTTTAAATGATTGTGGAAAGTTGTAGATCCACAAGACATTGCATGAGTTATTAAGGGTGCGAGGTGCAAGAATCACTTATTGAACTTTTTTGTGTAAAATAAATTCAATCTTTCAACTTTTGCATTATATACAAAGTAGAAGTAGGGGCTGATGCATGATGCATCCACCTACTAAAGTATTCCCACTGTTAAATGGACAATTTAGACAATTTTACTGAATAATTAAAGTTATAAAAAATGCAAGCCTTAAATATCCACATTTAATGCCTCCAGAATGCCGTCCCTATAGACTTCTAATTTATTTATTTATTTTAAAAGGTATTTAAATATATAAACAAAAATTCTTTAAATAAGTAAATACTGTTTATTTATTAAAAACGTACTTATAAAAGCCTACATTACTGAATAATATATCATATGCAATGTGCATTTATTTATTAAAAATTATTTACAGATTTAAAGCATTTTCCTTTCAATAAAGAAAAGTTTGTTGACCAACATAATCAACATTAATGCTATAAAAGCTGTTAATTGAGTTTAATGTGCGCAGCTTTAATAAAATAAATAAATGAAGATTATTTAAAACAAATAAATAAATTGTTGACCATTATAATCAACATTATGCCCTAAAAGCTGTTAATTGAGTTTAACATGTATTGCTTAAATAAATAAAAAAAATAAAAAAATAAAAATACATAAATAAAATATATATTAATAAAATATAATATAATATTAATTTATTTATTTACAAACTAAATTATTGACCATCACAGTCAACATTATGCCATCTGTCATTTGAAATAGAACATGCATTTCTTAAATAAAAAAAATATTTTTAATATATTTTTTTTTTTACGAACTAAATAATTGACCATAATAATCAACATTAAGCCATAAAAGCTGTTGACAGAGTTTAACATGCATTGAACCTGGAAGTAACTCTCTCTCACACAAACTAACAGAAAAACTTGTTTATATCTTTAATATGGTTCTACAGATTTTCCCCTTTTTTTATTCTTACTAAGCAAATTAAAATCTCTTTGACCACATGCTACTTAAGGCTGGAGCTTTTAAAACATGCGTAACACAGGGTGGCCAATGGGGAGAGAGAATTTCCATCACATGCTGCTGTAAAACAGGCCAATAACAGAGTATTCAGATCACCTTATCACCTTTCAGTCCGGGCTCGCCCATGTTCCCTGGGACGCCCTGGAACAAACACACACACACAAACATAGATGCTAAAGTGGCTGTTAGTGATGGATATGTGATATGTGTGGGATACACATGTGCATGACTTACTTTGAGTCCATTTGGTCCTGGCAAACCGATTATCCCAGCAGGGCCCATATCACCCTGGAGAAGAAACAGAAATAAGTGTTGTATGTGCTTCTAAATGTTCAATTTGTGAAGGATCTAACTCATAAAACTAAAATATTCAGGGTTTTATTGAGGTAAAACATCATGCTAAGAGCGCCTGCAGGGGGCACATGATCTCACATTACTCACCCAAGTACAAACAAAACAAAAAACAAAAAAGAAAACAATTAACTTGTTTGCATTTGTGAAAGCAAATGTGGATTTTATTTGCACATCATGCTGTTCAGGTCAAGCTGATTTGAGCTTTATTACAACAACAACAAAAACACGATGTGCTTATAAATGCTGAACAAAGGGTGACCAGACATCCTGATAAAATCGCAAAGCATATCCAACATTAATGATAATGTTATAGATGGAATGTGATTTATACCAAAGATTACTTATGACTTTAATTTATTTATTTGATTGTGGCAATTTTTAAATGTTTCTGAAAGTGTAAATCAGTAATATTGTGAAATTTTATTACTGTTTGAAATAATTGTTTTCTATTTGAATATATTTCAAAATGTAATTTATTTCTGTGATGCAAATTTGAATTTTCAGCATCATTACTCCAGTCTTCAGTGTCACATGATCCTTCAGAAATCATTCTAATATGCTGATTTTTAATGCAATGTTTTATGATTTCCTATATTCTGCATAACCTCCATAAATTGTGAAAAATTGTATTGTATTTCACTTGCATATAATCTCAGCAAGCTCTATTCTAATCTCTGATCCGCCCCAGTTTTTGTCACTAAAGTTGTCTGGTCACCCTAGATGAGCCTAAATACTTGCATCCACACATAAAACTGTATTCATGATGCATGAAGCATTTTTTTCAATTGAGGACATCTCTGGATGTCACCTTTTGTCAGATTTAGCTCACTTCTGGGGATAAATCTGTCTTTAAAATGGAATTAAGTAAACATTTCACTTACAATCAATCCAAGGACACCAGGAGGACCAGGAGCTCCTATTACACCCTGAGATAAAACACAGAAACACAGAGCTTTATGTTTTCTTTCTGAAGTACAGATGGCTAGTGCTTCATGGGTTAGTACATGCATGTACCTCTAAATGTGTGTTGTTTACAATATGTGCTGTGTAAACTCTCCTCATATTTAGAGATATTAATATGGCCGTTCAAACGGGCGTGTGTCGTAGAGCGAGCGTGTGTGAGTGTTTTTGTAGAAACAGAGATGGTTTGTTGTTGGCTCCGGAGCAGCGTGCGGGAGCCATTTCCTCTCGTTCCCCTGGTGTGATGAAAGGATAAAAGGAGCACTTTACTCCTTTTTTCAGGAAAGGGAGAACAGGAAATGAGAGGGCTTTCAACTTCCTGTTTTTACAAGCCCTACATTTACAGGTGAAAAAGAGGCGGGATTTGATTCAATCACTTCCTGATATGATGTCACCTAGTCCAACCAATCAGAGACATTTTTGGGAATAATACATTTTTCAGCTAATCAACCAAAGCGATTATTATCAAAATATATTACGATATTGACCTTAGCAAGGACAGAAATTATGTAAATGAAAGTCCCTCCTTCCCAAATAACTTAAAAAAAAGGAAATAAATAAATAAATTAAATAAATAAATAAATAAATGAATCTAGCCAGTGGACATACATTTTTACATCAATCAATCACTCAATCAATCCAGCCAACCATCGGACAAATAACAATCTATCACCTTCTTTAATGAAATAAATCAAATTAACAAAATGAATTTAAAAATAAAATAAAAATAAATAACATAAATAATTAAAACAAAATTCCAGCAGATTAAAATATACAGTCTAACACCTTCCCTACTGAAATCAATTCATGCATAAATAAATCAGCCGATGATGCTGGTCTTAGCTGGTTTAAGGTAGTCTCCCAGGCTAGTTTACAAGTGCCCAAAAACCCTTTAAAACCAGCAAACCAGACCAGCACGCCCAGGCTGGGAGACTACTTACGACCAACAAACCACCTTAGGCTGGTTTAAGTTATTTATATTCAGCATACCTTTCACAGCCTTGTTTGTATTTGACAAATTAAATCTGGCCTCCATTCCAGCTCAAAGAAAGAAATGTGTACAGAAAAAACAGCACTGCTGTTGTGTGTGTGTTTGCACGCAACTGGTGAGTGGAAAATTGTGCTCAGCCAAGATACCGGAAGTAAAGACTGAGGTTTACACACAGTTATCTCACACACACAAACATGTATACTGAAGGCATTCATCCTGAACACACACACTTCCACTGCTTGTTTGGAAGCCTGCAAACACTGTGTTCATGTGCATTTCTCATCATCTCTGTTGTGAGTGTATTATCTGCTTTATGAGGAAAAGACAAAAGAATACACATGAAAAACCAAATGGTGAACTCACTGGTTCCCCGTCAAGTCCTGGTGGACCTCTCTCTCCAAAATCACCAGGAAAACCCTGAGAGAGAGAGAGATTACAACACATCACTATCAGAGTCACTGATTATTTAAACAATTAGACTTTTCTAAAGAAGCAAAAGTGGCCCTAACAAAGCTACATTGTGAGTGGTTGGGAAGATATGGCTGCTAGGGCATTCTGGATTGTTGCTAGGTATGTGGTTGCTTATGTCTTCTGTGTGTTAGCTGAGGTGTTCTGAATGGTTAATGTATTCTGAATAATTTGTAAGGTGTTCTGAGTGGTTGCTGGGTCATTATGGATGGTTAAGGTGTTCTGGAATGCTGTTAAAGTTTTCTTAGTGGTTGCTATGGTGTTCTGAATGGTTAGTAGGGTGTTCTGGATGGTTAAGGTGTTCTGAGTGGTTGCTAGGCTGCACTGGATGATTGGTAGGGTGTTTTGAGTGGTTGCATAGGTGTTCTGAGTGTTTACTGGGCCATTCTGGATGGTTAAGGTGTTCTGGATGGTTGTTAAGGTGTTCTGAATGTTTGCTGGGTCTTACTGGATGGTTAAGGTATTCTAGATGGTTATTAAGGTGTTCTGAAAGTTTGCTGGGCTATTCTGGATGGTTGCTAACATATTCTGAGTGGTTTTAAGAGTGATCTGGATTGTTGGATGGACGTTAAGGTGTTCTGAGTGTTTGTTGGGTTGTTCTGGATGGTTAATGTGTTATAGATGGTTGTTAAGGTGTTGCTGGGTCCTAGTGGATGGTTAAGGTTTACTCAGTAGTTATTAGGGCATTCTGAAAGTTTGCTGGGCTGTTCTGGATGGTTGCTAATGTGTTCTGAGTGGTTTCTAGGGTGATCTGGATGGTTGGATGGATGTTAATGTGTTCTGAGTGGGTTGTTATGGATGGTTAATGTGTTCTGGGTGGTTGTTAAGGTGTTCTGAATGTTTGCTGGACTGTTCTAGATGGATGCTAAGGTGTTGTGGATGGTTGTTAAAATGTTTTGTGTGTTTGCTAGGTATTTCTGGAAGGTTAAGGTGTTCTGGATGGTTGTTAAGGTGTTCTGAATGTTTGCTGGGCTGTTCTGGATGGTTGCTAAGGTGTTCTGAGTGGTTGCTGGGTCATTCTGGATGGTTAATGTGTTATAGATGGTTGTTAAGGTGTTGCTGGGTCCTAGTGGGTGGTTAAGGTTTTCTCAATAGGTATTAGGGCATTCTGAAAGTTTGCTGGGCTGTTCTGGATGGTTGCTAAGGTGTTCTGAGTGGTTTCTAGGGTGATCTGGATGGTTGGATGGATGTTAACGTGTTCTGAGTGGGTTGTTCTGGATGGTTAATGTGTTCTGGATGGTTGTTAAGGTGTTCTGAATGTTTGCTGGGCTGTTCTGGATGGTTGCTAAGGTGTTCTGAGTGGTTGCTATGGTGTTCTGGATGGTTGTTAAGGTGTTCAAAGTGTTTGCTGGGTCATTTTGGAAGGTTAAGGTGTTCTGGATGGTTGCTAAGGTGTTCTGAGTGGTTGCTGGGTCATTCTGGATGGTTAATGTGTTATAGATGGTTGTTAAGGTGTTGCTGGGTCCTAGTGGATGGTTAAGGTTTTCTCAATAGGTATTAGGGCATTCTGAAAGTTTGCTGGGCTGTTCTGGATGGTTGTTAAGGTGTTCTGAATGTTTGCTGGGCTGTTCTGGATGGTTGTTAAGGTGTTCTGAATGTTTGCTGGGCTGTTCTGGATGGTTGCCAAGATGTTCTGAGTGCTTAATATAGTGTTCTGGGTGGTTGTTAAGGTGTTCCAAGTGTTTGCTGGGTCATTCTGGAAGGTTAAGGTGTTCTGGATGGTTGTTAAGGTGTTCTGAACGTTTGCTGGGCTGTTCTGGATGGTTGTTACAGTGTTCTGAGTGGTTGCTAGGGTGTTCTGGATGGTTAATGTGTTCTGGGTGGTTGTTAAGGCATTCTGAACATTTGCTGGGCTGTTCTGGATGTTTGTTAAGATGTTCTGAGTGGTTGCTATGGTGTTCTGGATTGTTGGATGGTTGTTCAGGTGTTCTGAGTGGTTGCTAGGGTGTTGTGGATGGATGTTAAGGTGTTCTAAGTGTTTGTTGGGTCATTCTGGTGGTTAAGGTGTTCTGGGTAGTGTTCTGAATGCTTGCTGGGCTGGGCTCTGGGCTGTTGCTAGGGTGTTCTGGATGGCTGTTAAGGTGTTCTGGTTTCTAAGGTGTTCTGGTGGTTGCTAAGGTGTTCTGAGCTGGTATTAAGTTGTTGCTACGCACTGGTTAAGGTGTTCTGAGTGGATGCTAGGGTGCTCTGGATGGTTGCTAGGCCATTGGTATGTGGCTGCTAATATGTTCTAAGTGGTTGCTAGGTCATTGGTGTGTGGTGGCTTAAGTTTTCTGAGTGTTTTTAGCATATTTCTATCCAGCATGTTCTCACTAAACTATGGACTGGTGGATTGTTCAAATCATTAACGCTTAGCATAAGCAACAGTGGTCATTAGCGCTGCTAATGATGATATCACTCAGAGCCTTCAGCCTTGCTGATTCAACAGGAAGTTTATGAGGTCAGATGTCAAAGGTTGTGCCGATTTAAACAACCTCTGTGTGGCTGACTCTGCATCCTAATATGTGTGTGTGTGTGTGTGTGTGTGTGTCCCACTGTGGGACAATGATGATTTCATGATCCAAATAACTATACAAACTATACAACTATACAAAAAAAACAACAACTACTATTTAATAAATAATTATTTTCCAATTATTATACATATAGCTTTAATGACCTCATACTAAGAAACTACACAGACTGTTTGCACAATTAATTTGTTACACTGCAGGGCCATACAATACAATACAATGAGTAAATCATATAAAATATTTTACATTTCTCACACATGCTTACAAAAAATTCTGTATCTATAAAGTATGTTGAGACAAAACTTTACCGGCCTACCCATCTTGCCCCTCTTCCCCGGTGGACCAGGACTACCCTGAAAAAGATAGAGAGACAGAGGAAGAGAAACACTAAATAAATGCTAATAATAATTAAAAGTCTTATACCATTAGAAAGAAGCACTCTTCACTGTCTGTGTGTGTGTGTGTGTGTGTGTGTGTGTGTGTGCGTGTACATTCTGTTATCATATGACTCATCCAAACACCCTCAGCTGAGCGCCAGAACCAGCTGGAAGCAGTTTCCACTTTTACAACACACACACACACACACACACACACACACACACACACACACATACACTTAATGACATACAATGATCTACTGTCATACATCTACCAGTAGTGGGCAGCACTTGATTTAAAAATCTACCACTAATCTACTTCTATACTAATAACCATAATAATAACCAGTTAGAACTGTACCTAGAACTAGAGCAGCAATTGATAACTAGATTTGTTTTTTCCCCTTATGAAACACCTTGTGCTTGTAAGAATAATCAAGTCTGTAGTCTGACTGCTTTTTTGATTACATTTAGATTACTTTTGACCTAACTAGTTTTTCACATAGACTTGAATGGGATTATTGTGTACTATATATATATATATAAATATATATATATATATATATTCCATCCTTTGTTATCAACATCAATGAATGAATTAAACAGCAGGATTTCCCAAACTATGAATACATCATGAGAATTTACTGCCATTGTGTGAATATTATGTAATCATGTTAAGTAATCCATAAAGTAACTGTGATCTGATTAAATGGAATCTGAATTACTTGCATATGTTTACTGTTATATTGTTGTTTAATTAGTGTTTATGGTTTAGTGCACTATGAATAAAAAAACATCTTATGGTTGACCATGACGATGATGTGACTGCATTAATGAGGTATTTGTATCTGTGGGAGATTTAACGAATTCATGTGAAGTAATTTAGAGGCGTTACACAACAGCCATTTGCCGGTACATTCACCCACTGATGGAGTCTGATACGATCAGATGACTGTTGAGAACTTAGTCATAACATGAACAGACTCACTCTTTCACCATCAGCTCCAGGTAAACCAAAAAGTCCAGGAATACCAATGAAACCCTATGAAGAAAACAGAGAAACAGAGAGAAGCTCAATACTGACGTCTGGAGCAGAGCAAAGCAGGAAAGAATGATCACAAATCACGTTTTTTTCATATTTTTTTTTTACCATGTGGTTACCAGGGTGAGTGGTTGCTGGTTGCTACGTGGTTGCTAGGGCATTCTAGGTGTTTGCTAAGGTGTTCTAGGTAGTTGCTATACTGTTGCCAAAGTATTTTAGTAGTTGTTAAAGTGGTTGCTTGGGCATTCTAAGTGGTTGCTAAGCAGTTCTGGGTAGTTGTACTGTTTTCAGGGTGTCCTAGGTTATTACTAAGATGGTTTAGTATTTGCTATAGATTTCAAGGTGGTTACTAAGGTGTTCTTTGGTTTCAAAGTGTTTTCTTGGGCATTCCAGGTGGTTACTAAGGTGTTCTGAGTAGTCGGTATATGGTTGCCATGGTGTTCTAGGTGGTTGCTCATGTGTTCTGGGCAGCTGCTAAATGGTATGTGGTTGCTAAGGTGTTGTAAGTGATTGCTAAGGTGTTTTGGGTAGTTGATACATGGTATATGGTTGCTAAGGTGTTGTAAGTGGTTGCCAGGGTGTTCTAGGTGGTTGCTAAGGCGTTGCAAGTAGTTGGTGGGGTGTTCTAGGTGGTTGCTAAGGTGTTCTGGTTAGCTGCTACATGGTATATGGTTGCTAAGGTGTTGTAAGTGGTTGCCAGGGTGTTCTAGGTGGTTGCTGAGGTATTGCAAGTGGTTGCCAGGGTGTTCTGGGTAGCTGCAACATGGTACATGGTTGCTAAGGTGTTCTAAATGGTTGCTACGGTGTGATGGGTGCCTGCTAAGGTGGTTGCCTAGGTTAGTCTAAGTGGTTGCTAAGGAGTTCTGGGTAGCTGCTAAATAGTACAAGGTTGCTAAGGTGGTTTATGCAGTTGCTACGCTGTTCTAGGTGGATATTAAGGTGTTCTGGGTAGCTGCTAAATAGTATAAGGTTGCTAAGGTGGTTTATGCAGTTGCTAGGGTGTGCTAGGTGGTTGCTATGGTGTTATAAGTGGTTCCTAAGGTGTTATAAGTAGCTGCTACATGGTATATGGTTGCTAGATGCTGTAAGTGGTTGCTAGGGTGTTCTAGGTGGTTGCTAAGGTGTTCTGGGTAGCTGCTACATAGTATAAGGTTGCTAAGGTGGTTTATGCAGTTGCAAGGGTGTGCTAGGTGGTTTCTATGGTGTCATAAGTGGTTCCCAAGGTGTTCTATGTGGTTGCTAAGGTGTTCTAGATAGCTGCTACGTGGTATATGATAGCTAAGGTGTTGTAAGAGGTTGCTAGGGTGTTCTAGGTGGTTGCTAGGGTGTTCTAGATGGTAGCTAAGTTGTTCTGAGTAGCTGCTACATGGTATGTGGTTGCTAAGGTGTCCTAAATGGTTGCTAGGGTGTGCTGGGTAGCTGCTAAGGTGTTGTAAGTGGTTGCTAGGGTGTTCTGGGTGGTTGCTAAGTTGTTCTAAGTGGTTTCTGGGGTGTTCTAGATAGTTGCTAAGGTGTTCTGGTAGCTGCTACATGGTATATGGTTAATAAGGTGTTGTAAGTGGATGCTATGGTGTTCTAGTTGGTTTCTAAGGTATTGTAAGTGGTTGCTAGGGTGTTCTAGGTGGTTGCTTATTATGCTATCCCCATTAATTTCACACATCTATAATTTTCATAGATAAACACTTTAAGGAAAAATGTCATAGACAAAGTTAACACTAAAATAAAAACTCTCCAGAGCAATAAATCTAACCCAACTCATAAAGCTCGTTTAATCTTATATAATCACTGGCAATCCAGCAGCAGACGTCCACCGTATGAACTGATCACACAGATGGACAGATGAATGGAGAGCTCATGGATGGATGAACGGATGGGCGTCTTCGTGTTGATGCAGGCCATGAAGTAAGTGTATATGCCCATGGACTGCATGGTGCTGGCCTCCACAATGTAGTCCAAGGGCACATACGCTCACTTCAGGGAACAAACGATGACAACATGCACAAACAATCAGGGCACAACAATAACACCTACACAAACTCCATGCAAGGTGTTTTAACGTGTTGACATTAGTGTTGTTTCTTGTACCCAAAATGGCTTGAAGAACACAGATAACTTCTATATTCTTACAGTCGTGTGTTTATTGTCTTCATGTTTGCACAGTTAAAGCGTTTCTATATTATTTTTATTCAGTTACAGCGATAACTACATGCCTTTGTCCATATTAAGGATTTTGTAGAACATCATAAGTTCTATTACTTTTGTGAGGCATATTTGGAGTTTCTGTGTGAGGGCGCCCTCTGGCTTCCAGTATGAAAAAAAACATGCATTACATGTGTTTATAGCACTCCATAATGCTCACACCATTCTCTCTAAAGAAATTTGATATAAACAGTTTGATATAAACATATTTTAAAATACTTGTAATCAGATTACAGTTACTTTTTCATTGATTACATGATTACATATTATTCCCACAAGATTTTGTCTTTGGAAGGCTTTTGTCTTTCAAACACATTAAAATGCTTGTTAATAACAATGAATGGAATATATTTTTATTTTCTTTACATTCTTTTATTTTCTTTATATCAAAATCATGCCAAATGTAATCTAAAAGTAATCAAAAAAAGTAGTCAGATTACATTACCTAAAACGTGTAATGTAATGGATTACGTTACTAACTACAATTATTGTCATGTAATTTGGAATCAGTATTCTGAATTACACACATTAGGTAATGTAGTCTGACTGCTTTATGATTACATTTAGATTACTTTTGACCTAACTCGTTTATCACATAGACTTGGGATTGTGGGATATGGGATTATTGTGTACCACACTGAATTCATTTAAATAAATAAAATAGTGCTGTCAAACAATTCATCACGATTAATAGCATCCAAAATAAAAGTCTTTGTTTACATTATATATTTGTGTGTGTACCGTGTATATTTATTATGTATATATAAATACACACACATGCATTTAATACATTAATACATTTAAGAAAAATATGTTGTTTATATATTAAATATATTTACATGTAATATAATTTATGTGAATATAAGTATATGCATGTAAATACATGCAAATATTTTCAATATATACATGCATGTGTGTGTATTTACATATACATAATAAATATACACAGTACACATACATATGTAAACAAAAACATTTATTTTCAATTAATCACGATTAATTTAACGATTAATCACGATTAATTGTTTGACAGCACTAAAATAATTGGGGTGAATCAATAAATGTGTGAATAATATGTAATCATGTAATCCATAAAGTAACTGTAATCTGATTATCAGCATTTGAAAATGTAATCTAATTTCAAGAATTTTATATTTGGAATCTGATTACGTAATCCAGATTGTACGTAATCAGTTGCTACGCAGCACTGATTGGAAGACACATGTCTGTGTGTGTATGTGTGGTGCCTAAAAACAGCAGGGCCTCAGTCTGATTTTAAACAGGAAATTCCAGCCAATGGGGGCGGAGCCTAGCCTGATAAAGAGCCTTTAATACAGCTCAACTACAAACACAACAGCTAAAGCGTGTGTGTGCGTGAGCACGCCATATAAAGCGGCACAGTAAGAATAAAATATAAATTGAATACATCAAATAGATGACAGGGCAATATAAATGAAGGTGGCTGTACGTGTGAACATGTTAATGCGACCGTAGGAGGCTAAAAACACACATAAACGCACACTTATGGCTCGGGCAGCTGTCAGCAGCAAATTTGTCATGGTTGAGTCTCTGTTGACTCAAAAAACAGAAAGAGGAAAAAACCAGGAGAGACGAAAGAAAAGAGAAGCTGTAGTAGTAAAAATCTCTCTTATGGAGTTGAGGTCAAATCACTTGACTTAAAGTCGTAAGCTACATTTTTAGCTTTGTAAAAGATCAAACAATGCAAATAACCTAGCAACGGTAACTAGAGGCCCACTCAGACAGCTCACAATGACAGCGTTGTAAGTTGCAATCATACATCAAACGGGAAGAAGACGTGTACACAC
This sequence comes from Labeo rohita, assembly GCF_022985175.1. Taxonomy (NCBI): domain Eukaryota; kingdom Metazoa; phylum Chordata; class Actinopteri; order Cypriniformes; family Cyprinidae; genus Labeo; species Labeo rohita. The sequence goes on from NC_066889.1 coordinate 27,483,531, forward strand.
CCGAGCCCCTTTTGGCCCAACAGGCCCTATTGGACCAGGTAAACCCTGGAAGAGAAGAAAAAGAGAGAGAAGCTTCAGAAAAGGGTTTAGGATTAAGTCAACACATAATTAAACGGGCAAAATGGAGCCGAAATTAATAGCTTGTTTCTTTTGATAAGTGTCCAAACTTGTGTGCCCACAAGAATAAAAAAACATGATGAACTTATATATAATGGCTTCATATATTTAACAGAGCCGCAAACACTTTTATATTTTAATGTTTTTTTTATACATTTAGACTAATATGCAGAAAATAGCAATGGATAAATGTTTGACAAATTAGATTTAGGAAAAATGGGTTTATTTGCAATAATAACTAAATAAAATACAAAATGTGAAATGTTGATTTGACTTCTTGTATTATTTAATTATGTAAAAAAAAGACAGCACAGTTAAATTTGACCACAGAAGGCTGCAATTGACCAATCAGATTCAAGTATTCGAAAAAAACATTTTATATATTTGAACACAAGCAACTGCAATGAGCTCAAGATGTGTTAAAAAAGGAAGGCTTGTGGTTCTGGATGGATATTTTAAAAGGATGGAGATTTATTCTGATTAAATCCAAAACTCCATCAATGAAAACAACACAAGCGTGTCAAAACATCTAGATCCTATGCGGTTGGAGTAAGCAAATACATCCTTTCCTATAATTGAACGCTGTGATTTTCAATAGCGGTGGCCCGCAGCTATACTGAACAAAACCCAATATTGATGCCAGGGCAACGTACTGCTAATTTAATTGCATATTTTCCATGAGCAGTCAATGAAAAACAGCAAAACGCACTTAAACGAACAAACGAACGCATGCATGCATGCACACACACACATACACACCACACTCCACAGCAGAGGAAGATCTACTGCACCTGCCTGCCAGGATAGCCTTTGGCTCCAGCTTCTCCAACAGGACCTTGTTCCCCCTGTAAAATAAGACAAAGAGAAATATTGGTTCTCCTAATATACATTAAAGTACATACATATACTTTAAATACCCAAAAAAGTGTCTGAACATGTAAAATGCAGGAATGTCATGGCACTACAAGTGATCCTGAACCACAAAACCAGTCGTGAGTAGCATGGGTATATTTACACTGTATGGGTCAAAATGATAAATTTTTATTTTATGCCAAAAATCATTAGGATATTATGTAAAAATCATGTTCCATGAAGACATTTTGTAAATTTCCTACCACAAACATATCAAAACTTAATTTTTGGTTAGTAGATTTTTTTGGTTACCAGATTTTCTCCACCAAATACTGCCCTATCCTAACAAACCAAAGCTTATTTGTTTAGCTTTCAGATGATGTATAAATCTCAATTTTAAAAAAATTGACCTTTACGACTGTTTTTGTGGTCCAGGGTCATACATTTGGAAAAAAGAAAACCAAATAATGGCTTTCATTTTAAAGAAAGGTCACAATCAAGATAGATATTTTTGTTTGTTGGGTTTGAAATGATAAGTCAATAGATTTAGCACTGAAATTGAAGACAGGATTTAGTGGAACGTGTTCATAGTCAATGTGATAAACTATATCTAGCTGATTCAAAACACACTGAGCAAAAATGATGACGAGCAATAAAGTTAGATGCAGTTTTAAGCTGACATTTTGATCTAACGCAATGATTTTTATACAAAAGTGTGCCTTAAGTCTATGTAATATTAAGGCTTTCTCATCAATTCATTAAATATACAATAGAGGGAGTGATAATGTCTAAATGACATGATTTCTGGACATTTGTGTATGTTCGGTGGATGAATGTGCTTGATATTATTTCGAATTTTTAACTACTTTTATTTCTCCAAATGAATTTTAGGAAAAAAACTTATTTTTTGATACTCAAAAATGTAATAACTGTCAACACAAAGTAAACTGTGTCACTGTTGATTGCTTTCCTTTTCTATTAAAAAGAATATTAAAAAAAGAATTAGACATTGCTAAAATGGTTAATCTACTACAAAACAAAGAAACTGCAAAAATATATTAATAAGTGTGTAATTTGGTATCTGCCAGTAAGAGTATATTTGCTCAGCCAATTGCATGACTTTTGGGGCGGAGCTACTTGCTTGTCTGCCCAATGGCAGACAGGGAGAGTGTTCCGTAAATTTGTTAAAAATCAGTCCTTATTTTGCAATTCTGTTTTGTGATGCTAGGTGCAGAAATTACTCCTGAGTTATGAAAGAACACCCTCTGAGCAATAAAACTTTCCTCTGGGTGTGTGTGTTTGTCTTTCCTCTCACTAAACTTTTGACTTTAGAGGACGGTTCACCTTAAATAACACAGAGGTCTTTAAAAGGACTTTTTCTTGTCATGTGAATGTCTGTGTGTGTATTTTAAGAGGTAAAACTCTCCAAGAATTAATTATGATTGTGACGTTTTTGACTTAGATGAGAATATCCTCACACTTTAAATGTTTGTTTATGTGCTTGTTTGTTTGTGTAACGGTATTTGTATGTCTGCATAACTCACTGGCTCCCCGGGAAGGCCTGGTGGTCCTGGATGGCCTTTTTGTCCCTGTTCACAAAGAGGACACATGAAACGCTTAGTGATTTACACACACACATACACATAAACTGAAACAACCTACGACAAATGAAAAGCTACAAACCACTTTCTAAAAAAGGATATGGAAAAGCACGCACACAAATGCACGTCTTCTGCAGTGAGCGTGCATTTTACAGATCCATCATTATTGACCCAATCCATCTGTAGTCAATAAGCGAAGCAGTGCGTTATTTTCCATGCACGCCTTTATGTTGAACAAATTGCGCATCTGCACATGTGCGTTTGCAACATATGTGGGTTTTAGTGAGCAAGCGTGTGTGTGTGTGTGTGTGTATATATTACAGATATAAATGTTTTCCTATTGGAGTCAAGCTCCCACGAGTCTTACAGGCACATTATTGTGCTGACTACAGCAAGACGTCGACACAGAGCGGAAAATACGCATCAAAGGTGGAACAGAGCGAGAGACGGGTTTGAGGGAGGTACATAGTAAAGTGTGAGACCTTAAGACCGCGCCAGTAGACAGGCAAGAAAAAAATGGATAAACTATGAGAATATTTTCCATGTTGCATGTGAACCGCACTTCTGAGTGGTGTGTCTTACAACAGTGAGAACATGAACTGAACATGAGCTGCTAAACAGATTATCTTAGAAAACTTAGACAGACCCACAGACAGACAGACAGACAGACAGATAGATAGATAGATGGATGGATGGAATGTATGGAGGGACGAACAGACAAACAGGATAGATTCAGATTCATTCTTTCACAGACAGACATACAGATAGATAGACAAGCAGATAGATAGATAGATAGATAGATAGATAGACAGACAGAAAGACAAAGACAGGACAGGCAGAAAAACAGACAAATAGACGGACAGACAGAAAGACAGGTAAGATAGATAGACAAATAGATAGATAGGCACATAGATGGATAGACAGAAAAGATAGATAAACAAGCAGTTAGAGACGGACGGACTGATAGACAGACAAACAGGATAGATAGACAAATGAATGGACAGACAAACAGAATAGATAGACAGACATACAAACAGATGGACGGACAGACAGATAGGATAGATAGATAGACAGACTGACAGATAGACACATAGATGAACAGACAGATAGGATAGAGAGATAAATAAACAGGCGGTTAGACAGATGGACGGACGGATAAATAGACAGGCACATGGATATATAGATAGATAGACAGACAGACAGACAGTTAGACACATAGATGGACAGACAGACTGGATAGACAGATCGATAAACAGGCAGTTAGAGGGACGGACTGACTGACAGACATATAGATGAACAGATAGACAGGATAGATAGACAAATGGCTGGACAGACAAACAGGATAGATGGACAGACAAACAAATGGATGGACAGACAGACAGACAGACCGGATAGATAGACAGATAGATGGACAGACAGGACAGACAGACTGACAGATAGACCCATAGATGGACAGACAGACAGACATGATAGACAGACATGACAGATGGACAGACAGGACAGACAGACGGACAGATAGACACACAGATGGACAGAAAGACAGGATAGACAGATAGATTAACAGGCAGTTAAGAGGGACGGAAGAACGGACTGATAGACATACAGACAAACAGACAGACAGGATAGATAGACAAATGGACGGACAGACAAACAGAATAGATAGATAGACAAACAGATGGACAGACAGACAGACAGACAGGATAAACAGACTGACATAGACACAGACGGACAGATAGACAGGTTAGACAGATAAATAAACAGGCAATTAGACGGATGGAGGGACAGATACATAGACAAGCACATGGATGGACAAATAGACAGGATAGAAAGAAGCAGACAGATATACGAACAGTCAGACAGGATAGACAAATAGATGGACAGACAGGATAGATAGATGGATAGATAGATAGGCACATAGATGGATAAACAGGCAGACAGACGGACGGACAGATATATAGATAAATAGGTGGACAGACAGAGAGGATAGATAGACAGATAGAGAGGCACATAGATGGACAAACAGACAGGATAGAAAGATAGGCAAACAGATAAACATATAGACAGGACAGATAGACAAACTAATCAACGGACAGACAGACAGACAGGATAGATAGACAGGTAGACAGACAAATAGGTAGATAGACAGAGACACAGACAGATAGATGGACAAACAAACACAGACAGGACAGATAAATAGACAGATAGACAGACAGACAGACAGACAGACAGACAGACAGACAGATAGCTGGACAGTCTGACAGACAGACAGACAGACAGACAGAAACAAATTAACGTCAAGTATCATCATTCTAAAGAGAAATGTAAATAAGAACATAAAACTACAACACACACGCACTTTCTTCTCTGCCAAACCAGTGAAATCTATCCTGTCACACTCAGCATTTGAGAGATGTCTGTTTCTTCCATTACGTTTGTTTGTGGGAAACCCAGCTCTAATTCCTCCCTCTACCTCCACATTCCAGCAAACAGCCACACACATGTACCATTGATCTTTGTTTTACATTTACAAGCATTTAAACACTTATATCTACAGTACATTTACAACAAACAATTTTTTTTTGTTATAAATACTTAAAAGGATCCTATAGAATAATTTTATCAAAAAAAAAATCATTATGCTGACATGAAAAATCTTTCTAAGAAGTTGTGTTGTTTACCCACAGTCTAGTTGTTCAGCTCTAAAACATCTTTTACTGTTTACAGTTGAATCTGTGTTAAAGGTTGTACTGGATCAGCTGCTTAATCTGTCTGGCCCCTCTGAAGAATCACAGGCTGCATTGGCTTATTATTGCGTTCCATCATACCCACATTCATCCCTTTCATTGACTCGTTCATGTCGTGCTGCTGTCCGTTTTTCCAGTGGTTCTGCTTTACATTCTGATGTCTCTTTTTCTACCCACAGACACGTAACACAAAGCACATGGACCGCCGCGCAGCCTGCCAGGTATTCACAAACACACGTGCACACAGACTAAACCACATATACAGACATGCCACAACTCTTTTGTGTATGTGTGCATTAAAATTTGCACTGGGTCTGAAATGACTAGTTGCATAAAGAATTAATAATGACACTTACTGTCAGCAACTTTTATAATTGACTTTGTTTTCATTAGTTGTTGCAGCTATAGACATAACACATGCATGTTCACGACCATCGTTTAAAGCACATGTATACAGGAATCCACTACAGGATTTTTCCAGAGATCCCTCTGCTAGATCCTTCCAATGCAAACACACACACAAGGCTGTAAGCACTATTGCTTTCACTAAAGCGCCTGGCAGAGTCTAAACTTACTGTAATCATGCACAGCTGAGACGCGACACTAACGGTCATAACAAAGAGAGTTACTCATGGTGAACGACTGGCTCTCAATAGCCTCGTTTGACGTGTGTGTGCGCGGAGCATAAAGGAGTGATAGACGACTCATCGGGGATTCCCTCTGATGTTTACAGTGGGTTTTCATGGCAACGGGAGACACAGTGAGGGAGAGCGAGTGGGAGAGCGCTTCAGAGTGTTTGCGTGGGTCTGGTAAGCAAAACGGCAAACATCTGCGCTAATGTCACCCAGCAAGTGGACAGCAACATTAATGTTGAGAAATAACGGGAGAATGATTCAAGAGTTTCAAAATGTCTTACCTTACGGCCTTCCGGCCCGACTAAACCAACGGGGCCAAGCAGACCAACGTCTCCCTACAAACACAGACAGTAAACATGAGGCACAAACAGTCCAGTACTGCCACAGGAACCCATAGAGAGCAGATGCTAATGTTGCTGCTGTAACGTTTACATGCTTAAAGATCCTTATTGCTAATACCGAAGTATGTGCATCAGAACAAATGAATGTATTTTCTCACTTTTTCTCCTTTCGGTGCTTTTCCAGGAGAGAGTCCAGGGTCTCCTTTCTTCCCCTGAGAGAAAGAACAACAGAGAAACAAGAGATGGAGTTAAAATTGACTGAAGTAAATGTAAAACTTTTTGCCATATAAGGCCCAGTTGTTTAAAGACGCTAATCGGATCAAAGCAAGGCTGTTATTTCAACCATTTTGAGTTTTATAAAAGCACATTTAGAAAGCATTTAAGAATTCAAATCTTAGATGTTTACTAAGATGCTTCTATTATCTATTGAAATGCAGAATAATATTTAAAATATCAGTAAGCTTAATATAAAAGCATCATTGTGGGGGTATTTTAATTGGGAGGTGGCTGTCCTGAACCCTAACCCCTAAATTTCAATTTGGCATTTTATTCCATTGTTGTTTTTAAACTCGCTCTCATAGCTACATGGTGAGTGGATAGGTGACGCTTCAGTAGTGACATCATTGTTTTTTTTTTGGGTGTCATTTCATAACATTTAGTTTTTACGTGTGTACATCTCTTCATGTACACTTCATGTAATAAAATATATTTACAAGGTAGATGTAAACAAAACCTTAATAGGTCAATATAACCCTTCTAATGAAATTATATATTCCTGTGTTTCGGTAGTGACAAATACGGATACAAAAGACTTTTTTTAAGATGCTTCCAACTCCGACTTTTAACCAATTCTCTAGAATGGCCCATATATTACAGTAATTATGAATTTGTGTGTGCATGTACATGTGTGTGTCACAGACACAAAGAGAGTGTGAACATGTGGGACGTTTGACTCCAGGCCGTTGCACCTTAACCACGTTTGTCTTCAAAGGCCGCTTGAAATAATTAAACACAGAAAGCAGAGACCATGCAATCACACAAACACACTCCCCGCTGGGTTCCTTGGCTGTTTACCACCTTTATAGTGTTTACAGGGATGAAAGAAGTGGACCAATCACACACCAGGCCATCACACGCACACCTAACTTGGAAGCATGTTTAGTGGTTTTGGTTTATAACCCATGTTTAATACTACAGCTACACTGCACCACACAAACACTCTTTTCTCTATCATGGGAAAGATTTCCACTACCTGCTGGGCTCAAATAAATCAAAGGGTTTGTGTGTGTGTACATGTGTGTGGCTGGGTTTCCAAAATATTGTCCGCAGGGTTCTGTACGCAGCCCAATAGTACCGATGCGGTGATGAGTATAACAGAAGGCCAAACTGAGAAAGACGAGCAGAGCAGATTATCTGCGGATTATCTGACGGTAAATGTGGGCGAGTTGGTTTTTACCTTCAACCCTGGTGGACCGGGTCGACCTGGCTTGCCGTGTGGCCCTGGGGGTCCCTACAGGAAATGACATACAAACAATAGACATATTAGGAATGAATGATTAAACAAAACTGAATGCATTTCACCTACTCACTACAGAAACTTTTTATGCACCCCTTGTGGCCATGCTGAGAAAGCAACTGTGCCAACTGCAGTCTTGTCTAGTTTGATGGTTGTGTTTTCTTATGCTTGCATATTTAAGTATGCTTTGGGCATTATGTGTTTTTTTTTAGAAGCAAATTCGTAGCTTCATTTGACTTTGACCTTTCAAGCGACCCTGACCTTGTTCTTATTTTAAACGACTTCCCACCTGAGGTCAAAGGTCACAGTGAGAGTCAAGGTCAATGGATGTTATTGGAGGGAAATAGTCCATAAATAAACCCAACAGGTCAAGTGATACCATGCATGAAAACAAAACAAAAGCAATGCATGTTTGTAAAAACAACAGCATTTGTGTGGCTGTGTGATACATTGAATATTGCTGGAATACTGAATATTATTTTGTTGCTAATATTCAATTAAACACATGAGAATAAAAAGAGCCAAGTCTCTGATTTGCACCCAGACATTCAATAAAATGGGATTCACTTTCACATTAATTGTCTGTATCAATAAACACTCAAAAAACACTCAAAAATGTTTTTTTTTTTTTATTCTGAACTTTCTATTTATTTATTTATTTAAGGAAATAAAAGGAAAAATATTTTTATAAATATAAATAAATATATCAAGATTTATTTATTTATATAAATGTTTATAAAATAAATCAAAATTCATAAAATATTCTAAAATATGCACATTAGTAAAATAAATATTTTCATTAATATAAATTAACTATATAAACATAAATTAACATATCTAAAATATATTAGTAAAACTGACTTTATAATATAAAATGTTTTGCATTCATATTTATTTATATATAATGAGTGAATATAGACTGGGTCTGAAAGTTTTAAGTTCAATGATTAAACCAATCAAAAGTGACAGTAATACAATGTTACAAAAGATTTCTATTTAAAATAAATTCTGAACTTTCTATTTATTTATTTTAAATTACATAAATTATTTATAAAGTATTCCGCAAACAAATATTTTTATAAACATAAATATATTAAGATGTATTCATATAAATGTTTATAAAATAAATCAAAATTCACAAAATATTCTAAAATACGCATATTAGTAAAATAATTTTTCATTAATATAAATTAATTATAAAATAACTATAAAATAAATTGTCTTTATAATATAAAATGTTTTGCATTCATATTTATTTATATACAAGGAGTGAATATGAACTGTTCATATTATACATTACTATTTTAAAGTTTTGGGTCTGAAAGTTTTTTTTTTTTTTTTTTTTTAAGATAACTTTTATTTAACAAAGATGGACTAAACCAATCAAAAGTGACAGTAATAATACAATGTTACAAAATAACTTTCTATTTATTTATTTAAAATTATATAAATTATTTAAAATATTTTAAAATATGTATATTAGTAAAATAAATATGTTCATTAATATAAATTAACTATAAAATATATAAACATTTCTAAAATATATTAGTAAAAATTATCTTCATAATATTTTAGCAACTGGAATACTGCATACTGTGAAATGTACTATTTGGAGTCAGTAAGATTTTTTTTTTTTTTTAAGAAATTAATACTTTTATTAAGCAAGGATCCATTAAGTTTAAAAGCGACAGTACAGACATTTATAATGTTACAGAAGATTTCTATTTCAAGTAAATGCTGTTCTTTCGAACTGTCTATTCATCAAAGAATCCTGAAAAATTGATCAAAGTTTCTACAAAAAGAACCACAACTGTTTTCAACACTGATAATATTCATAAATGTTTCTTGAGCAGCAAATCAGCATTTTAAAATGATTTCTGAAGGATCATGTGACACTGGAGTCTGGAGTAATGATGCTGAAAATTCAGCTTTGCATCACAGAAATAAATTATATTTTAAAATATATTCAAATAGAAAAGTTATTTTAAATTATAAAAATATTTCACAATATTACTGTTTTTACTGTATTTTTGGGTACATAAATGCAGCCTTGGTGACAATAAGAGGCTTCTTAACTTGTAGTAAGAAAAAGCAAAGATTGAGGAGAGTGAAAAGAAAGCGCAAACAGTGTAGGCTGACTTCAATGAAAGTCTTCTTTGTTCTAACAAGCAAAACACACACACACACACACACACACAAATAACATACACATTTAACATGAAAAGGGTGCCGGCTGAACAAGGCCTAGCAGTCAGACTTTATAACGCATGCTCTAAAATACTTAACACACACACACAACAGCGTGACCTTGCGGCGGTCCTCTGACGCATGCACACTACATGTTGACTACTGTTGCTAAAACAACACCTCGCACCCATGCCATCCTGTCAACAAAGGTCAAAGTTCAAACAAAGTCTCATGGCTCTATAGGTCTCTGTTTGATTGTGCTAGAAGATTCTTCACAAGGAGTCTTTAGTCAAAGGAACAGACCACCCAAAAATGACAAATCATCTGTGTAAAATATTCCAAAATACTGCTCTAAAATATTTAAAATACGGCAGAAATTTTTAATTTAGTACCTGCTCACTTTAGAGGATGCAAAACATTTTGTTTTGCAATTTTTTTTTATTAAACTTAAAATATGGTTTAGATCAATTCAATTATGTGATCACTGCTCTGGATTTGTATATGGAATATAATGTGTTATATACTGCATGTACATTCATTTATTTATTTACTGTATTGTATTGTACTAATGTACTTTTTATATAACATCCTGCCCACAGACTGTAATTAATATTTTATGTATTATTATAAATTATGTACAATAACACAAACGAAACTTGCATAAATATTTATGCAATATTTATTATTTCATATAAGTATAAAATAATATTTCATGTATTAATATACTTTATTTACAAGATTTATAAAATAAGTAAATGTATAAAATATTTTTATATGCATATTAATAAATAACAATATTTAATTTATTAATATAAATGATCTGTAAAATAAATACATATTTCTTAAAATATGGCTTATGACAAATCAGTTACATTATCACTGATCTGACTTATATATGAAATATAATATATGATATATTGCACACTCTTTGTAAGTTTTATTTTATTTGACAACATCCTGCCCAGCGACTGTAAGTTATATTTTAGACATTAACATAAATTATTTATAAATATTCATAAAATGTGTGACAAATATTTATATTTTTAAAATAAGCGATATTTTATCAATTAATATGAATTATGTATAAAATTAGCATGTTGTTTACTGATATAAATTATTTCTAAAACAATTTACAAAATATTTTATAAATATTTATATTTATAAAATAATGAATATTTCATTTATGAATGTATCAATTGATGTTGAATAATAATATATTAAACTGTATTGTATTTTTTATTAACTCTGGCACAACAATTGTGTGGTTAATGGTATAACTAATAAATAAATAAATAAATAAATATGTGGGATGAGCTACATGCCAAATTGCAAAAAACTATGTGCAATTTTAGTCGTGATATTGTAGCTCCATTAATAATTTCATAAAACACACAAAAATGACAAAGCAGACAAACAGGAATGAGAAAGAGCAAATGAACGAGTGTGAAAGCGAATAGGACAGACAGATCCGGAGGGGTGGTTTGTGTATTGTTCTGAGGTCAGTTCGACCTGCTGACCAGACAAAACACAGACACACACACTAAAAGAACCAATAAAGCACAAATACACTGGAGCGAACAGTGTGTGAGAGATTTTATAAGGCTCTGCATTTTACACACTTCCTGTTTATATCTGAGGTCAAAGGTCAAAGGCTCTTTTAGTCTAACACACACACACACACACACACACATACATACACTCACCCGAGGTCCTCTTAGCCCCGGCTGCCCTGGTTTCCCTGGAGGTCCCGGGATTCCCTACAAAACACAAGAGCGCTCTTATGAATCAAACACTCTCACTGCACAAGTGTGCTAAAAGTGCTGCAAGGCTCTGTTTAAAAACTAAACAGCGAAGAGGAAACAGGAAGTCATTCGAGGGAATTTCCTTTTTCTGATAATGAGTTCTAGGCTTACAGAAGACCTGTAGATCCTGTATCCCACTGTGTGTGTGTTTAGGAAAAAGTCCCTGTGGTTCTTTTCTGCAGCTTTGATGGTATGTACCAATCCCACAATCCTACAGTGCTAAAACTGCGCAATCTGGCTGGTTTTGTGCCCCCATTATGAGTATGACAGCACTAAGAAAATAACATAAATATTTTAATATAATTTCTCATCTTTAGAACAGTCCACTTTACTAAATTAGTACAAAATTAAATGATTTTGTTTGTGTAAAATATTCAGTCAAATATTTTTTTTTCTTAAATAAAAAATACTTATTTATTAACACATTTTTATAACATTATTTTATATATTATATATGTATAATATTCACTAAATATTATATTTATATTCACAAAATTCTAAAATAAACATTTATGCAATTGCCATTTATTAATTATTTATAAAAGTACATAAATTATTTGTAACATTTTTTGCAATATGCATATGTATAATTAGAAAATATTCAGTATAAATATAAATAAATATTTTAATATAATAACAACAACAACAATATATAATAATAGTAATAATAATATATTCATATAAAAAAAAATAATAAATTATGAAATATTTTAAAATACGTATATTAATGAAATAAATATTTTATATATAAAACATATTTTATTTATATAAATTAACTGTAAAATAAACATTTCTAACATGCTAACATTTCTAGTAAAAAATGTCTTAAAATATGTTCGCTACATATATTCTATCAAAATAATCTCTGAAATGACATCACATACTCTTTCTTGCAGATTTTTTTTGTATTTCAGTATTTTAGGTATAAAAATTAAACATTTACATTTTCTTATATTTCTTATATATATTTCATATATATATATATATATATATATATACATATACATTTATATTTATAAAACAAGCAAAAACGTATAACTTATTAATATAATTTATTTATAAAATAAACATTATACAATTAACATTTATTAATTGTTTATAAAAGTACATAAATTATTTCTAAAATTTTTGCAATATGTATCTATATTTAGAAAATATATTGTATAAATATAAATAAATATATTAATATAATATTAATTAATATAATCATATATCAATATAAACATTTATAAAAAAATTAAAAAATAATAAAAATATCTTAAAATATGCATATTAATAAAATTAATACTTTATACAAAACTATTTTTGGATTGATAGAAATTAACTATAAAATAAACATTTTAACATTCTAACATTTCTAGGAAAAATGTCTTATAATATTTTTGCAACATATATTCTATCAAAATACTTAGTAAAACTATTTTCTTGCCAACAAAAAACTTACAAAAAGAGTTTCAAAAAACCAGCTTCAAGCCATTTCAGAGCATAAACATATCAAATGGCCAAAAATATCATGGTTCTTCCGGTAATTTCTCCCAGCTCTATCGGTCAAGCAGTATCATATATATTAGCATAGTTGCTGAAACAGTGGATCAGTTGGGTTTTCTGTCCTCCGCCCCCAGCACAGTGCCACGCGGCACAGGATGAAAGCCTTCATTGAGCACGGGCGGCTCTCACAGAAGATGAGTGTGTGAGCTGCTGTGTGTGTTTATGTTAGGAATCTCAGAGCTGCAGATCTATGGCTCTGTTGATGGAGGAGGGGGGATGGGGCTTTCTCACCCACATACATGTACACACAGACCCCCACCAACCCTCCAACCACCAGTCCTGAATGAACACCCAGATACTCCCATCATGCAACAGTCCTTTCAAGTTGAGTTCAAACAGCATGCTACCATACTACACTATTTGATATTTCTGCAGTGTGCAGTACTTTGTGCACAGTATGACCCAAATGACCTACTACATTTGCTACTGCATCAAACAAACCAATACAGCCTCCATTTACAGTGTGCTGAATGAATCTGAAATAATACCAGCAGCAATATTTAGCATTTTTTCTTGACTTATTACTTAACTGAAGAAACTTAAGATACTTTTGGATTAAAAATGCAAGTTACTCAGACATCCCTCGCTAAATTACTTACGCAACATACCAGGGTTACTGTAGTTAACTAAATCTAAAACAATGCCTTTTTATTAACTAATTTAAGTGGAAAAATTAAAATATTAAAATAATTTTAGATGAAAAATGCAAAGTAACTTAAAAACATGCAACACATCAGAGTTACTACTGTTACCTAATCAATCAAATATATTTTTATTAATTGAAATAAAGTGGAAATAAAATAAAATGATGACAGACTAAATAAAAATGTGGCATGCCTATGAAATAAATAAATGTAAGTTGAAGCACTAAAACTGATAGAAAATTAAAAATAAAACATTAATTAAACCTATATATATATATATATATATATACTTTAATTTGAATCACTAAAATTATTAACTGGTATTAAAATACAAAATAAAACTGAAGTAGAAAAATTCATATATATATATATATATATATATATATATATATATATATATATATATATATATATATATATATATATATATATATATATATATATATATATATATATATACATATATGTATGTATATATATATATATATATATACATATATATATATATATATATATATATACACATATACATATATGTATATATATATATATATGTATATATATATATATATATATATATATATATATATATATATATATATATATATATATATATATATATATATATATAAACTAAAACTGAAATAGAAATTAATTAAACCTAAATAGTAAAATAAAAAAAATAAATAAAATAAAACTAATTTGAGTCACTAAAATTACTAATAAACTAAAACTAAACCTAAAATAGAAATTCATTAAAACTAAACAGTAATATTTAAAAGAAAAACACTTTAATTTGAATCACTAAAATTACTGGTAATAAATTAAACAAAAACTGAAATAGAAATTAATTAAACCTAAATAATAATATTAAAAAAATTACTTAAAATGAAAAAAAAATAAACCTAAAGAGTAATATTTTAGATAATAATATTAATAATAATATTAATAAAACACATACATTTAAAAAATTATACTAAAATAAAAAGAAAAAACAAACAATTAATATTACATGAAAATGTTGAAAAATATTCATATTAATAAATACTATAATATGTAAATAATACTAAAATAACACTGCAACAGTAATGACAATGACAGCATACTCCTATTTCACCCAGTGTCTTGCTAATTTTTAAAATTAGTAGGCAGTAAAGAGCACACACATGCACAGTAGTCAGCACGTAGTAGTATTTCATTCTAAACAGAGCTTGTGAGCGTGACGCCAACTATGTTTTTGGGGTTATTGTATATTTAAGTAATGCTAAAGATAGTGGCTACACCTCATTATCTTCAAGTAAACTGTGTACTGCAGCTCAAGGCTGTGAATAATTGCAGACTAAGAGCGCGTGTGCATGTGTAATTGAGAGAATCGCCGGGTGTGTTCCTGGTGTTTTAGTGGAGTACCTGTTGAATGTGCCTTTATAGTGGATGATGGGGGCTTTTGGGTAATTATCCTCCGGTAATGACAGAGAACATTCTCTTGGGCGCTACACACACACACATACCTGTGAGTCGCACCGAATTACACAAAGGTAACCACAGTGATGTGCAGACATAAACAGACACAAGCTAAAACAGGTCATTCTTCAACACGTGGGTCGTTTAGCCAGCTATTTAGGAAAATGCCCTCTGAGTATTTAGACGGATGATGTCATCACTAACTTTGAACATCCTTGTTAACTAAACCGTTCCCAAGAGATTTGCTCGAAATCACTGTTTTTTCCCCAAAGACGTCGCAGTCCTGCTTTTGAAATACGGTCGGCTCATTTTAACACACTTGCAATAACTCACTTATCCTTGTTTGTTTTTGGGTCACAGGTCAGATGGTTGCTTTTGAAATTTGGGCTCTTAAACAAGGTGGCTCAAGAGTTTCTGATTCATCTGATTGCAATCCCATGCCTAGTTTTCCATGGATGAAATGGGATTCTCCGCTTGTAAAGTTTGGTGTGAGTGCCTGGGTGACTGATAAAATGTTCACTGCTTCCCCTGACCTCTGACCCCGCTTTAAAAGCACATCGCTCAATGGCTTTCAAACGCAAAGTGATGCAAGAAAACACTAACATGAGAGGAGGACGAACTCACATGCACAAATGTTTATATAAACTACACTGCAATTTTTGTATCCATTCTAAACCAATATAAATCCAAAAAACATATATTTCTCTATTTCTACTTGTTTGTTAGGATAGGACAATATTTGGAGATACAACTATTTGAAAATCTGGAATCTGAGAGTGCAAAAAAAATCAAATTATTACGAAAATCACCTTTAAAGTTGTGCACAAGTTTTTAGCAATGCATATTACTAATCAAAAATTAAGTTTTAATATATTTACGGTAGGAAATTTACAAAATATCTTAAATGGAACATGATCCTTACTTAATATCCCAATGATTTTTGGCATAAGAGAACACTGTATTGTTGGCTATTGCTACAAATATATCTGTGCTACTTATGACTAGTTTTGTGGCCCAGGGTCACAAATATGCAGACACAACTGTTTTCAACAGAGATAATAATAAAAGTTTCTTAAGCAGCAAATCAGCATATTAGAATGATTGAATCTGAAGGATCATGTGACAGTGAAGACTGGAGTAATAATGGTGAAAATTCAGCATTGCATCACAGCAATAAATTACATTTTTAAATCTATTCAAATAGAAATCAGCTATTTTGAATGACAATCTTCTACATTATTAGTGTTTTTACTGTATTTCTGATTAAATAAATGCAGCCTTGATTAGCCTAAGAGACTTTCAAACACTTTCAAACAGCAAGGGAAAAAAAAGACACCTCAATTATCAATATGCACTCCATTACTTAAAAAAATATTACATCACGTTCATAAAAGATATATCTTCCATGCTTCCATGTTTATTTGTCCTAATTTGTCCAACCAGCAATGGGACTTTTAGTCAGCTAGTTGGATTTAATTTGTACTCTACCATGCAAGATAGACCCGCCCACAGGGAAATTTCATTGGTCAAAAATCTTGCTCCAAATTTAAATGTACTTTTAATATCAAATCTGATTGGATGTTTATGCGTTATGTAGCATGTACACTTTCAGTGCGGACAGACAAAATACACTGGTATGCAAAAGTTTGGGAACCCAAACTATGGGTGGCATGAAAATTTATATCTGCACATATGCCCATTTTTACCAACAAACTCAAATTTGACATAATGCAATTCACCTGGGATAGGCAACGTCGGTCCTGGAGTGCTGATATCCTGCAGATTTTAGCTCCAAACCTAAAAAAAACCTTCACCTGCCTGTAACCCTAGTAATTCTGAAGACCTTAATTAGCTTGTACAGGTGTGTTTGATTAGAGTTGGAACTAAACTCTGCAGGTCATCAGCACTCCAGGACCGACGTTGCTTATCCCTGCACTACACAGACACAAACAATGCAGCTCACTTACCGTATTCCCAGGGTCTCCTTTTTGTCCTGGCGGTCCAACCAGAAGCGAATGGAACGTCGGATCTGCCTCGAAGCTCTGGAAATCGTTGAAATCTGGGACGGTCACAGATTGGACAGCAAACCTTGGAGTGCTTGGTGTGACAGGTGTTTTTGGCTTGTCAAGATTGACTTTGGGGGTTTCCAGAGTTTTTGGAGGTTTGTTGGGTGCAGCGGTGGTGAACGGAGCAGATTTAGGGGTCGGAAGGGTTTTTTTGGTTGTAGGGTTTGGGGCGGCGGTGGATTTTGAGGTTGGGAGTGTGGTTTGGGGTGAGCGCTGAGTGCTGGTTTTGGGCTGGAGTGGCTTTTTGTTGGTTGGCGAGGGTTTTTTGGGGGCGGTCGGTTCTGGGTCGGATAACGGTTTTAGACTGGTGTTGGGTTTCTTGTTAGGATTGACAGGTTGAGCACCAGTAGAAGTATCCTTCGTTGGGTTGATCTTGGTGGGCTTTGGAGCAAGAGTTGGTTTCTTTACTGTGGGTTTTGCAGCTGCTGGTTTGGAAGGTTTCGGTGGTGTAGGTTTGGGAGCAGTTGTTTTTGAACTTCCAGGTTTGGAAGAAGTAGGTCGAGCATTTGTGGGCTTTGGTCCAGAAGGCTTTGTTGCACTAAGCTTTGTAGATGTTTTTCCTGGACTGGGTTTGGATCCATCTGGTTTTGTAGGGGTAAGCCGGACTGCTGCAGGCTTTGAGGCAGTCGGCTTGGGGTTTTTGGGTGTCCTGAGAGTGGGTTTGGGGGTGACAGAATTTAAATATCCCCCTGATAAAGGAGCTTCAAGTCCCGTTTGCATCAAGGAAAGGGGTGGAGGTGTGGTAGACGTGGGTTTTGGTCGTACACCATCGCTCGTTCTCACAGCAGAAGACCCTCCTGCGCCATTTATGGAAGTCCAAAGGAAATTAGTGGGAGTGAAAGTGAAAGTGCGATTAGGTGGTAAAGTGTGGGCCAATAGTGGTGGGGCGTGTCGGGATGGGAGGGGAAGTAGAGCGGGAGGCGCTGGCCTGTAGGTGTCATTTTCTCTGCACTGCCTGCGGATGGCGCTGCAGTAGTTCTGCTGCGCTTGTGCCGAGGGCACTACATCAAACTGGCAAACCGCTCCCTCGAAGGGTACCACACCCGGAAGCAAAGCGCTGGTGCCGCCCAAGCGGAAGGTTCCACGAGGGTTCAGGCGTTCGGGAAGTACGGGGAGTTTCTGCGTAACTCCGCCATCGCTCTCCGAGCAGGGAGAGTGTAGGGTCACTGATTGGCCGTTTAAAACGAAAGCTAAATGATGCCAGCGCCCATCGTGGAGGTCGTACGGGAAGACCGCCGTATTCCCGGGGCCGGCGTGAAGCGTTAGCTTGCCGGGCGAAATTTCCAGCCCGAGCTGAATCCGATGCCCGGATAGGACGGAGAAGAGATAGGCTGAGTTTAAGCGGTGAGATCGGACGCTCAGGACGATAGTGCAGTTCCAGAAGAGTTCTGGTGGGAACACGGAGCGGGTCGCCGTTGTAACTCGTGCCCGTGTTGTAAGGATGACTCCAGAGCGGAGGGAGATGACGCCAGCGGGAACGGCGCGAGAACCAAGCTCAGCACGCAGAGCCAACCGCTGCAACACGTCCACATCTGCAACACAAACCCAAAAACATCTTAATACACACATATACGCATTAACATTTGGACATATTAATACATGTTAAAATATACAAAAAGAAGGAGCAAAATAAACTATATTGTGTTTTAAATGAGTAAAAAATTCTTACTGACAAATGGGCAAAACCTAGGATAGTGGCAAATTTTGAAAATAAAGACATACAACTAATCAGTGTTTTGGGGTGAAAGTAATTCATTTTTTAATGTCATAAATTTACTTTTGTTGTAAATATGCCTGACAAGAATGTTATTCTAAATGGCATTTTAGTGGGTGTCCTCTGTAAATTAGGGAAAAATGTATGATATTTATTTTTTGCAATTAAAAAATGCAATTAAATTAAACAGAAAACTTTTTTTTTTTTTTTTTTAAATAACAACAATTTAAAGCAGTATTACACATTGTTTTCATGCTTAAACCCTTTTTCATCTTTGGCCCACATATGTATATATTTAAAAATAAATATTTGTATGTATTGTATGTAAACACTTATAATTTATATTATAAATCTAAATATTTTACATATAAATATAACATATTTGTCCTTAATATATACATGTATGTGTATTTATATATACATAATAAATATACATAGTACACACGTATGTATGTAAACATAAACTTATTTTGAATCGTAACTAATCGTTTGGCAGATTAATTAATAAAATGGTTAATACAATAGATTTCTCTTGTATATATTAAAATGTATACATATATAAATATAATTAAATACATAAATATAAAAAAAATACATAAACATAAAAATTATATATATGATATATACATATTGTATTTACATATATATAAAACACACACAATATTATGTAATGTTTATATGGCATTATATTAACATTATACAATATATAATGCATACATACTATATATATATATATATATATATATATATATATATATATATATATATATATATATATATATATATATATACACACACACACACGTTATATACACAGAGATAGAGAGATAGAGAGATAGATAGATAGATAGATAGACAGATAGACAGATATAGCATCTAAATGACTAACACAGACGAACACATTAAAGCCATAAAACGTTCATTCTGATTTCATGCCAAGAGGTACTCTTGTGGAGTACATTACATCATTTTAATGTGCTAATTCAGTTTTGTGCCATGTGTGTTAAATTCCAGCAGGAAAACATCCTGTGAGGCTAAAACGCAGCAACGAGTTAACAGCTGTGTCTGTGCCTGATGCCAAAACTCTAGTGCTAAAAACTGGCTTTTGACAGGGAAAATTTGTGATCTTATCGCAGTGAACTTGTATGTGTGTTTCAATTGGGTCAGCATTTGGCTTCACAAGGCCAGGACACGGCCAAGCGTATGAGAACAGCAGCAGAAACTACTTCATTCACACAATGCAACACTGTCTGAATGAAGCGTCAATGAATGTGTTTCATATCAATATGATCAATCAATATTCAGCAAAAGTGTGACGGACTATCAATGGTTTTAAGGCTGTGTACTTTACAGTCAGTGTTGTCATGACATCATTTTTAGGCGTAATTAGTCACATGGCTGGCTAAAAAAAAAAAACATGTATTCAGAATTGAGCATCAAAGAACAAAGATGGCAGACTGTGAATTCTGTACTTCCTAGAAGACTAGACTAACGCATCTTAATGCTTTAATGCTTTGCAGCATTAAAAAATATCAGCGATTTTATAATCAAAATTTCTCTTCAATGTATGAAAATTTCTGCTGAGCTTGTTGCAATGCATTCTAAGATTGATTTAACTGCCAGCTGATGAACTCAGTAAACTCACATTGCCGTCATGTGAACGGATCTGAATGCCTGTGATCTCTGGTTTGATTGAGTGTATTTATCATAACTTTATTCCCAGGCCTTTTCACATGTGTGTTGCTGTCTAGAGATCAGCATGATTCAGCAGTCAAGTGGGAACATGATGTCATTCTGTCTATAAAACAGACGCGCGCTAACACACACACACACATACACACTCATTCATGTAAAAGGGGTTATAGGACATGCTTAACTGAAGGAAAAGTGCTTGGAACTCAGAGACATTTGGCAGGAGAAAAGGTACAATTCGGGTAAGGAAACTCATACGTAGGTGAGAGAGAGGGGTGTTTTGAGTTTCATGAATCAGGGTATAAAGTTTAATGTCGTAAAACTTTCCAAACTTAGCGGAAAGCGCAAGAACATGAAACTTTATTACTGTACAATAATTTAATAATGCCAATGCAATCACACATATGCATGTGCATTGAGATAAAAGATACTTTTGTTTCATGTCTTACCTTCAAAGTGTACTTGGGTGAGTCCAAAAGAAGTACAGTAAAGTAGAATACACAGAAGAAGAGCTCTCCTAGAGACACACAGAGAAAAGGACAAAGTTACTCATTTGAATTTCCACTATTTCTGTGGCTAGCACAGCTAAATCAGACCTTTACATAACAGAAGCCACTTGTCAAAACATCATCATTACAATGGAGGTACACATTTCAGGCTTCTTGAACTGGCCTCGTCCCAAACAAGTGGAACATTTTACTGGCAACACCATCTTTCCGGAGCGTGTGGAGCGAACCATCAAACCGATGGATGATGCCGGCCGGTTAAATGTATTTCCATGTTTATAATGAATGAAAACATTGTGTGTTTTCGGTTTCTTTTCTTTCTTTTGGAAAAAGGTCAAAATATGCACACAAGTGTATACTTAAGAAGTACATTTAGTACAGAGCTTAATTACTGTTATACACTGAGGATTAGATGGATAAAATGGATTTTCCACGTTAAGCATTTTACAAAATCATCTCAGCATGTTAAAGATTTACGTATTTATGTATTTTTACATTATAGCCAACAACTAATAAATAGTCAATCTATACTATTTTGCTCGTAAATAAAACACTGAAAAAGTGCTACAAGTTCATTTTTTAATGAAATTAATATTTTACTCAGCAAGGATGCATTAAATGTATCAGAAGTGACAGTAAAGATGCTTATAGTATTACAAAAAAAAAAACTGATTTCAAATAAAATGTTGTTCTTTCAAACTTTCCATTAATGATAAATCCTAAAAATAAATAAACAACACTGTTTTAAACTGATTTTAACAGCAAATGAGCATATTAG
Source organism: Labeo rohita (assembly GCF_022985175.1). Taxonomy (NCBI): domain Eukaryota; kingdom Metazoa; phylum Chordata; class Actinopteri; order Cypriniformes; family Cyprinidae; genus Labeo; species Labeo rohita. The sequence continues at coordinate 27,505,735 of NC_066889.1, forward strand.
AATGATTTCTGAAGGATCATGTGATGCGTTAGACAGGAGTAATGATGCTGAAAATTCAGCTTTGCATCACAAAAATAAATTACATTTTAAAGTATATTTAAATTGAAAGCATTTATTTTAAATAGTAATAATATTTAACAATATTACTGATTTTACAGTATTTTTAATAAAATAAATGCAGCTTTGGTGAGAAGAACAGACATAAAAACCTTAATTATTTCAAATTATTTGGCTGGTAATGTACAGCACAAAAAAAAAAACTTTTATTTTGACATTTGCTAAAGAATATATATAACAGTGTTATGAAATGATTCATGTTTTTAAAGATTAACTTTAAGTGAGCATCAGATGACTATATGAAATAATCTATAAAAGTATCTAATAACGACCAATGTAAAACCCTATTGGCTTACCATAGCAAACAATGCTTATACAGTCAAAACTGTTACACTTTATGTGTGACGATACCACAAAGGAACCTCAGATGTAGTTTTTTGCCAGACTGACCTTGTTGAACTTTGACCTTTGATCCCTAACCTCTGATTTCACAGGCACATGAAAGAGGAAGTGACTCGCAGGGGAAGGATTTCAATTATGATTGGCAGGATAGACGGCGCGTTAAACCCCCACCGTGTCTGCGGACATGTTTGTGTGAGCGCCTTCGCCTGACAGCTGCTTTAAACATTACCTGCTGACCACAAAACACACACTCTTTTTATCTATCGCATACCCACGCGGTCCTAGACTCCCCCAGGATCCCCGTACCTGAGTCAGGAAGCGAAGCGTCTGGCCGCAGAGTATCTCAGCCAATCAGAACAGGAGAAACAGTGGCCAGTCTGACTTCACAGTTAGTAAGCCACCGCAAACAGACGAGTGAGAAACAGCGTGTGTGTCGCCGCTCAATGTGCTCTTTCTATTGTGTGTATGCTGCAGAAAATGACTCATGTATGTGTCAAACATCTCTTGAGTCTCATAAACACTGCGCGGGTGAATATTTATACATGGCAATAACTAAACTTATTTAAAATTTTGATTTTGGTGACAGATTTGCATGGGAAAAATTGAGCTGACAGATTTCCATCCCTCAGTGATGCTAAAATATCCAATAACTAAAGTTATTACCTAAAAACCAACGCAGATTTTAGAAGAGAAAGCGAATACAAGTGTAAGTCTGAGGGACTAACCTATAGAATCCTTTTTCTGCTGTGCAATAAAAATATAAAAAAGGTCATTTTTAACTATTTACCTCACCATTTGACCTTTCCTCATCCAATTTGGAGAAACTATAAGTATATCTTGCTATTTTCAGTTTATATCTTGCAATTCTGAGAAAAAGAAAAGAATTTTGAGGGAAAACAGTCAGAATTGGGAGATAAAAAGTTGCAATTACCTTTTTTACTTACTTATCCCATGCCAAAAACAAGCTCCCATACAAACTTGACCACAAAATGTATTAAAATCAGGCAAAACTTCCATTAGGACGTTGCCAATTGGAAAAACAACCAATTCAAATAAATATTCATTATAAGAAGCTTATTAAAAGTCTATTGCATTAAAGTAAAAGTGTATTTGTAGTGTTAATAGTGCATTTAGCACTCAGGTTTTTCTTTTACAGGCCTGCAGAGTAATTTAGTGAGTGGAATTTTCTCAATGGTAGCAACCACATGTACACACAAATGTGTAAACTCACACACACCAACACACACTATGTACACAGACGACTAAAAAGCCCCATACAACAACCGTTCTCTTTTTTTCTCTTCCTTCAGTAATAGGGGAGTGGAAAATTCCTTCCGTTCGGCACACAGTGATGGACATTGATGAGGAAGAACCTGACCCCTGCTCTACAACACCCTCTCTCTCTGTTTCACTGTAACATTTAGGGGCAAAATACAAGTTTGTATTACAATCTGGGCGTATTTAAATATGTATGTAGGAAACGAGAATATATCTCTTACAGAGGCTCCCAAATGATTATATTCCTGTCAGGTCCTGTGTTGGTGTAATGCAGGGCGCACCCTGGCGGACAGCGGCGGAGGCGCAAGGGATCTAGTTACAGGAGTGATCACCGGCGTCAGAAAACAAACGAACAGCGGTAGAGAGCGGAGAAGAGACCGCACAAGATGCACTAAAGCAGAGAAACCGTACAAACAATTATAAAACGGATAACTGATTGGTTAATTTAGCGTTTCAGCAGGGCAAAAATACTCGATACAGCTATGACACGAAACACCTGTTCACCAGCTACTGTGTGTATCACTGCGCGCTTCAGTTTACACCTCAGGGACTAGATTTTGTAGCGGAAGGATGGCACGTTTGTTTAATAACACTGTTTTATGAAAATAGATATGATGTGATGTCTATACTTGAATAGCATCACCACACTACAACTTCTGTTTCACATTCAAGTTTGCTGGAAGTTATTCAAGCGGTTGGTGTCCAAGACTGACTCATGGCCTTTTCCCCTAGTTTCGTTTTCATTCATTCATTTTTATTGGTAGCTTTCCTACACCAGATTCGTGCAATGCATTTGAGTAGATATCATCAAATATGTTGAATAATGGTTGTCAGAATGGTAAAACACACCATAAACATGTCTAAAATCACGGAAAGCTCACTTTAAACTTTTTATTGTATAAGCACTGTAATTTTTTGCTGGTTTCTTACAACCTTGATGTTCCATAAATCGTATTTTTTGATAAAAAAAAATAACCACTGTCGAACGTTCTATAATAGAATGTTGCATAAAACCTTCTTGGAATGTTCCAAATTGGAACTTTGCTGGACTCCCCAGTTGATTCTCTGTTTACATTTCATTACATCTAGCTGTTCTGTCAACCTGAAGGTGTTCATTCATTCATTCATTCGTGATGCGTCCACTCGCACCACGGGTATCAGCACCGCGGTTGTGGGTGTGAGGAACGGAAGTTTTGTTTGTTTAGCAACACTGTGTGGTTTGCACTGTGATGCTCAGTGGCCAATACACACGCACACAGAACCTATTTACGTCCAAGAATTCCATGTTTCCACCAGTGGCTCGAATACTCAACAGTCAAGAACCTAGAGCGCGTCTTTCAAGTGCTTAAAAAGTACCGGAACTGAATGATGTTCAACAATGTTAACGGTTCTTGAGGCTAAATAAACTACTATGACAGATTTTCCTGCACTCTACTACAGCACCAATACTAAATCTACAGCGCGACCGGTGTAGTCCGATTCAGCGAATCATACGAGTCGGTTCTCTGAATCAAAACACTTGAATCTTTCGGAGCGGTAATTAGAGTGAATCGCAAATCACGACTGGACTTGTAATGAAGCAAACACGCTAAAGACAGCATGCTGATAAACAAACACATTATCATTTTTGTTGATGTTGCTGATGTTAAATTAATGAATGAATAAAATGTGAGCAGGAAGGTTATTTATTTAAATACACACTGAAATATTGAAACTCTTGCCAATACTGACAGGCGAGACGTGTATTATAAATCTAAAATAAAGTAATTAAATAGTAATTTAATTTATTTCTCAAATGCATTAAAGTGAAAAGGAACCATAGAGGAACCGGAATCGTTCAGAAGATTCGGGACGATTGCCATCCCTGTTGACAATCGAGAACGCGTCCTGCGTTTCTAGAGTTAGAAATGAACCCAAAGACCTGATCCACAGCCAAGACCATATGCTCTATGCCTGTGCGCAAAAGGTTTGTATTAAACTGACCTTGGAGTTCTTGGACCTCTCCAGAAACCTATGCTGCCTGCGCGTAACGATGGCAAAGAGCTGGCTCGAGCACATCTCTGCTGGTACACCTGGAGCCTTTCAGTTAAAGATCTGTTTCTGTTCAGTTCTGAACGCTGGCCAAGCTACACAGGTAGAGCGGCGCGCACGAACAAGCGCCCATTCAGCCGGCACCAACACACACAAACCAGCGCGCCCTGCGCAAACATCCAGCCACCAAGCGCTCTTTGTCCCCGGTGTTACCGGGGAACGGTGGTGCCCGACGTGCGTGCCTGCTGGTACCTGATGTGAGGTAAAACTGAAACTTACTTTGCCACCAGACGAGAGGTTCTGCGGACTCTCCTTCGGGTCGCTAAATTCATTTGTATTCATTTGTCCCGGCAGTCAAAATCCTGATCCGTTAATCTGCGTGACTGCGTCGCTGGCCGAGAGCGCGAGCCGTCGTCTCATGCATCGGATAAACCGTTGTGCGGAATGAGCGCGATCTCCCACCGGTCTGCTGCGCGACACCACCATAAATCCCTCCCGTGGAGCGACGGGAATAATCCGCGGGCGATTCTGTCCGGTCCTGCCCGGGTGCTGTAGGCATTTATGCCGGGTTGGCAACAGCTACAGCGGCTACTGGATGTTGGGTGCTTGGGGGGTTTGAGGAGTCAGGAGTGGAAGTTTCATCCTTTTTCCTTTTTTAAATAGCAGTTTGGAGAGCAGCTGTGGCGAGCGCCGGGTGTCGGGTTTCACGGCCGCCGTACATAACGCCCCTTGTGGGAGGGCACACCGGGGCACCTCGGCTCCTGCCAAGGTTAGACTACCAATGGGCTTTTCACACTTCGAGATGTTAACCCAGGGTCAATTTTAAGACAGGATTAACTCGGGATTGTCTTGTTCCAGGTTTCATGTTTTGTGTTTCAGAATTGCTTTATTGGTTTAGGCGAGACACTAACATGCAAAAAAAGTTTTTTCAGACTAGTGGATAGTCCAAAATACACGTTAAATGTTTATTACACTTTATCTATTTAAATCGATCAGTCAATTACAATACATATTTTTAACTCTTTCCAGAAATTTAAATGTTCACCCTACACACATACAGTGGACAAAAATGTAAAATACTGGTGCAACATAATATACAGTTAACTTGTAGACATGGTCTTAACGTGTAAAATACTGGTTCAATAAAAGTTTACATACATCTTGCAGAATCTGCAAAATGAGGGGAATCATACAAAATGCATGTTATTTTTATTTAGTACTGATCTGAATAAGACATTTCACATAAAAGATGTTTACATATAGTCCACAAGAGACAATAATAGTTGAATTTACAAAAATGACCGCTTTTAAAAGTTTACATTCTTTTCCATTCATAATACTGTGTTGTTAATGAATGATCCACCCTTGTGTTTTTTTGTTTAGTGATAGTTGTTCATGAGTCCTAAACAGTTAAACTGCCCGCTGTTCTTCGGAAAAATCCTTCAGGTCCCACAGATTCTTTGGTTTTTGAACATTTCTGTGTATTTGAACCCTTTCCAACAATGACTGTATGATTTTGAGATCATCCAAACGCTCACTCATGCTTCAGAAGGAAACCTGATGCATTAAGAGCCGGGGGTTAAAACTTTTTGAATTTAAAGATCAGTGTAAATTGAACCTATTTTGTCTTCTGGGAAACATGTAAGTATCTTCTGTAGCTTCTGAAGGGCAGTACTAAATGAAAAAAAGATATTTAAGCAAAATAATAAAAATGTACACATCTTCATTCTTTTCAAAAGTTTTCACCCCTGGCTCTTAATGCATAATTTTTCCTTCTGGAGCATCAGTGAGTGTTTGAACCTTCTGTAATAGTTGCATTTGAGTCCCATATTTGTCCTCAGTATGAAAAGATGGATCTCAAAATCATATAGTCATTGTTGGAAAGGGTTCAAATACACAAAAAATGCTGGAAAACCAAAGAATTTGTGCATCCTGAAGGATGCAGCAGGCAGTTTAACTGTTCACGACAAACAAGGGACTCATGAACAACTATTATTAAACAAATAAAAACAGCTGTGGATCATTCAGGTAACAACAAAGTGTCAAGATCAATTTTTGAACAGGGTCATTATTATTTTCTCGTGGACTATATGTAAACATCTTTTATGTGAAATATCTTATTTAGGTCAGTACTAAATTTAAAAAATAACATGCAATTTGTACAATCCCTCTTTTTTTTGGGTAAAATAATTAATATTTTGCAGATTTTGCAAGGTGTATATAAACTTTTGACCTCATCTGTATTACTTCTTCACATATAGAAGTCAACATGAAATCAAAACTGAGCCCATTTACTTTTCTTAATACAGATTCCTAGTCTGATTCATCATTATTCTAAAGAGAAACACTGTTTGTCTTTGTATTCTTTCATCAAAATGTAATAACTTGCTCTGTCACTGATACAGCCCTTCAATCCTCTCCTCCAACCACCTGTATCACAGAAACACTTTTCACCATCCACTCAATTGTTGTCGGATAAAATCAAGTCCTGTCCATTCTTTTTTCCTCCACATATTGTGTTTCACTGAAATACATCACATTATTAAAGGAAAACGAGTTGCAGGCGCCATATTAACAGACTAGTTCTTTCAGATGCTGAAACTGAACAGCACGTGACTGTACAAATCTCATGAATATTTAATGAGGCAATCACTGAGGCAGTTTATAATTGGATGTCTGTTGCATAACAGCTTGACTTATATTAGGATTACATTGTTTCAGATTCTACACTTTTGGGACTGGGATGCTAACTTCTGGAGTCATGACCTAGGGTTAAAAAACAAATGAGACCTGGCTGCTACCTGCAGAGCTCTGAAACGTGCTCTGTGCTAAATAATTTAAGCATGAAGAATAACAGCAAACATTTTAAGCATTCTGAGTTTCTGTTTAGCTTGTTCAGAGGACAAACAAGTCTAGAAATTTACTGCGTTAAGCATTTCCTCTAATTATGTGCATTTTGGATGCGTAACCACCACTTAAACCTGACAATTTGCCATGGATGTTTAGCAGCATGAATTTAGAGCTTATTTAACTCGTTGTAAAGATACAGATTCAGATCTAAATATGGGCCACACACCCACATCCAGACCAGTGCACGTCCCGCCCTGTAAACGCGAGCGTATTTAAGTATACATTTCTCCTGTACCGCACACTCGCTGCTGGCCATCAGCAAGAGTGCGTTTTTCCCTCCATCAATCACTTCATATTCTTTCATCTTCATGTTTGATGTCAGCATCAGTTTAGCGTTTGGTTGGGTATGTCGCTCATAGATCATGCAAACACACCAAACGGACAGGGATGAGAACACACACCTGGATACACCCGCCTTTAAAATGAGGGTTTTATGTAGATTTACAGTATGATAGAAGCACGGTTCACATTAACCCAAACATATAAAATCAGTGCGTCTGGGTTTAGCAGAGCATATAACATATTACAACATAAAACACCTAAGCAGAACACAGTTAAGCCATCAAATTAATCAAATTTGATCCAATTTACCTTTTAATACACGTTCTTGGGTCTACTGCACATGGCACATGATTCATTATTGCAAGTTATTTCAAAGTAAAAAAAAAAAAAAAATTGCATTTGTGTGCGTGTATTATATATATATATATTATAGTTTGGGACCAGCAACATTATTGGAGTTTTTAAAGAAGTTATGCTCATCAAGGCTGATCAAAAATACATAAAAATTGGTAATATTGTGAAATATTATCGCAATTTGAAATAATAATTTTCTATTTTAATGCACTCTAAAATACAATTTATTTGTGTGATACAAAGCTGAATTTTTCAGTGTCACATGGTCCTTCAGAAATCATTCTAATATGCTTATTTATTATAAATGTCGAAAGAACCTGTCATTTTTGTTCAATGAATAAAAAGTTCAAAAGAACAGCATTTTTTTTTTTCTTTTTATCTTTTGTAACAATATACACTACTGTTTAAAAGTTCGGGGTCAGTATTTTTTCTTCCTTTTTGAAAGAATTTGATACTTTTATTCAGCAAAGATGTTAAATTGATAAAAAGTGATAGTAAGACTTATATGGTTAGAAAAGATTTCTATTTTAAATAAACGCTGTTCTTTTAAACTTTTAATCTTCAAAGAATCTTGAAAAAATATCACGGGTTTATAAATTATCATAAAAGCACACTAATTCCATTCAAGCAAACCGCAACCTCAAACAGGAGATTGTGCATGTGTGCGAAACAAATAAATACAAATTACTTTACTGAAATGAAGCGTGAATGAACCGTTTTGGCTTCTATTCTGTGTTTTTGTCCAATCTGTCATTACTGTAGCACGAGTGTTGCTTTTGCATTCAAACATCTGTGTGTCATTCTCTGGTAGGCTGTTATTCATGTATCAGAGAATGTTAAGACCATGTCTACAAATGAGGCTAATTTGTCCCGCTAATCCTCTTTATGAACTAATCCATCATCTCACACGAGCCATTTCCCAGAGCTCAGGCCCTACAGAACCTATAGCACCACAGTTCAAAGGTCACTGGACGCCTTCTTTCAGGCTTAAACATGACTGGAATATGACCGTACTGCTTTCTGCATATTCTGAAGTGTACTATTTGGGGTCAGTAAGAAAGAAATTTATACTTTTATAGAGCAAGGATGCATTAAATTGGTCAAAAGTGACAGTCAAGATATTTAAAATTACAAAAGATATGCATTTTAAATGAATGCTGTTCTTTTGAACAGTATTTATCAAGGAGTGCTGAAAAATATATCTCGGTTTTCACAAAATATGAAGCATTTATGGTAATAATCATAAATGTTTCTTGAGCAGCAAATCACCATGTGACCCTGGACCACAAAACCAGTAATAAGGGTAATTTGTTTGAAATTGAGATAAGCTTTCCATTGATGTTTGTTGTACAACTTGGTTTGAGATGCAACTATTTGAAAATCTGGAATCTGAGGGTGCCAAAAAATCTAAATGTTGAGAAAATCACCTTTAAAGTTGTCCAAAAGCTCTTAGCAATGCATATTGCTAATCAAAAGTATTTTTTGATATATTTACAGTAGGACATTTACAAAATATCTTCATGGAACATGATCTTTACTTAATCATTATTTATGATTTCTGGCATAAAAGAAAAAACTGATTATTTTGACCTATACAATGTGTTTTTGGCTATTTTTACAAATATACCTGCACTACTTAAGACTGTTTTTGTGGCCCAGGGTCACATATTAGAACGGTTTATAAAGAATCATGTGACTCTGAAGGATCACGTGACACTGAGGTCTGGATTAATAATACTGAAAATTCAGCTTTTGCATCACAGGAATAAATTACATTTTAAAACATATTCAAATAGAAAAGGGTTGTTTTAAATTGCAATAATATTTCACAATATTATTATTTGCATATGAGTGGCACCCAGTTATTATTAAATTAATTTTTTAACTTTTTTAAAACACTGAGTTATTATGTCACACTGGAAATGGAAGATCAAATTGAACACGTACACATGCATTATGCATCCAATGCGGCGCCCTCTGTTGTATATACTGCACATTTTGGCAAATGTAGGTCATGTAGTCATCATAAACCTAGAGAAAATTCACATAATGTGCACACTAGTATGAGTAGTATGATATTCCAAACATAAAAGTGATATGCAAGCTTGTTTTTGCAGCGGAAGTAAATGTAATGAGCGGCTTTTTCCGCTTACAATTCTGACTTTTTTCCTCTCATAATTCTGAGAGTATTTGTCACAATTCTGCCTTCCGGAAATCAGAGGTAAGAACTGTGACATAAAAACTCATAATTGTGGGATTTAAACTTGCAACTGCAAGAAAATAGTAAGAATTATGAGATAAAAGGCTGCAATTACCTTTTTTAAAATGCTATGCTTTCAAACTTTCTATTCATCAAAGAATTAAGTAAAATATTGTGGGATATAAAGTTACAATTACCTTTTTATTTTTTTATTCCTTGGCGGGGAAAAAAAAAGGATTGTTAGATGTGAACTCAGAATTCTCAGAAAGAAAGTCAGAAATGTGAGATACAAACTCAGGATTGTGAATTGCGAGAAAAAAAAGTCAGTTTATATCTCAATATTCTGACTTTTTTCTCAGAATTCTGAGTTAATATCTCAAAATCTTCTCATATATGTGAAAAAAGTCTGAATTGTAAGAGAAAAAGTCTCCTTTTTTATTCATTTTTCTTTTGAGGCAGAAACAAGCTTCCACAGAGCGATTTGTATCCTCCTGCTAAATACTACATACGTCATCACTGACTGCAAAATTCTGCAAAGTGGTTTAGACTAGTAACTACTGTCTTATTCAGAGCAAAAGGCCAACCTGTAGCTCATCTACACACACTTCGAAAGCAGATGCACACACCCACACACTTACTTGGAGTCTCTAAATTGTGTGTTTTACACTTAAGTTCCTCCTCCTGAGTTTCAGTCAGGGTTTTATTCAGTGTTGCACTAAAATTACAGCCTAGCTTGTGTGCATCACTGTGTGTGTATGTGTGTGTGTGCGCTTTAGTGTACCACCCAGACTGCTTTGATTATGCTCATGCTGACCCAAAGCTTTAATTACAGTCCAAACCAAATGATCCCAACACTCCACAAATAACCCGGCTAGACCAGATCAAACGTTCGACGAGCTCACACACCATCATTAAGCAGGACACGCCCCTAAGTCTGCCGTGCCACGCCCAGAGCCAATCGCAGAGCGGCATCCGAAGAAAAGAAAACATGATATAACTCATAATACTCTCAAACTAGCAAACGATGGAAAGTCTTTTCCACAAATGACCAAATAATGATCCATACTCAGCAAAAAGCGGCCTCAAATGGATTCTTAATCATCCAAATTCAGTCAAGCAATGATAAATTTGTCCGTTTTAAGTATTCTGAAATCTTCAATATGTGCAAAAATGTAGTGCAAAACCCTGTATGTGCAAAAAAGGTAGGGAAAAAATTAATTGTTAGTGGTGTTTGCCCGTGCTTGCCTTAGCAAACACCACTAATGAGAAAGTTCATGAATGAAAAGTGGCTTGTTGACCACAGCTTTGGTCAGTTATCTTTTGGATTTGTGTGCACTGGGTGTTTTATCAGCTGTTCTGTGTTTCAGTGCTGACCACAGACCATCAGGATAATAGCGGTATGAATTACATAAATTGGTCTGGCAGATGCTTTCCTGCTATTCTTATTGTACTGAACACAAACAGGCCATTCAGTGGGTTCGGTAACAGCAGGTTAATGACTTAATTAAAACATACAGCAAAATCTATGGGCCAAAATGAACATGGAGCTGGAATGATCTTATTAATCTAAAAACTATAAAAAGCCTCTCTGAAGATTTTGTAGATATCAATGAATGTCAAGACTAACATTGTTCTAGGTTTTATGCTCTGTTCTAACATTATATATCCAGTACAGAGTCTCTAAACAGGACCAAAAAAAAAAAAAAAAAAAAAAACAATCAGCAAATAAATTGTTTATCCAAGAAAACAGTGAGATGTCTCAAACTGAGCCAGGATTTATCAAAATACCATAGACTGCAATGAAAAGTCTTAATATGAACTCAAAACCAATTAAAAATCTCAATATTCAACATTTCTCAAATCCCCTGAGCTGCTATCAATATAAACATTTCTTCTTCTTAGTAATTTTTCTTAAAAAATAAATAAATAAATAAATAAAAATAAAATAATATATATTTATTTATTATAATATTTATTTAATAATAATAATAATAATAATAATAATAATTTAATAAAATATAATTGGTATTATTTACATTTTATTACATTATAAAAATAAATCAATAAATTATATATTATATAAATTAATAATAATAATAATAATATTAATATTAAATTCATACATTATAATATAAAATTATACTATATTAGTAATACTACTATAAAATATAGAAGAAAAAATAAAACGAATAATTAGCTGGATGTTTTACAGAACAACAAAATTACTAATATTTAGGTTTTTAATTTTAAACATTAAAGAACAGCTTTTTAAATTACAGAACATTTATAAACAATTCTCATAAAATAGCATTGGATCTACACAAATCATACAAATTACTTTTGGATCCAAAAGTGACAAGTAATAATAAGTCATTATTAACCAGACAAAAAATCTTAGGTGTCATTCACAGCAGAAACACTAATACTGTTGTATACATTACACAATTTGGTAAATGTAGTAAGTCATGTAGTCATCACGTAAAGAAACGTAGAGAAAATTCACATAATGTGCACACTATTATGAGTAGCATGGTAGTATGCTATTCCAAACACACAGTAGAAGTGATATGGAAGCTTGTTTCTACAACAAAATTAAAAAATAATTCAAATTGCACCTTTTTCTCTCTCTGTTATGCTTACTTTAGCAAACACCACAAATAAAAATGAAAAAAAGTGAAAAAAGCAGGTAAGGAAATATAAAAACGGCTCCAAACATACAAAAAGTGAAAGCAAAAGAAAGTGAAACACTAGATTAGACAGCAGGGCCTCCACCCTTTAACATTGGTTTCTAGTGTTTAAGAGAGAGAGACGCACACACATGTGCAGAATCACAAATAACACACACTTTCACTAAAACACAAAAACACACATGCTATACCCCACCCTGACAAACACACACACACATAGATGTGCCCATGCTGCAATCACACACACACAAACACACATACATGCACATACACCCACAGGCATTTCCAAGAGTGGTGCTCGAAACCAAAGTGCGGTTGCGTGTACAGCAATAATCACCAACCTGCTCTCTCATAACACCACCAGAATAACCTACACACATGATTTACTCTGTCTTAACAGTACTAAAATAACCAAGAAACACACATACACATGCACTGCAGACATGTAATGTTGTACTCAATCTGGGCTCTATGAATAAAGTCAGTGCGAACACGCAAGTATAAACAGTGTCCTATATTTTGAGCAGAAGGCGGAAATGCAAACCTCACAGTAATGCAATATCACGGCATAATGAGACTTATGATTATCGTAATCATACTGTTATGTGGTAAACAGAGCGAGCGCAGCATCTGCATGCGGCCCAGATGGGTGTTCACAGATTCATATGCGCATTCGTTGGTTTGACTCGTTTTGCCTTTGAAAATTTTATGGCTCGAAGATGCTCTTCCATTGTTTCTCAGTTACAAACCAACTCTGTTTCGCCTAAAATTCCTGAGGAGAAATAAAAATAGAAGCACCGCAAACCATTGTTGTTCTCAGTTGTGTATCTCATTTAACCCTACTGTATCATATGATTCTGAATACACTGTAAAAAAAAAAAAAAAAATGTTAAGTTTTAATGTTAAGTGAAAATGTAGATATTTGAGTTGATTCAACTTACAATTTTAAGGCAGCCGGGAAAAAAACAACTTTTAAGTTTAACAAACCATTTTTTTTAATGTAGTCAACTCGAATATCTAAGTTGTCACTTAGTACAACTTAACATTTCAAGTTGACTAAATTTATTTGAGTTGACTGAACGTAAAATTGTAATGCCGCAGGGCAACAAATTATTTTAAGTTGACTCAACAAATTGTGATTTTTTTAGGGCTGTCAAAGGAATAATCGCGACTAACCACATCCAAACTAAAAGTTCATGTATAAAAAATATTTATATGCATGTATATTTATACTTGTATGTGCACTGTGCAAAAAAAAAAACGTAAAATTTATGGTAAAAACACAGCAGCTGTGGTTGCCGGAATTTTGCTGTAAAAAATACGGTAGCATTGTTTTTGGTTTTACGGTTTTAACTTAGATTTTACATACAATTCATTAATTAAATACAGTTATTCACCGTAAATTGTACATTCTTTTTCCACTTTCAAAAATGGTAAACTACCGTAAAATTACATGCAATGTTCAATACGGTTTCTCATCGTATATATAGTAGGGGAAATTACGTTAACCATTTAACATTTTTTTTTACCCTAGCATTTTTTACAGCGTTTTACAGTTAAAGTCATTTTTTACAGTGTAGTTTACATCATATATTACTATAAATATTTTATATATAAATCTAAATTATTTTTCCTTAATATATACATGCATGTGTGTGTATTAATATTTACTAGGGCTATCAAATGATTAATATATGTGTGTGGACTGTGTGTAATTATTATGTATATATAAATACAAACACATTCATGTATATATTTAAGAAATACAAGTATATGTATTTTTTTTATAATTTTTTATATAATTTATATTGTATATAAATAAAAATATTTTGTACATAACATATTTCTCTTAAATATATGTATTAATTTGTGTGTATATATATATACACATAATAATTACAATATACACAAACATATTAGGCAAACTCAAACTTTTATTTTGTATGCGATTAATTGCGATTAATCGTTTGACAGCCCTAATATATACATAATAAATATACACAGTAAACACACATATAGTATGTAAACATAAACTTTTATTTTGGATGCGATTAATCGCGATTAATCGTTTGACAGCCCTAAAAAAAAAAAAAAAAAAAAAAAAAAAAAAAAAATATTCTGAGTCAACTTAAAATAAATTACCTTAAAATTTTTTATTTTAAGGTGTACTAAGTGACAACTTAGATATTCAAGTTGTAAAAACCAAACTTTTATTTTGGATGCGATTTTTTGTCTGAGATTATTCTGATTATTATTCCATGTCAGACTGTCAGTACAGGGTTAAGCAACTTCATCTCAGATGTTTCTGGGAAAAAAAATGGACACAAATGAGTCAATAGTTGGCATGCAACTTATTGAGAAATGTTTGAGCTCATACTGAGATCTCTGACTCTAAATGAGACACATGAGATTACTGGAAACATCTAAGAAGTACGAGACATTCAATGCGGTCTATAACAAACAACTGTGATATTACTTGTCGTTGTGAGTGTCCTTGGGTCTATGGGTGTGTGTGTCTGTCACATAGCAATTTAATGTTTTTCTTAGTAGACAAAGAAACTCAAACTAGCATTTAACAGTATGAGTTCCAGTATGGACAAAAATAAGCGTGTCTGAGAGAGTCAGAGACATAATTAGAAATGAAATAACTAACATTATCACCGAAGTGCACACTTCCACATTTTATACCGCAGTTGGATCAAAGAAACAGATGAATTATTACGCGCAAATGAATGTAAAGTTTACCTGCGCACAGATACGAGTGTGTTTGCACGTAGGCCTGTGTGTGTGTTTGTACTTAACATGCTCAAATTTGCTTTCACTTAAGCGTGAGAGAGGATCATAGGATAACTTGTATGCTGTGAAATTCCATATGTTAAACACACACAGTATACATTTTCTGAAAAAAGGGGTCTTTGCATGTGCATTGTGCAAGTCTATGGGAGTTTCTGCACTGTTACTCAGCAAGGATGCATTAAACTGATATAAAGTGGGAGTAAAGACATTTATAATGTTAGTTTATGTTGCAAATAAATGCTGTTCTTTTAAACTTGGTTTTCACAAAAATATGAAGCAGCACAACTGTTTTTCAACATCGATATTAATAACGACAGTTTCTTGAACAGAAAATCAGCATATTAGAATGATTTCTGAAGGATCATGTGACACTGAAGACTGGAGTAATGATGCTGAAAATTCAGCTTTGCATCACAGGAATAAATTATATTTTACAATATATTACAATGAAAAACAGTTATTTTAAATTGTAATAATTTTTCACAATTTTACTGTTTTTAATGTATTTTTAGTCAAATAAATGCAGCATTGGTGAGCAGAAGAGACTTCTTTCAAAAACAAAAAAAAAAACTTACTGACCCCAAGCTTTTAAACGCTAGTGTACGTGCTGAAATTTAAAGGGATATAAATACTCTGCCAGAATATGCACTCAGAATAAAATCAATTAGATACAAAGACCAATGTCCATCCAAACTCTGGACGTCATTGTTGCTGAATTACAGACTTCATGTTTGGTCTAAACTGGATGTTTTAAAGCCCAGCTTAAGGGCTAGATCAGATAGACGTTCTCCACTATAAACTCCTTGTTTTGGGTCACACATAACAGCTTTTTAAGTGCTCAGGCACCAGATAATAAAATGTTTAACGCTGTATGCAGGAAAGATGAGAGAACGGTCAGACCGGCATGAGCGCAGTCTCTCATTTAGAGATCTTCACATGCTTTAAACGTCTATATGTCCATTTACTAGATCCTGTAAAAACAGCCACAGTAAGGCATGCTGGGAAGCGTGACGTGCAAGAGGCGGAGCTTTGTAAAGTCCAGTCACGCTAATCACACAACACAAACACACAATAAAGACACAACAAACACACAACTGCAAATGCATGCTTTTGGAATACAGTAGTATGCAAAATGAGCATTCATGCATTTAAGTCCTCCTGGGAATTTCATATTTAAAAGTTGGGAAATTGTAATTATGACATCGGATGTGTTCAAATAACTTGGTCGGAGCAAGATGGCGATAAACCTTTTCTGCATAAAAATGAAAGGTTTTTAACTACACATCTATAAAACGATGACTAAAAAAACATTTGGTGTGTTTTTGCCTTTTATTCAGTTTATGAAATTGAATCGATATATATTAATTTTATACTTTCATATATACGTAGATGGTTCAAATCTATTAATTATAAAAATATATAAAAGAAGAATAAGGAAGCAAATTTAATTTTATTGTGTTTTAAATGAGTAAAAAATTCTTACTGACAAATGGGCAAAACCTAGGATAGTGGCAAATTTTAAAAATGTAGAATTACAACTAATTAGTATTTGGGGTGAAAATAATTCATCTTTTAATATGTCATAAATTGATTTTTGTTGTAAATATGCCTGACAAGATTGTTACACTGTATAACATTTTAGTGGGTATCTTCTTTAAAGTAGGGGAAAATATATGATATTTATTTTTGGCTTAGAAAAACAAAAATGCAATTAAATTAAACAGAAAACTTAATTTTTACCTTTTTTTGGAAAAACATCAATTTAAAGCAGTATTACACTTACTGTTTTTATGCTTAAACCCTTTTTCATCTTTGACCCACATGCAGTCAGGGTTATTATAGTTAACTAAATCTAAAACCACAAAAAAAAAAAAAAATCTAATTGCTTGAAATAAAATAAACATATAATTTAAATAAAATAATATACATTTTATATTTTAAAAACGAAACTTATTTTTTTTAGCTAGTTGCCAAAGCAGTATTTCTAATGTTTTTATTTATTTTTGTACTAAATTTTATTGATGTATTGATTTACTAAAATGACTAAAACCAAAACTGAAATAATTTTAAAAAGTGTACAGACATTAAAAAAAAATCTGACAAAAGTGACAAAAAACACAAAATAAAATAACTAAACCTTTAAATAAATTAAAATTAAAATGGAAAATATAAAAATAGTAGTTTTAAATATTTATAACAACTATAATAGTAATTTAAAAAAAAATCATTCATTTTGATAATTAATTTTTAACTCTAAGCTTAAAGGAAAACCCCAAATTTCCCATTAGTAATTATGACTTTCTGGTGACTTTCATATTCGTTCAACTCCTCATGGTCTTCCCAACATGGCTTGAATGCACCTTCTACATTTGCCAATATGTGCAGTATACAAACAGTATGATTACATTGCATTGGGTACTGTATCCCACAATGCAATGCTCTACACTTTACCTTCCTTTTCCAGTCTGATAACTGAATTGGATGTACTCTCATCTGTCATTTTTCTCTCAACACATTATTTATTTGGATTGGCATAAATTAAGGCATTTTACACTAGACTGGAATGTATATGCAAAACAAAGGATTGTTTATTAATGAGATCATAAATGAATGCCACTTGCTGACTGCAATCATGTTACAATACTGCAGCATACTTCCGTTTGAAACACACAGTGTAGTATGCAGCGCTTTCTAACTCAGTAATGCCGCTTTACTAATTTCTACAGCAGGTTTCTGTTCATGGATGGAAGTATTCAAGAGGCATTTTTGAATATTCATGAACACACATAGCAAACATTTTCTCTGCAAATAGGAAAATATCTAGCAGTAATCCAGTGTAAATCTGAATGATTGGCAAATGCAAATACATGACGGGCCACTAGGGGGATTCATACCATATTAATTAATAATAAAATACTTTTTATCCCTCTGTCTTACTGAATATCTCTCCTTTCTCTGCACTCTTTCTGATGACTTCTTCCCTCGTTCTCTCCTTTTTCCAAGATTCCTGTGATGCCGGCAGTGTGAGACTTCATTCAGCTCTTTTCATACAGACCGAACAAATATTTGCCTTCGTCATTATGACCCTAAATCACCATAATCTTGCCTCTGTCTCTTTCTGCAACACAGAAACACAGACACTTTATAAAATCAGTGCAGCATAAGAGGATATTATCAAGAAAAGGTCCATTTGGAGGCCATTACTGCGTTATATAATTATCACAATTATACTGTAAAATAATTTAATGTACTATTTATACATGACACAGCTTTTATAATTCAAAAATTGCAAATATGGGTTAATGGCATGATGCTAAGACTTTAAAAATCTGATTCATGCATACAATAACCTAAATAAACCTTGTTTGCAAAGTCATATTTGCTAAAAAAAAATACTTAGATTTTATTTTATTTATTTACTTACTTACTTGGTAAATGTAACCGAAACATTTTCAGGTCACATTCACATTCAAAACAAAACAAAAACAAATCAAAAAACAAAATAAAATAAAATAAAATAAAATTAAATTAAATTAAATTAAATTAAATTAAATTAAATTTTCATGACTTTTAAGCATATTTCAGCATTTTATCTTTGAGGTTAACTTTAATTTAAAAAAAAAATTCTAAAATGGCATGATGGAAATATTTTAAAAATCTTATTCATGCATATAATGACCGAAATAAACCTCTTGTTTGATTTATGCTTTATTGCAAAGTCATATAGGTTAAAAAATAAAAATAAAATAAAATAAAATAAAATAAAATAAAATAAAATAAAATACAATAAAATAAAGCTTTGTGATTTTCTTAACTGTTAAGCATATTTCAGCATTTTATCTTTGAGGTTCATTTTAATTCTAAAATTTATATTTTTAAATCTGAATGCATTTTTTTTCCATTATAATTTTGCTGTATTTTTATGCTGCCTACTTAAACACAAATGTTGCGTTTCTGCACAAAAATATTTGAAATTATATTTTTAAAACAAGTGACACTTTTCTTTCTAATCATCTAGGCAATGCTTATTTTAATATAAATACAAAAATAAATATGGTAAATTGGTGACAGTAGGAGTGTTACATGGCAATTCTGGTGTGTGTGTGTGTTTGTGCACAACATTCTTGCCAGTTCTCCTCATCTGTCTTGTGGCAGCAGGAAATTAGTAGATTTCCCTTTAAACCATGTGATTTACGGCACTCTACATTCTATACATGTGCACACACTCACACACACACATCTATAATCACCTATCTAACCTTACAGCACTTCATTTCACTAATAAATGAGCGACAGAGAGAAGGGATGGACTAATATATCCATCACACACACGCTCCTGCCCCGGGGGATGAAGGAATAAACATTTCATTTCCCCTGGCCAGCATACAGGACGTTTTATATGATGTAAGAAAGAGTGAGTGTATCCAAGGTGGGGTTGGACAGAGATTAGGTGATTATACCGTTGGCACACTAGCGTGCTGTTTCATAGGCTCTTACGTAAGAGGCGCAGAAGTCTTGTATTCTTTTCAATAAAACTCCATTGGTGTGACTACTGACATTCAGTATCGCTAATGCACTATGCATCTATATGAGCTTAAATAAAGCAATTATATTGCATATAAAACTGAACGAAAATGGAAATTTGCTAAAAATGTACTCACTCTCAGGCCATCCAAGATGTAGATGACTTTCTTCATCAGATTTGGAGAAATGTAGCATTGCATCACTTGCTCACCAATGCAGTGAATGGGTGCCGTCAGAATGAGAGTCCAAACAGCTGATAAAAACATCACAATAATCCACAAGCAATCCACACCACTCCAGTCCATCAGTAAACAATTTGAGAAGCCAAAGGCTGTGTGTTTGCAATAAACAAATCTATTATTAAGATCATTTTAACATAATTGTTTATAAGTGATGTTTAAAACAGTTCTAAAGAAATAAGTTGGTGGATTTTGATGTGAGAGGACAACAACAGATGGACTTTTTTAAATTGAGGAAGGGTTATTATGGATTATTTTGGTCAAAAGCAATAAACAAAAATGTGTTGATGGAAATATGCAGGTTTTCACTTCACAAGATGCTAACTGATGGGCTGGAGTGGTGTGGATTACTTGTGAAGTTTTTATCAGCTGTTTGGACGGCACCCATTCACTGTAGAAGATCCATTGGTGAGCAAGTGATGTAATGCTACATTCCTCCAAATCTGTCATGAAGAAACAAACACGTCTACATTGTGAATGACCTTATCTGTGAAGAATAGTACATGCAGGGCTGCCTTAGAATTTAGGTATCTTTAAAGGCATTAAAATGTTTAGGATAATTACCTCTAAAAGCTGGATTTATGGGCCCACAGCAGAGCTGCACAAGGGGCCTTTGCACAGAGGAAGGTTTGGCTCCATTTCCAGGCCAAACACTGAAGTCATCATCTGCTCTCATTAATAAGGTTTCTACTCTGCGGTTTAATACTAGCAATAAAATACATGTTGGTTTCAGGCATTTTTACAAATCAGTGACACTGGCAATTTAGCCTTGTGTTCCTATTTCTATAACTTTCTATAGAGCTGGCACTTTCTTGGAGGACACAGCAAACAGGGCCAAAAATGTGTTTTTAGCAAAACCTTTTCTAGCCAAACATAAATTAATTAATAAGTTGGAACCTTGGTTAAAAAAATAAATAAATAAAAAAAAGGGTTTTGGTAGCTAATAAAATTACTGTGAAAAACCTTTCACACTAAATAAGATATTTAACATAAAATATGTTTACATATAGTCCATAAGAGAAAATAATAGTTGAACTTATAAAAACAACCATGTTCAAAAGTTTACATACACTTGATTCTTATTACTGTGTTGTTACCTGAATGATCCACAGCTGTGTTTTTTGTT
The DNA here is from genome assembly GCF_022985175.1 of Labeo rohita. Lineage (NCBI taxonomy): Eukaryota > Metazoa > Chordata > Actinopteri > Cypriniformes > Cyprinidae > Labeo > Labeo rohita. The sequence continues at coordinate 27,526,621 of NC_066889.1, forward strand.
TAGCGACAGCTGTTTATGAGGCCCTTGTTTGTCCTGAACTGCCTGTTGTTTTTCAGAAAAATCTTTCAGGTCCCACAAATTCTTTGGTTTTCCAGCATTTTTGTGTATTTGAACCCTTCCCAACAATGACTGTATGATTTTGAGATGAATCTTTTCACTCTGAGGACAACTGAGGGACTCACTGATGCTCCAGAAAGAAACACGATTCATTAAGAGCTGGGGGGAAAACTGTATTTAGGCAAAATAAGAAAAACGTACACATCTTCATTCTGTTCAAAAGTTTTCACCCCTGGCTCTTAATGCATTGTGTTTCCTTCTGAAGTATCAGTGAGTGTTTGAACCTTCTGTAATAGTTGCATATGAGTCCCTCAGTTGTCCTCGGTGTGAAAAGATGGATCTCAAAACCATACAGTTGGAAAGGGTTCAAAAACACAAAAGTGCTGAAAAACCAAAGAACTTGTGGGACCTGAAAGACTTCTCTGAAGAACAGCAGGCAGTTTAACTGTTTAGGACAAACAAGAGACTCGTGAACGTGATCAATGGATCATTCAGGTATTAAGATCGCACAGTATTAAGAATGAATTGTATGTAAACATTTTTATAAATTTGACTTTTTTTTTCTTTTGTGGACTATATGTAAACGTCTTCCATGTGAAATATCTTATTCAGGTCAGTGCTAAATAAAAAAAACAACATGCATTTTGTATGATCCCTCTTATTTTGGTAAAATAATTAACATTTTGCAGATTCTACAATATGTATATAAAATAATTTCTTTTTTTTTTTTGGTCAAATTGTCCAGCCTTGCACACAAGCACAGCAAACTTTTTTTTGTTTTTAAACATTTTAAAATCACAATCACAATTTTTATCAGACTAACTGCAATTCAAATTTGAAAATCACATGCCATTGTGATTGCGCGCATTGTGATTATTCTAATCAATAAATATATTTCTGTCAAAGTTTGTGCACTTCTTACAAAAAAAAAAAAATACAAAAATAATTTTGTGCATCTTGTTTTTTTAACTATGCATATTTAAACTGTATCATATACAGTACTAATTGTAACAGATGTAACTGTAATGCTGTATACAGAGTGCCATAAGAGGCTGTTTGACAGATCTATAGCAGACTACACTGTGAGACTAGACCGAGTCCTGGAGCTGCAGTGCAGCAGTGCAGGAAGGAGGTGCAGATTTCGCAGGCTGAATTGAAAGGAGGCCTTTAGGTTGGTCAGACCTCTCAGTCTGTCCGCTGGCATTAGACTAGCACAGCTGGCCAGTATGCAGCTAACAGGAATGTTTACCCATTCCATACATTTACACAGGAAATGAAGTACCTAAGGCCTTTCGTACCCAGCAGCACTCGTTCACTCACAAACACACACACACAAACACATACATGGCAGCATTACGTGCTCTGCTTGTATGCAGCTCATGTTTTCTTGAGGTCTGGTGAAATGTTTCATGCCATACTCCTACGTTTTGGGCAAAACCAGGCACGACTGGATACACAGAAGGCATGCAAATATTATATTTGTATACCCATATTAAAATACAGCCAAACTTGTAAACAAAAAAATATCTATTTTGTCTATGTGTTTGCTTAAAGCTGTATTTAGTGCTGTGTGTGGAACGGCTGTCACGGCCCATATTTGGATTATGAACAAAAGGTGTTTCAGACTGAGATGCTTAGCCTGTGTAATTATCATAGCTTGTGTTTATGTGTGTGTGTTTAAGATAGTTATACTTTGGGGATAATTCTGCTGAAAAATGTACCCAGAAGGTCGCCAAATATAACCTCCATTTAGGAAAATGGTTAAAATAAAACCTAAATAAAACTAGATTTTACATTTTATGAAGAAGAATGTGATTGGTACTTAACTGTTCACAACTCAATGCCAGGGTGTTGTGGCCGATCACTGGGGCGCTGTAAACAAGCCAACATTCATGTATGTGTTTTTGTTGCACAGTTACTAATTACGCACCGAGGTTTAAGAACATGCATTATAGTGATGCTTGGAAATAAAATTAAATAAAATAAAATTTGCTGGTATATTTTCAATGAAAAAAAGGCAACATTCATGTCTGAACTAAGGTTTAAGAATATAATAGTGATGTCTGGATAAAATAAAATAAAATAAAATAAAAATAAAAATAAAATAAGCTATCAATTTATGTTAATTTAGTGTGATTATTTCTTTTAAATAAAAAAAAAAGAATTATGCAAATTACACAAAGCATTGTTCTGAATAAAATATAATTACATTTTGAAGAGTTTGCTGGGATATTCTGAATGATTAAAATGAAAACATTCATGTCTGAACTAAGGTTTAAGAATATAATAGTGATGTCTGTATAAAAAAATAAAAAATCAAATCAAATCAAATAAAAAGCTTTTAAAAAGTTAATTTATGTTAATTTAGTGTGTTTATTTAAAAAAATACAAGAACAAAAAAAAGGATGGAATTATGCAAATTACACAAAGCACTGTTCTGAATATAATATAATAGAAAAAATTGTAAAGGCTGTGCTGGGATATGTTGAATGATGGCAGCATTCATGTCTGAATTTTTGTAGCACAAAAAGTTACAAATTTCACACTAAGGTAAAAAAAAAATACAAAAAATAAAGTAAAATAAAATAAAAAGCTGTGAATTTAATTTAATTTAAAAATACAAAAAATTAATGGAATTATGCAAATTACACAATAAAACTATGTTCTGAATTTAACAATGTAATTAAGTTGTAAAGAGTTTGCTGGGATATTCTGAATAATAAACAAGACAACATTCATGTCTGAATTTTTGTAGAACAAAAAGTTACTAATTTTACACTAAGGTTTAAAAACAATAGTGATGTTTAAAATAAAATAAATAAAATCTGTAAATTGTAAAGGGGTACATTATAGTAATAATTAGCTGAAATGAATGAATGAATTAATGAATGAATGAATTAATTAATTAGGCTGTTGATTTAGGTTAATTTAGTGTGAATAATTAAATTATACAAAATTGAATTATTCAGCAAGCAAAGTACATAATAAAGCACTGTTCTGAATATAAAAGGTTGCTAGGATGTTTTGAATTGTAAACAAGGCATGGCATTTTTTTGGAATTTTAGAATTAAAAAAATATATATAATAAAATAAAAATAAATAAATAAAATAAATAAAATAAAATAAAATAAAATCTTATTCTGAAAACGGAAAACATGTCATTCTTGAGTTAAGGTTAGTCTATAACCTTAGAATTAGCTTTAACAAACAGACGCAACAGACAGCAAACAACAGAAACAGCAGAAGTCTGTGTTATGTTCTTAATTTAAAAGCGAGCTATATATGTGTGCAAGCAGTTTTGACTGGCTCATCCTCACTTCTTACACCACTCCTTATTTCTACATCTCTTTATCTCTCTCCCTTTCCTCTGCTCTCTCTCTCTGTTTAATGTCATTCTGCATGTTCTTGTTCTATTCTAAACATCTTCTTTTAGGATGTCAGACATCCCGTGATTGTCTCTCGCTGTCTCCAGTGCTGTTACTGCTGTGTGATTGTGGCTGCTGTAGTCTGTAAAAAGCAACAGCAAACCATTAGCTGTGCCTCAGAAATCTCTTAAGTACAGACTGAGATGGGCAGAGAGAGAAAGAGAGACAGACAGGAATGAGCTGGGTGGGGGGTGAAGACAGAGAGAAAGTCAACCTTGTATACATTTAAGAGCCTGCGCTCCTCCTTTGGTTGTTTGTCATAAAAAAGGAGTGATTGTCATTCACACAGTGGAATGTGAATGAGGCAAACATACACACACACACACTCTCTCTCTCTCTCTCTCATCATATAAAAGATAATGATGGAGTCTGACCTTTAGCAATACATGCTGAACAAATTCTACTTTCTCACACACACATGCATGCTGAAATGTTTTTAAAAAGTGCTTATTTTATCAAATAAAATAAGCTGTTAATTTATGATAATTTAGTGTGATTATTTAAAAAAATAAACAACTGCAAATTGCACAATATAGCATTGTTCTGAATATAATTAAACTGTAAAGAGTTTGCTGGGAGATTCTGAATGATAAACAAGGCAACATTCATGTCTAAACTCAGGTTTAAGAACATAATCATAATAGTGATGTTTGAATAAAATAAAATAAAATAAAATAAACTGTCAATTATGTTAAATTCTACTTTCTCAAAAAATCTTAAAATAATAATAAAACAAATAAAACAAGTAAAAAATATAAATAAATGATTTCAGTAAATAATAAATACAAAAAACATCCTGCACACTACCTAAACTTGCATTAACACAAAATTTATTTTAAGCAATGTTTCAATCAAGACCTTCCTCAAGCTTACTAAGTAATAGTAAATAATAAATAATAATAATAATAATAATAATAATAAATTGAAAATGATTAATAATAAAAAAATACATATAAAGAATAATATAAATATTCAAAAAATAGTAAATAATAAATAAGTAAAAATCTGAGTTAATACTGGCATAATTTCCATTTTTGGGTGAAAAAAAAAAATGGAAAAATGCCTTTTTGCATTAGCACAAAATTTATTTTAAACTAATTTATGTTTCAGTCAGTTGACCTTCCTCAGGCTTACTAAATAATAGCAAAAAAACAATAATAAAAAAAAAAAATACTACTGGTAAAAAATAAATGAGTTAATAAATAATAGAAGATAATAAATTGTAAAAAAAAAAAATAATAATAATAAATAAAAAAAAACAAAAATTCAGAAAATTAGTAAATAATAAATACGTAAAAATGGCACGATTTTCAATTTTAGGTGAACCTGCATCAACAAAATTAATTTTAAGCAATGTTTCAGTCAGTCAACCTTCATCAGGCTTACTAAATAATAGCAATAAATAAGTAAAAAACACTGGTAAATAATGAATAAAAAAACAGTAAAAATAATAAATTGTAAAACTAAAAGAACAAATAAATATTCAAAAATAATAAACAAGTAAAAACCTGAGTAAATAGTACAATTTTAATTTTTGGATGAACTGTTTCTTTCTTTTTTCAATCACAGTTAGGCAAACTAATGTGAATTTGTTTCCTTAAAAGTACACTAATATGACAGAATCTGTTTTGTGGTTGTATGGTTTTGAATGAATATGGTTTGCTTATGTAAGTGAACACTGAGTTGTGATTGACACTTACATGAACTCTCTAATGATTAATATTGATGCTGTGTAATGCAGTGTTTTCAATGAGTTCAAAATGACTTCTGTGGCTGCTGCATGATGTTAATTGGTTACAGACATCTTTGATGTCATAAAATCACATTAAAAATCGCAAACTCTCACTGCATTTTGACTAAATCTGTGCACCAGATTTCCCATTTTTCATCCATCACTGCCAAGTGCCAGTAATATGATTACAGCTAAACATGAAATGCTTTCTTTGCAGAAATTGTGCATTCCCAAACCATACAAATCAGTCAAATTAATCCATATTCTGTCATCATTTACTCACATTCATGTTCATTTAATCCAACTTGCACGCTATGTTCAAAAACATTCAGGTCGTTATTCACTAAAAATGTATATCAATCAATGCTCTCAAATCTCATTTGCACTTCTGCATAATTGAACCTGAGACAACATTTATTCATTTACCAGTCACTTTCATCCAAACAGGCGACACTAAGGTCACTGTTCGATTCCCAGGTCATGCATGAAGTCATCAATAGTATACCTGTTATGTAACAATGTTAGTCATTTTGGATAACAGAGTCTGCCAGATGCATACATGTAAATGCGAATAACTGAGCATCAGTGAGTTAAAACTGTAAACATTTTGTCCTGTTTCTCTCACAAAGCTATCATACGACTTTAGAAGACATGGGACAAAACGCAGCTGAATTAACTGCTTTTAAGGTGCATTTTAAGTGATATATTATTGATTAAACCCTTGTCATTATATGCTTTTGCTGAACGGAGCAGCATGAAAAGTCACTCATACAGATTTGGAACAACATGAGGGTGAAAAAATGATGACAGAATGATCATTTTTGGCTTAAGTATGCTAAATTATTGCTGAATGCACTTAGAAAATTAGTTGTAACTAACTACATTATTCATAATATAAATATGTGATAATTGCACATGCAAATTTGTTCTAAATATTTGATTTACTCATTGCTGTATCAAACCTGCAGTCTCTCTCTCTCTCTCCCTCTCTCTCTCAGGTGAATGACGTCTCTGTGGTTTGCCAGTTTGCCCACAGATCCACAATCTTTGAAATCTTCTGGCGCTGGGGAAAAAAAAATATGGGATGTTATGTCTGTGAGGATTCATTCAGTCGCAGTCAACACGATGACAGCTGTAATCAGTCGCTGTAACACACCTACACACCTTTCTTTCACATTACAAGCACAAAAAATGAAGTACGAACACTGTGAATGGGGAGAGTGGTTGCTGCTGCCCCCTCTGGCCAAAATATGCTACTGCAGTCTGTGAGTGTTTTATATGAGGGTGACTGAGTTCAGTACTGTGGTCATCACAGAATAATAATAAAAAAAAATACAGTTTTAGCCTTGTCAAACCCCATTTAAACACTCTTCATCAGTCAGGTACTTTGGCAGTAGCACGGTGCAGTGATAGCATTAGATGTGTGGTAATACTATGGTACTTTGATAAATATCATGGTACTGAATGATTATTGAATTCATTTATGGCAATTACAAGCAATTTCCTATCAAAAGAACTGACCAAAAAAAAAGGTTATTATGATACATGTACAAAAAAATAAATAAATCCATAAATAGTATTACCATAATACATGGCTCAAAAACTCAATAATAACTCAATAATAATACTAGGGAACATATAAAAAAAAAAATTCATGGTATTACAAAAAAAGCATTAAAAAAAAAGATTATGTACATGATTGATACATGCAAAAATAAATAAATAAATAAATAATTATATATATATATATGCTTTTGTTATTTTTATTTGTTATTTTTTTATTTTTTCTTATATTTTTATTACATGGCTCAAAACCTCATTCTATAACAAAAAAATGTATTATAAAAAGGCAAAAACATGATTATCATGTGATGCATGTATTATTTATATACTACCATAGTATAGTTTCTTTGTATAATTTCAATTTTCATTTTAATTTTAGTTTTAAAGAGAAATATTCTGTGTTTTTGTTATTTTTATTTGTTATTTTTTAATATTTTCTTATATTTTTATTACATGGCTCAAAACCTTATTCTATAACAAAAAAATAGTATTATAAAAAGGCAAAATATATATATAGGCAAAAACATGATTATCATGTGATGCATGTAAAAAAAAAAAAAAAAAAAAAAAAAAAAAAAAAAAAATTATGTATTATTTATATACACCATAGTATAGTTTCTTTGTATATTTTCAGTTTTCATTTTAATTTTTTTTTAAATGAGTAATTTTTTGTGCTTTTGTTATTTTTTAATAGTTTCTTTTATTTTTATTACATGGCTCAAAACCTCATTCTATAACAAAAAAAAAAAAATTATATATATATATATATATATATATATATATATATATATATATATATATATATATATATATATATATATATATATATTTATATTTATATATATATATATATATATATATATATATATATTTTTTTTTTTTTTTTTATATAGAATGAGGTTTTAGAATGAGGTTATGTGAGATATATATGAAAGAAATTCATTTTAAATTCATTTATTTGTTTAACATTTACCATACTAAATACTAATATGGCTTTTTGGACAAGTACCAGTTTTTTAATACAGATTTTAATTTTAGTTTAAGATTTAGTAATTTTTTAGGTGCTATTGCTATTTTTATTTTTATTTTTATTTCTTATTTTTTTAATTATTTGTAACTTTTTAAAATCATTTGTTTCAGTTTTAGTAATTTTAGCTAATTTTATTTCAGTAAGTTGCTGTTTTTAATTGTAATATTTTACATTTATATTTTATATTTTACATTCTTTCATTGACATTTTATTTCACTTATGTCCAAGTCAAAAAGCCATGGTAACAGGATGGTACTTTGTGGTACTTTCCTTTTTTTGTTAGTACATTACTGTATTTTTATCTGTGGTCTTTGGGCCGAACTGTGTCAGGTGTTACTAGGAAAAATAAACTCCGCGAAATGAACTAGTCCTCCCACAAATCCACAAATACTGGATCAGCTTTCATATATTAAATCAAACCTCGAAAATATCCCTCCTGTTACGCACTGGCAGCTGCTCTGAGAGACAAACCCGAGGAGCAGAGCTGGAGAGGAGGAGGAAGAGGGAGGGAGGCGTAATTGTAGGCTGTGAGATGTATATTTTGCTGGGTGCGCATGTAGTAATTATGTTTATATATACGCATGTCTCCTCTGTACTCCTGCTATATTACTGACCGCTCACTCCCGCCTCCAGATGACCATCGCTACGGAAACAACCACACGCTTCCCTTTAAAACCCTAATGACAGACTACAGCCACTGAGAGAGAGAGCGAGAGAGAAAGACAGAGAGAGAAAGAGAGAGCACAGCGCTCTTACCAAATATCACTTCATTACCATAGCTTTTTGGATGTGGTACTATGGTAATACCATGTTTTTGGACACTACTTTGATAGGAACACCATAGATTTTTTTTTCTTACACTCTCAGTATCAATTAAATGGCATGATATCACCATGTTTTTGGTCAAGGTGCCATGGTAATCATTCAGAATTATGGTATAGTCTATATCAAAGTACCATGATATTACCAGAGTATTCTTTGAAGTAACTTACGGTATCAATTAAGTGATTTACATTTGTACTGCACAAAGCACCATGATAATACTGAGGTATTCACTGAAGTGCCTTATAATACAGTCTAAACACTACCAGATTAAAGTTCTTCAGCTTGTAGCAACAGCAGAACCTTTTTGGTTCTAAAAAAGAATCTTTTTGTAAGGTTACACAGAATCATGATTCAAATATGCTATATAGATCCTATATAGAACGTTTGGTCACAATTTCAAAATTAAAATTTAAAACATTTTAAGAAGGATATCAAACATTGTTGAGAGTGTTGTTGAATGACTGAGCTCTAGCAATACGGTGCTTTTAATTTTTTTTGAAAGTTAGAGATTTAAAGAAGAACTCCACTTCCAGAACAATTTATAAATAATTTACTCACCGCTTGTCATCCAAGATGTTCATATCTTTCTTTCTTCAGTCGTAAATAAATTATGTTTTTTGAGGAAAACATTTCAGGATTTTTCTCCATAGAACGGACTGATATGGTGCCCTGATTTTGAACTCTCAAAATGCAGTATAAATGCGACTTTAAATGATCCCAAATGCGGTTGTTAACGATCCCAGCCAAGAAAGAAGGGTCTTATCTAGCGAAACAATTGGTCATTTTCATAAAAATAATATAATTTATATACTTTTTAATGCCAAACACTCGTCTTGTCTTACTCTGCCTGGACTGTTTTTGTTCCAGGTCATGACAGTTAGGGTCGAAAAACTCCTTATGTTCTCCCTCAGCTTCGAAATCGTCCTATATCGCTGTTTTACCTTTTTTGTTAAGGGTGTTTGATCTTCTTTGCATGTTCACTTTGCAAAGACTGGGTCGGTACTTCTGCAGCGATGAAGGATGATTTTGAAATGATTTTTAAAGTTGAGGGAGAAAATACGATCAGAGTTTTTCGACATACCTTCTTGACCATAACTGTCTTGAGTCAGAATACACAGAGTTCAGGGAGAGCAAGACAAGACGAGTGTTTGAGATTAAAAAAATACAATTTAAATACTTTTTAATGAAAACATCGATCGTTTCGCTAGATAAAACCCTTCTTTCTTAGCTGGGATCATTTACAAACGCATTTGGGATCATTTAAAGCCACATTTAAACCGCATTTTGGAAGTTCAAAATCTCAAAATCGGGGTACCAATGTTTTTCTCAATAATTTCTTTATGACTAAAGAAAGAAAGACATTATATGTGAATCTTTGTTTTGGAAGTGGACTTAAAAAACAAAAAGGTGGGAATACAAAATTCTAAACTCTAACACAAAGAACCTTCGTCAGGATAACATGCAACTGTTATTATGTGTAAAGAACCTTTGTTTTATGATAACTTGGTATATAAATACACTTTAAACTGTACTTTGGTATAAATCAAGTACTGTGGTAGGTAGCATTTTAAGGCATAATATGCTTTAAATATAGCAGAGTTCTAAGGCAGTGTGGCATGTAGAATTGCTCTTTTCAGTAAACTCATTGAATGAAGCTTTTCATGTGGATCTAAAGTGGGATCTATAGTCTTTCCTCTCTGTGACCCAAAGCACATGAAAAACATGAGTGCGTTTCTTATTCTTAACACTCATTCACTTCATATATGTGTATATGTGTGTGCGGTTCACAGACGGGAAACTCTGCTGCAGCGCTTAGCAGAGAAAAGTGCCACTGTGCTCACTTACATAACAGTGTGTGCATGTGTGTGTGTGTGTGTGTGTATTTGAAGACTCAATGTTTCTTCCCAAACAGAGACTATTGATAAATGCAAAAATAAGTGCTATGCATACATTTATCTGTGCATAAATTGATGGATATAACAAATTTATACAATGAACCAAACAAATCATCCACAGTTTCTGACCAACTGTGCATATTCTGACTCACATTCACACATCAGTACGTCCATGTTTCAGTCCCAGTGTGTGTTTGTATGACATCTGATGCTGTCATGATAATGGACTGACTGTGTTTTATACTATACTGTAAAAAAGTTTTCACCAGACTCAACTTAAAAAACTTAAGTTCAGCAGCTGTCCAGTTTTAAGTTGATTTAACTTAAAATTAAGGCAGCTGCTAAACTTAAGTTTTTAAGTTGAAACTGGTGAAAACCTTTTACAGCATAGAAACAAAACAACAGAAAAAGAGAAATCTGTTCAACGATCCATCACAATTTTTTTTTCTAAAAATAGAATGTGTGACCCTGGACCACAAAACCAGTCAATTTTTCGAAATAACAAATGAACATATAAGCTCACCACTGATGTATGGTATGTTATGATATGAAAATATTTGGTCGAGATACAACTATTTGAAAATCTGGAATCTGAGGGTGCAAAAAAATCAAAATATTAAAATTGTCCAAATTAAGTTCTTAGCAATGCATATTGCTAATTAAAAATTAAGCTTTTATATATTTATGGTAGGAAGTTTAAAATATCTATCAAAATATCTTCATGGAACATGATCTTTACTTAATATCCTAATGATTTTTGGCATAACAGAAAAATCGATAATTTTGACCCATGCAATGTATTGTTGACTACTGTTACAAATATACCTGTGCTACTTATGACTTTTGTGGTCCACAGTCATATGTGATTCATTTTAGCGTGTCAGTTGGATCCAGTGGTTCATATTATAAAAATAGATTCACAGATTCATTAAGTCACTTAAGTGTTCTTTAAAGTTTTATACATCATTTACGTGTTCTTTTTTGTAGTGAAAATATACTGTAGCTTGTATTAATCTACTTTATCTACTATTTTCTATGTCTTCTATATCAAATGAACTAAAGAATTGATTATAGAGTCACAGATTCATTTGAGTCACTCAGTAGTGTTCATAAAAGCACTTAAGCATCAATTTTGTTCTTTTTGTAGTAAAAATTTATAGTAGTTTGTATTGATCTACTTTACCCATTTGACCCATTTATCTGTCTGAGATTTAAAAATAAAAAAGGAAACACACTTCTCTCTCTTTTCTTATGTTTAAAAACCTTTCTAAAGAAACTCTACTTCAAAAAAAATAAAATAACACACACCTCTTACATGTAAATATAGCATTTTAGCAGTTTGGGTTGGATATGAGAGTAAGAGGTGTGTTGTTTTGTGTATTTTTGCAATGCTGTTTTTTGAGATGAGAAAAGAGAGAAGTATGTGACCATTTCATTATACAGGCTACATTGATATTCTCCTTGCTAACTAATTGTGTGTAAGAAATAACACATTCTATCACTTAAATATATTGAACATTTCATTTTAGCTCATTTGAATCTTCACATCTCCTCATTTGTCTTCATTTCGTGTGTTTTCTGTTTACACAAACAAACAGTCATGAAACTCAACCCATTTAGAATTTGAAGAATAATTGCCTTTTAAACTGAATAAGCAGTCTTTTTCTCTTCAGCATACGGCAGGAAACACAAATCAAGCTAACACAACATGCCAAAACACAACACAAAAACACAGCCGGTCAAACATTGACAAATAAAACTGACCAGTGAGAGAAACACAAATAAAACAGGCCAATCGGAGAAGCATAAATACAGATTCGCAGCAGTGACACAGTGCGCCTCAGTCTGCGAGCCCAAAATAACCGCCCGACCCAGAGCAAGAAACGAGTCCGCCCAAAAGAGACCGACAAAACACACACACACACACAAACACACATGCTGTTAGAGGATCACAACGGCCGACTATGAGTCCACAGAGAGGAAAAGGAAGAGGAGAAACCGGTGTATAGGCTATAAGGATGCTTTAACACATCCAAACATCTAACCAAAGCATAAGATCTTAATATTTCTCAGCAAATTTACATTCATTTTATAGTTTAATAATGTATGTCAACAATGCACTATTTACATTAAGTTCAAAAGTTTTTTAACATTTCTAAAAGATGTCTCATGTTCACCAAAGCTGCATTTATTTGATAAAAAAATACAGTAAAAATAGTAAATTCGTGAAATATTATCACAACTCAAAATAGCTATTTTCTGTCACGTGATCCTTCAAAAATCATTCCAATATGCTGATTTTGCTTTTTATTATTAATATTATTGTTATTATTAAGTTGAAAACAGTTGGGCTTCTTCATATTTTTGTGGAAACTGTGATAAACTTTATATTATTTTTAGGTTTTGAGCTGTTTTTAACAGAATCAGCTCGTTTTAAGCTGTTTTTGCTAAATCAGCTGGTTTTAACTGTTTCAGTCGTTTTTTGCTAAATCAGCTTAGTTTTTAGCTGGCTTGTTAAAAAAAAAGCTGAGTTTTAAAAATAGCCTAGTTTTAGCTGGTTTTTGCTAAATCAACTGGTTTTAGCTAGTTTTTAGCCGTTGTTGCTAAATCAGATGGTTTTAGCTCTTTTTTAGCTTTTTATATATTAGCTCTTTTCTATTTAAGTATATTGTAAAATGTCATTTATTCCTGAGATGCAAAGCTGAATTTTCAGCATCATTACTCCAGTGTTCAGTGTCACGTGATCCTTCAGAAATCATTCTAATATGCTTATTTTGCTCTTTTTATTATTATCAAAGTTCAAAACAGCTGGGCTCCTTCGTATTTTTGTGTAAACTGTAATAAATATTATATTATTTGATTAATAAAAAGTTCAAAAGAACAACATTTGTTTAAAATAGTAAACTTTTGTAACATTATAAATGCCTTTACCGTCACTTTTGATCAATTTAATGCATGCTTGCTTTATAACTTTTATTAAATATAACTGACAATGCCATCAGATCAGATTTATGACATATTGTCATAAAACGGTACTAGAACTGTTTGGTTTGCTTATTATTTTAAATTTTAGAAAACATAGTAAATATTTCAATGAACACACACTATCTAAAAACATTCTGGAGTTTGTTCAAACGAATCAGCAAATACCCTAATCGTGTCATTACGGTAATGACAGTATGGCCGTACATTAAAATCACGCTACAGCTGTAATCCAAAACAAATGAGACGTGAACACTATTTTAGTTCTATTACCATAATGTGTGAGTGCGTGTGTGAAGGCACTGGGACTGTAATGTCTTTCAGAAAAGAAGGTGGGTCTTTGCCATTTTATTTTTGCTCTTGGATTGAGGTTGAACTGGTGTGTATCTGTGTGTGTCTCTATGTGTGTGTGTGTGTGTAGGATCTCATTTTACCTCAGAGGAACAGGGAGGCTATTGATGACCTGCTCTGAAACACACACACTCAGAAGTGAAGGTCTATTTAGGCAGAACTCTGTGTGTGTTTATATGGGTGTGTATGTGTACTTCTGTTTAAAAAAAAATGCAGTGACTTTGTCTCAGAGAGATAATTTCCTTATTCCAGTCAAACACCCAGTGAATCTGAAGCAGCTTAAATAACACAATAATGTTTAAAGAAAAATTAGGATATTCTACAAGAATGTCTAAAGACCGAATCTCAACCGAATCTGCTTTGATCATGGACATACAGACTCTTTGTAAAGGCTGAGAGTGATGTTCATCAGTAAGGCCATTGATTTCAGTCTCTTCCACAAACACGGTTGAGATGGTTTGACCCGTGTGTGTGCAAACAAGAACATCCCACCCATAATTAAAGCCACAGTCAGGAGGTCACATGAAGATGCACAAATCTGCTAAAAATGCTTATAAAATATACCAGTCATAAGTTTTTGAACAGTGAGATTTTTAATATTTTTTTAAAGAAGTCTCTTCTCTCCTGCAATTATTTGATCCAAAGTACAGAAAAACAGTAAAATAGTGAAATATTTTTACTATTTAAAATAACTGTTTTCTATTTTAATATCTTTTAAAATGTAATTTATTCCTGTGATTTCAAAGCTAAATTTTAGCATCATTACTCCAGTCAGATGATCCTTCAGAAATCATTCTAATATTCTGATTTGCTGCTCAAAAAAATTATGTTATTTATTATGTTGAAAACGACCAAAAAACAAAACAAAACAAAACATACTGATACCAAGCTTTTGAATGGTATGGTGTATAATGTTACAAAATTATTTTAATTTAGATAAATGCAGATCTTTGGATCTTCATCAAAGAATCCAGACAAAAATACTCAATTGTTTTAAATACTGATAATAATACAACAAAACAGCATATTAGAATGATCATGTGACTGAAGACTGAAGCTGAAAATTATAATCTGAATAAATTACATTTTAAAACGTATTCAAATAGAAAATATTTATTTTTAATAGTAAAAATATTTTGTACACTACTGTTTAAAAATAGATTACTTTTATTCAGCAAGGATGCATTAAACTGATCAAAAGTGATACTAAAAACTTTTATAATGTTACAGAAGATTTATATTTCAAATAAATACTGTTCTTTTAACTTTCTTTTAAAGAATCCACAAAATTAAACTGTTTTCAACATTGCTAATAATAAGAAATGTTTCTTGAGCAGCATATCAGCATATCAGAATGATTTCTGAAGGGCTGGGGACTGGAGCAATGGCTGCTGAAAATTTAGCTTTGCATCACAGGAATAAATGTTATTTTACAATATATTCAAATAGAAAGCAGCATTTTAAAATAGTAATAATATTTCATATTTTTTCTGTTTTTACTGGATTTTTAAATCAAATAAATGCAGCCTTGGTGTGCATAAGAGTCAGAAAAATTAAAAAAATGTATGTTAGTTTGTTAGTTTATAAATGATAGATAGATAGGTAGATAGATAAGCATCCTAAGGCATTTTCTTCTGCTTCTGCTTGAAGCTCTACGGATGGGCACTTGTGCGGCTGCCATTAAAGGGAGCTGCCAGTGTGGAATAATCTGAAATGATCCTGGCATTATCCACTGGCACTCTGCCTGCATTCCCAATGACTAACAGGGATTACTGCTCAACTCCCAGCAATAGGTCGGCACACACCGCACATGCTGACAGACACTAATGTGAAGAGACGTACAGATACAAACACCTCACAATTACACACTGCTAAAGAGAAAAATACATACTAACATTCACATGACGATGTTTAAGTAGATAAACTTTTGCTAGAGCCTTCACCAACACAAAATACAACTGTGATATTACTGTAGTGGTACCAGATTATACTACTATGATGCTTTTTTTGTAGATGCATTCATTTTTTCACATGGTTTATTACAATGCCATTCCTGGACATGATATGGTATATAAATATGGAAATGAATTAGCTGGTAAGAAATAACTTTACTTGCTTAACACAAATGTTAATTAGCAGTGTCAAATAATAAGCAATTAGTGAAGAAAAAGAAAAGACAACAAGCCCCAATGGCGTCATCTAGTGGCCCGTTGATGGACGTACGGAATCTCTCCTCACAATCAAAACCCTAGATATTAATGTTTATATTGAAAAAACGTCTTTAACATACACCATAATCACTTCCCAGAGGCAAATGAAGCAAACTAATTCAAATTGTGTAGATGTACGAAGCAATTTTGCACATAATAAAAAACAGTGTTTACACGTTACCTGAACACTCACCTGGAAACTGGCGAATGATTTCACAAATACGCGATGTAGTTCTCAAAACTTAATAATAAAATCAAGAATTCGACGAAAGATGTATTTTACTGAAGTTAGGTCTAAGTTGGTTTACACGGCGTTGATTTAGACGTCAAATTACGTGTTTACATGTCGTTACTCCTCCATTTTTGAATTTCTCTTGCACTGATGTCACTGGTTTCCGTTGTTTCCGCCAAAATACCTGTTGAAATAAATATTTAAATTTCAATTAAGAATTAACACTGAATAATAATAATAATAATAATAATAATAATAATAATGTATTAATTTAATACATTTGTTTTTTGTTTTTTATTTTCTTAATGACAGTAGTAGCAAAAAATAAGTTACCACAGTTTAAAGTATTAACAATAACTATGTATTTTATAAAACATTATCTTATCAAGCAGGATCATTTTTGTAGGAGTTTATTTTTCGGTTTTTTTATTTATTATTATTATTTTTTTATTTATTTTTGTTTAAATCAGCTGGTTTTAGCTGTTTTTAATTGTTTTTTGCCAAATTTACTGTTTTTAGCCTTTTTTTTTTGCTAAATAAACTTATTTTAGCTGGGGGTTTTTAGCTGTTTTTACAAAATCAAGTGTTTTTTGTTGTTGTTTTGTTGTTATTAAATGTTTTTAGCTGGATTTAACTGTTTTTTTTTTTTTTTTTTTTTTTTTTTTTTTTGTTTTGTTTTTTTTGTCTTTTGAATCCGCTTGTTTTAAGCTGTTTTTGCTAAATCATCTGGTTTTAGCCATTTTTTGCTAAATCAACTGATTTTAGTTCAGTTTTTTAGCTGTTTTTTTTTTTTTTTTGGTTAAAACAGCTGTTTTTAGTTGGGTTTAGCTAGTTTTATCCCAGTCTTTTTTCTAAATCAAGTGGTTTTAGCTCGTTTTTAGCTAGTTTTACCTGATTTAGCTGTTTTTGTTGTTGTTGTTAAATCAACTGATTTTAGCTGGTTTTTAGCTTTTGTTGCTAAATCAGACGGTTTTTTTTTTGCTCTTTTTTAGGCTTTTTCGAGTCAACTTAATGTTTGTCTACATTTTTTTTAAATCTAGTTTATTATTATTATTATTATTATTATTATTGTATTTATTATATTTGTATTTTAATTTATTTTATTGATGACCGTGGTAGCAAAAAAAACAAAAACAAACAAGTGGCCACAGTTTAACTGTATTAACAACAACTTTGTATTTTAGCAAGCATTATGTTATCATGATAATTTTTTAAATAATTTATTTGTTTGTTCAGTCGACAGTTCTGCGCAAACGGATATGCAAATGAGTCAACTCGCCCCTTTTCCCGCCCCTCGGTCACGTGACGCAAACATTTGAGCATGATGGCGGCGCCTATAGAGAGTCTGCTGAATGAAATCTGTGAATCAGAAGATCCGATCGAGGAGCTCAAGAGGCTCCGGACGGCCGTTTTGGCGACGCCGGTGAGCGGTTTGAGGCAGGCGGTGACTGGAGCCCGACTGGAAATCATATTCGCGCATTTAAACACAAATGACAAGTGAGTGATGATAATGCTGAGTCAAGAGACAGTAAATACTACAGACTGCACACTGACAGTTACATAAATGAGCAGTTTGATTTACTTCATCCTTCAGTTTTCAAATAATATGTCATTTTATGCATTTAAGAGCTATTTAAAGTTTCGTATGACGTTTTTAACTTAAGTTAAACCTATTCGAATAACAAACAGACATTATCATTAAGCACAACCATATTAAGTCCAACCAGGATACATTTTGCTTATATATAGTTATTTATTTTTGTAAAATTATTAATTTAGAGAGTTTTAAGTGATTTCATTTTTATTTTGAGAGCTGCTTTAAGAATTTAAATACAATTTTTAAATTTAGACAGGCTCTAAGAAAACTGTTTATGTAAATAAGACATTGTACCTATAATAAAAAATATATATACACAGAATTTCAACCTCTTTGTTGTGCATAAAACACCAGCTTAACAATTAGATATTAGCAGGTATTCTTTGTGGTTGAGAATATTTTTAGGTGATACTGTACAGGAGATGCTCATAACATGAAAAACAGGATTTTCCTGCTCTTTTAAAATAAGACATTGATGTGTTATAGGGCTGTATACTTGCATCATAGATTTTGTTTGTGTGTGTGTGCATTAAGTGTGCATTAATTACATGTAGGTTCAGGAATTTTCTTTTAAAAATTGA
Organism: Labeo rohita; assembly: GCF_022985175.1. Taxonomy (NCBI): domain Eukaryota; kingdom Metazoa; phylum Chordata; class Actinopteri; order Cypriniformes; family Cyprinidae; genus Labeo; species Labeo rohita. The sequence continues at coordinate 27,545,101 of NC_066889.1, forward strand.
TTTAAATTAGAGAAAGGTTGAAAAGTGACATGTAAAACTAAATTCGGACTGTTTCTGGTGCAGAGAGCAGATCGAGGTGTGTGTGGAAATCCTAAGTCGTGTCCTGCAGGCTTTAGAGCCCATCCAGCTGGCTCAGAACTACAAGACAGCGCTCCAGAGCGGACTCAATCATCCAGATGACTCGGTCAAAGTGCTCACGCTCACACAGGTCAGTGCTGATGGTCTCTGTCTCCTTGTTTAGCAGCCTTGGGTGTGGAAATGTTTTTACATTCATTTTCCCAAACAGTTTGAAGAGTTATAAGCCATCGACCAAACCAAACAGCTACGAAATGAATCACAGTAGTACAAACTTTGATTTGAAGCAAAAAAGTATTTGAAAATTGGAACGCACTTTAGTGAAGGGAAGAACTACAATCCTATAAAGTATTGCAAATTACAAAATAAAATTAAAATTGATAGAAAAAATATGAAACTCATCTAAATATAAAAGAAGTGGGCAACTGACTCTAGGATTAGGTGCTAAACAGCCCTTTTGACACAATTTCCTTGTTTTGATTTTCTAATTGGTGGAGATTTCTCTGCAGAATCATGGGTAATGTAGTTTTAATAAGGAATTCTGATTCTGAAAACAATAATTTAAAAAAAATTAACTAATTCATGCTGATGGCTTCAACAGCAGGTCTCTTAAATGATTGTTGAAAATCTGTTCTCTAAGGATTTTTACTTCTGGAACTGGAATACTGGTTTATTCCAAATAAGTGTTGATCTTTCATGTCTTCAATCCATCCGTTGTGTATTTCCGTCCACAGATCGGCCGTGTGGCTGCTCACGCTGATGGAGTGACCCAGATGCTGAACAATGCAGAGATTCTGCGTGATGTGATTCATTGCATCAGCATCGAGCGCATCGCTGTGGCAAAAGAGGTACCGAGACCCACAGTGCACTGCAACATCACTGTTTTTTCTGCATGAACTGCATTTAAAGTGTGTGTTTGTTGTGTTTTGGTCAGGCGATAGCTGCCCTCAGTAAACTCAGCAACACAAAGGCAGGGCTTGATGCTCTGTTCCGCTCTGATTTGCTGAACAAGCTAAAGGACGTGATGCTTACAAGTGACATCATCAGATACAGAGTTTATGAGGTTCGTGATCATATATAAATGCAAGGAATGAATTTTATGAGATTTGAGCATAATCATGTCTTTTCTGCTGTGTGTGTGCAGTTGATAGTGGAGGTGTCCACTGTATCTCCAGTGTCTTTGGGTTACTGCGCCAACAGCGGTTTAATCTCACAGATGCTGGAGGAACTGACCGGAGACGATGTGTTAGTCAGGTAATCGTCATATCATAATATGATAATACAGTAAAAAACACATCTTTCCTGTCAGTGATAAACTTGCTTTCGTCTCTTCTCAGAGCAACTGCTATAGAAATGGTGACTAATCTGGCTCAGAGTGAACACGGCCGTCAGTATCTGGCACAACAAGGCATCATGGATAAAATCTCAAACATGATTATTGCCGCAGAATCCGACCCCTTCTCAAGCCTTTACCTGCCAGGTGAGTGTATGAATGTGATTCTCTGATTCAGACACACATGAAAAACCTGGAAATATCATGTTTCATTTGATTGTTTAATGTAAATTGTTTTTGTTCAGATTGCTAAAAATATATTTATTTATTTAAAAATATATTTATATAAATAAATCTGTGTCCACTGTATATATTTATTAATAAATCCTTATTCAGCAATAATTTAAAATATCATGGAAATTGAATATAAATATATAAATATAAATTGTTTATCTTAAAATTGCTAAAATGTAATTATTTTTATTATTATATTATTATATTTATTCTTAAGTCCTTTTTAAATCGTTATATTATTGGAAAAATCTAATTTGCATTGCTGTAAATGTAAATATTCTTTTTCTTCTATGTTTTATTATTATTATTATTATTATAATTATAGGACTGGTGAAGTTCTTTGGCAGTCTGGCGATCATGGACAGTCCTCAGCAGGTGTGTGAGAAGTACCCAGTGTTCCTTGAGGTGGTCTTCTCCATGGCGATGAACCTTGACCCCACAGTGACCCCTGTTGCCCTGGATACACTCGGAGTGCTTGGCGGTAGCGTGGAGGGTAAACAGGTCCTGCAGAAAACAGGTAGCTTTGTGTTTGTGAACACATCTGCACAACAGGCCATTAAAAATGAGAGGTGTTTATGTTTCAGACCTGCTTTTAATGCAGTTCATAGAGCCTCTTAGTTCAGTAAAGTTACGGCATGCAATAACGAGTGTGGTTTGATTCACAAACAAATGACTCTTATGAATCATTTCAGTGAATCATTCAAAAAGACTGTAGATACAGATTACTATACTTTCATGCGTGTTTATAACTGAAGTTTTCAATTTATAATTTTACATTAATTTGTATTTTTTTTAAATAGAATTTAATACATTTATGCACTATTTATGCAATTTCAAGTTTACTTCAATTGCTATTCACAGAGCAGTTTTGGTTGTATTGACAATTTATCTGTTAAACAAATATCAAGTGAACTGCGAAGTTATTTATTTAACAATAATTATTTTTTAATGTCTCAAGTTAATTCTCTGTATAATTTACCGCATTATCTAAGAGAGAATTACTTTCATATGTAAGCAAATGGGACATTAAAACCAAAATATTCCAAAATGAATCAAAATTGAATCAGTAATCCAGTAATTGTTCAATATTGTTTATGTTTTATAAAAAGAAGAAAGAATTACTTTCATATGTAAGCAAAAGGGACATTAAAACCAAAATACTCAGAAAAAAAATCAGAATTGAATCAAATGAATAGCTGGTGAATCAGAATCTAACAGAAGTGAATCAGCACACCCAGCTCTATTAGTAATGCTAGACTTTGTTTCTGAACTCTTTCTCACTCAGCCGTCTGTTACAGGTGAGAAGTTCACGTCCGTGCTGAAGAGAATGAGTAAAGTGGCCGCTGATGGAGCCACTGAACTCCGGGTCAGATGTTTGGAGGCTCTGGCTCAGCTGCTCACGTTACCTGTGAGTGTGTGTCTGTGTGTTTTCTCACAGGATTTGTGTTCAGATGAAGGTTTTTTTTTCTGAGATGTCTGTGGTTTGTGTAGGTGGAGCAGCAGACAGATGACCTGTTACTGTTGACCGAGTCGTGGTTTAACTGTCTGAGCTCTCAGCCCCTGCTGATGATCCGAAACATAAGCACACAGCCCTTCCCAGAGCTCCACTGCAGCGCGCTACGAATTTTCACTGTAAGAGAGTGCGTGTGTGTGTTTGTGTGTGTTCAACTTAATTCTATGCAGGCCAATCAATGCATTTTCAAATCCTCAGTGACTTAAACTACATTTAAACTACTGTAAGAAATGGCAAATTATATGATAATTTTCATTTTAATTTTACACTAAATGTTGCACAAATGTACATTTAAATACAAAAATACATTACCATTTTACATATTGCATTACCATTTTGCATATTACATTTCAAATTTAATTTTGCTACCCATATGCTTCTATAATGATCGCTTTCTTGAACTTAACAATACATAAATCCACTTTACCAGCTATAATTTCTCTTCGACAGAGTGCCATAATAGACTAATGCAATCAAATATAACAATCATTTCTCAAATATTTATTACAATATATACTGATAAACTGAACATTCACTTCAATGGTATAGGTGACTGGTTAAACTATTTAAAATTAAGCTACACACTCAATCATAATGCACAATCTTTCCATCTAACATGTATTCTGTATTATGATTCATGATTATTATGATTATTATGATTGTATTATGATTCAAATCAGGACTTTAGAGCGGGTTTGCAAAACTTTGTAAATGAGTTTATATCACCTTTTTCACGCAGGTCTAACTTTTCTCACATTTCTGAGTGTATATTTAATAATTCTGACTTAATATTTTTTTTCTCATAATTATAACTTTTTAGAATTTAGAACTTTTTTTGAATTTATATTTCACAGTTCTCTTTCCCCCCACAATTCAGCCTTTTTTCCCTCACAATTTTGAGTTAATCTTACTTTATCTAACTTTATTCCTTACATTTCTGAATTTATAGATCACAATTCATTTTTCTCAGAATTAAAAAAAAATAATAATAATAATTGTGCACTTTTTTTTAGAATTGAGATTTTAAGAAAGTCACAATTCTACTTTTTTTTTATTTCATGAAGTAAATAAGCTTCCTTAATTTTTAGCTCCTTTCCTGAATCAAATGGCAAATCTCACTGATCTGTTAAATAGAGCTGGAGTTTAACAACAGCTTTAATACTTTGTGTGTGCGTTGATGTGTCAGTCTCTTTAAATGCATGTTTTGTTTGTTTTCTCCTCTTGTTTGTGTCCAGGCCATTGGCTGTCAGCCGTGGGCTCAGCAGCTGATGATAGACACTCCTGGATTCGTGGAGTGGGTGATGGATCGCTCAGTGGGGAAGGGAAAAGAAGCCAAAGATTGTAAGTTTGAGCTGGTGGGGGCGCTGCTGAGCTCCTCCAGCGCTCAGGAGATCTTTGGAGCGCACAATTACTTAAAACTCAAGACCTACCTGAGGGAGGGACCCTATTACGTCAACGCCGTGTCTTCAGTCACCACAGAGGGAGCTGACTGAGACACACATTTCTACACATGCTTCAATAAGAGTTCCTTTTTTTCTACCATCAAAACTTAGTTTTTCTGTCAGGTGTGGATAAAATGTGACCAAAAGCTCTTTAGACAGTTTACAGCACTTAAAACAAACACAGAGCACTTCAAATGTTTATACTTCCGGGTGTTGATGCACTATGATGAATTTGGTTTTGAATTCTGTTTGTATCTTGTGCCATTAAAAATACATTTGAGTGGTGTATTACTGATATATTTTGTTTTTATATATACATCAATTTTGTGCCTGCTATGGCCAACCAAGAGATATGCAGTTGAAAAACAATGAACCATGCAATCTAAAAGAGGGCGATACTGAGTTATTAATTAAGTGATGATACTAGCAGAGTTCCACTGTAAAAAAATCCTCATCTACACATATGATCAAGTCTGACTTAAATATATTAAAAGACATGAAGCAGTAGATTCAGGGTTGAGTTTTACTCCAGAAACCTTGTTGCACACACATACACTCCTCATAGCCTCACAGAGGTAACAATATGTACAAAATAATGACATTAAAAATACAAGCAAAACATATTCTTTCACACATCCATTAAATCATACAAACTCTTTAGAGGCACGTTGGTGATGTACAGTGAGGTGGCACTCTGAAAGATGGGAGAAAGACCAGACTGTTCCTTTTCAACGATTTTCAATGTTTGCTGAATGATCTGAGAAGAGATGAGCTGGCAGGATGTTCATGAAATTGAAATCCTGATGCATTTGGTCTGAATGCAGAGTGCATTTGATTGGCCAGTTAAAAATGAAGGCGTAAACTCAGTTACTCCTTCAACCATTCCTCAATTCTCGAATTGTTTTTGAGATGACACAAAAATTCAGCTGCCATTTACTTCAGTGGGAAAAACAAACAAACCAAATATCAGTATTACCGGACATGCTCTCAACGTCTAGCTTTAAGACCCCTGCATCACACTGGTGAAATTTCACATACAGAAAAGGCATTGTTTATTGTCAATAGTGCAGCAATGCATTTAAGTCATTTTCAGAACATGGCAAATCTGCGTGAACCAGTTGCGAAATCAGATCTTCTGAATTCATATTCAGGGTTCGTAATGATACTTCGAAATTAATTTACAGGAATTTCAAAGACTTTTCAAGCACTACTTTTTTGATTTTCAAGGACTTCAATCAGAGATCTCACTTATTGAACAATGTTTTCTCATTTTATTGAACTAATAAAAATGCTAAAAATTTGTATAATACACTTTTACTTTAGTATGGTTAAACCATGATTCATTTTCTTAAGGAATTTGTGTAGGTAAGGAATTTGTAAGGTATTTGTGTATACTTTTGATTCGGTTTGTATGTTCCTCTATTCGCATCTTCAGCCATTACTACATTAATTTAAAGGGACAATTCACCTGAAAATTAAAATTCTCTCATTCTTTACTCACCTTGTGTCTTTCCAAACCTCTATGGGTTTCTTTCTTGTGTTGAACACAAAAGAAGATATTCTGAAGAATGTTGGTAACCAAACAATTGACGGTACCCATTGACTTCCACAGTATGGAAAAAATACTATGGAAGTCAAGCGCTACCATCAGCATTCTTCAAAATATCTTCTTCTGTGCTCAGAATAGGTGCAGTTGCATATGATGTTCTTCAGCCAATTTCCATGGTCAAAATCCAGTAAGTTCAGTAAGGTGAATTTCATGAGTGGGCAAAAGATTTCCTGTGGTTTTGAGTATTTTTTTCATGTTCCAGTTCATGCTTTATGCATCTTTAAACTATTAACAAAAAGTGGGCTTTTTCCCTGCCAAATTTCACAAATGTAAAGGGATAATTGACCCAAAAATAAATATCGAAACCTGTATACAGGTCCGTAACGACATTAGTGCGAGTAAATAATCACAGGATTGTTGATATGAGCATGTCAAGTAATGCATATTCATTATTAATACTGAGCGAACCATTGATTGGTTTATTAAACGTCAATACTTTGGATAGATCACGCGTTTTATCCTCCCGTCCGCTTTGGTCTTGTCTAGCCATTTCCCACAAATGAAGATGGTCGTCACAGCGTTGGCCGTGTTTGTAATCTCAATCCTGCTCAGGAGCCATCCGGGACTGAGTCCAGAGTTATCGTGTTCCACGTGCATGCGGAGCATATCGCCCAGGTCCAGCAGTTCTAGGATAAACCGGTTCGTCTGGCCGCGTTCAAACAGGTTTTGGAACTTCTTGGTAAGCTGCCTCCGACCGGAGTCGCCGTTGGTGCCAAAGATGGTGATGAAGACATTGGCGTCGGTGCCCGCGCCCTTCTCGTCGCCCGTGATAACGATGAGCTCGTATTTTACAGGTACGAGGCTTTGGGCCTTGCTGGTGAAGCTCTCGATGAACTTGGTGCATTCGAAGGTCTGGAACTCATCCCGTTTTGAGGAAAGAGGGATGGCGGTGTCACAACGGAAGATGTACCTGAGTGAAATAGGACAGATTATGAATGGTACAGAACATGCAGATACTGAGGTTTAAACCATAATTTAACACCGGTAGTTGCTGGTAGCCATTGACGTCCATTGTATTTTTTTTTTCCATACTGTGGAAGTCAATGGCTACCAAAAACAGTTTGGTTACCAGCATTCTTAAAAATACCTTCTTTTGTGTTCAGAAAAGGAAAGATATGGAAGCCCATTTCTGCCACTGAATAATTCTTTTAAAAAAAAAGATAATTCTGACTTTTTATCTCACAATTTTTGAAAAAACGTTTTTCTCAGAATTACAAGACAAACTTGCAATTGTGACTTTTTTTCTCAGAATTGCGAGTTTTTAATTTAGAATTGTGAGATAAAAACTCGCAAATCTGGGAAGTGATTTCGGGATTGCGAGATATAAACTCAAAATTCTGGCTTTTTTCTCACAATTACTAGTTTATAACTTACAATTGTGATTTTTTTTCTCAGAATAAGAATTTTTGGTGAACTATCACTTTAAACTCACTTATTGCCCAGCTCCTTTTCCGTGACAACAACCTCCTCCACTAACCAGGAAGCTTCGACTTTGACTTTCTTGCCATCTTTAGGGATGTGTCCCAGACAGATACTAGCGATGTCTCCCAATTCTTTGGAGGAGAACACAAAGCTGTCCGAAGAGCCTCTGAAATCACAACATGGAGCAGCATAACACATGTTAAGCAATGAAAAACGAACACCAACCGAGAAACAAATGTACACCTACCTTAAAAAACGCTTCTTTTTAGTCGAGTTCTCCATTACAAACTCTTTGGAACGTCCTTTCTTCCCTTCCAGAACGATCCAAGCGTTCTCTTTGGTTTCAGCATCATCCGTATCTGCAGTCGTGACCATGATCTCATATTCTGTATGAGACAAAACACATGATGTTATAATATATAGAATTTCAGATGTACATAATAAATAATACAAATGTGACCCTGGACCACAAAACCAGTCATAAGGGTAAATTTTATGAAATTGAGATTTATACATCATCTGAAAGCTGAATAAATAAGATTTCCATTGATGTTTGGTTTGTTAGTATATGACAATATTTGGGCGTGATGCAACTATTTAAAATCTGAAATCTGAGGGTGCAAAAAAAATCTAAATACTGAGAAAATCATCTTTAACGTTGTCCAAATGAAGCACTTAGCAATGCATATTACTAATCAAAATGTAAGTTTTGATATATTTACAGTAGGAAATTTACAAAATATCTCCATGGAAAATGATCTTCACTTAATATCCTAATGATTTTTGGCATAAAAGAAAAATCAATAATTTTGACCCATACAATGTATTTTTGGCCATTGCTACAAATATACCTGTGCGACTTCTGCCTGGTTTTGTGGTCCAGGGTCACAAATAATTTAAATTTTAAAGTGTTTTTGCAAGTCTCTTATTCTCAGCAAAGCTGCATTTAGTTGCTTAAAAATAGAATAAAAACCATTTAAATAGTTTTTAAGCAATTTTGTGCTATTGTAATACATTTTAAAATGTAATTTATTCCTTTATTCCTTAATTAAATAATAATAATTATTAATAATGGTTCTTATTATCAATGTTGAAAATTGCTTCTTAATCTTACGTTAAAATAATATTTAATTTAACTAATTCAAATGTAATTTTCAGTACATGTTCCTAATCTTTTAGTGAATGATGCATCTGTGCATGTTATTCCAAAGAAATAATGTCATAATGTCCATTCACACTTCTCCATCTGTTCAGTTCCTGTTTACAAATCTGTTTCACTTGGAAATATGTCATATTATGGAGGTAAAATGGGTTGCAAATGGACCAAATAATCAATGACTAAGAGTTATGATGTCAAACTGAATTCTGCCAAATTCAGCTGTTTTTATTAAATGCATATGTGTCTTACTGGTCTTTTCATCGAAATCCACTGCATCATTGTTGGCACACGCCAGCTCTCTCATTATCTGTCCATCATCCTCGTTCTTGGCGAGCCAGCGGTCACACTGAAAACGAAACTTCTTCCCCAAGATGTCATCGTGCACATCCACATACTCAAGGTGCCAACCAGGAGCCAGACCTGCCAGCACAAACACACACTTGTTTTGAGCACAAAAAATACACAGGTTTGATAATGCTACCCTGAGTTTAACATCCTAGTGTTGTTCTGAGAGCTCTGATTGGCTCACCTGAGTTGTCATGCCAAATGCGGACTTTCGAAAGCTCGCCCAAACTGAGGACGTCTGCGAAACGGAACGTGTCTGTCTGTTTGCGCTCAAACTTGTTAGTGTTGTTGCTTTCTTTCAGAGTTAGCGTTCCAGTGTCACCGTTCTCACCAAAAATAATCATCCATACATTAGCATCAGTTCCAGCCGCTAGAAAACAACCAATCATAGGTTACCATCTTCTTTCTTTAACAAAGAAGGGTTTTGAAGCAGTTGTAGATAGTGCATACCTGTTACGTCGCTGGTCTTGACAGAAACGGTGTAGGTCGTAAGCTCCACCATTTCCTCATCGTCTATTACTGCAGGCATCTCGCATATAAGCGTTCGCTTGGGCCCGTATGAGCGAGACAACCATTCCTCATATGTAAATAACGCCACTTCATCCGTTTGCAGGTTATGCAGTTCAATCTACATACATGCACACATTAATATGTTTAAAGGCTTAGGAAGTTATAGTATATGTATGTCACTTTCTCTTACAAACCTTATCCAGGAACCAGTCGGGTCTGCTTCCAGAACCATCTATACGCACTCTCATCTTTCTCAAAGGAGCGATATCCTCAATCTCAAGATTGAATGTGTCTTTCTGTCCTCGTTCAAACCTACACACATTAAACATACAAAAATTAGACAGTTTTAATGTTTCTATGCATAATCATAATTTTTAAGAGACTTTGGTGCAAGGTAACCAGGGTTTTTATTTTTAAATAATACTAAAACCATTACAAATTTTTGTTACCTAAAATAAAACACTGACTGAAATTAAATAATACATTAAAAATACTATTTTTATTTCAGCTGTTTAAGTTTAGATGTAGCATTTGTACTGAAGTACTAAAATAAAAAAACTAAATAAAAATAATACAAAATGTAAAAAATAATAAAATGACTAAAATTACAACAAAATAATAAAAATATAAAATAAAGTCTAAATCAAAATATTTTTAAAAAACTATAGTAGTGTATCTATCTGTGTATCTAAATCAATATCATTTTTGCAATATAAAATGCATAAAAACATTACATTTATCTTCTAATAACGAACAGTTGAGTGTACATCATCATTGTGTTTCTTTGTGTGCGTTTGCATATGTACCTGTCCTCTAATTTTGGAAGCAGCATTTCCTCTGACGTGCCATAAACTCCAAACACAGTCATGTAGATCTGTGTGTCTGTACCTGCATGCTGGACATCTCCTGTTATCACCGTTACCTCATAGATCACCTAGGGGAAAAATATATATCTTTCAAGTTCATTTTCTGTAGTATACAGCAGCAAATCAGCATATCAGAATGATTTCTGAAGGATCATGTGACACTGAAGACTGGAGTAATGATGCTGAAAATTCAGCTTGTCATCACAGAAATAAATTACATCTTAAAATATTTTCAAGTAGAAAACAGCTATTTTGAATAATAATAATATTTCACAATATTACAGCTTTTCCAGTATTTTTGATCAAATAAATGCAGCCTTAGTGAGCAGAAGAGATTTATTTAAAATATTTAAAATCATACCAACCCTAAACTTTTGAACAGTAGTGTATACTGTAAAAAATATAGTAATGTTAAATAATTTTCTCCTAAAACATAAACAAAGCTATAAAAATAGATAGTACACATCAAGGTAGAAGGAAATTAAATGGTGTACCTTCTGTGGGATATTAACAGTTTCTGCATCCTGTACATCTAGGAAGCGGGCTGTGAGTCCGTCTCCTCTGTCTTTGGCCAACCAGCATTTACAGGGAAACACGTAGCGCACTGCTTTAGTCGGCACATCGACAGTCAGCTCTTCCACTAACCAGCAGCTTTCTGGAGTCGCCCCATCATGACCCAACTACATACAACACAAACCAACAATCTGACATCTGCAGTATCTATATATACTGTTTAATATACAAAACTACTGAATCTGTTTGTGTGTGTTTTCACTCACTTCCACTTTCTTAATGTCACCAACATCAGTTCCGTAGCAGGTGAAGTAATCCAAGGATCCAGGCAGGAATGCGTTTTTCCCTTCCAAGTCGAGCCAGAGGCGTTCTGTCTTCTTGTTCATCTTTCCTATGATGATGACGTAGACTCGGCTACTCGTCCCAGCGTCCCGATCCGAACCCGTCGTCACCGAGAAGTGGTAGGGGATCACTATACATGCACACAGACACATACAACATTTAATTTTTTCCCTCATATTAAATTCAAGCAGAAAATAGTGGTGTTTACTCATGTAAAAAATTCCACAGTGCAGGGGTGCTGTAGGTGATTAAATGAAATGATTAAACATTTATATTAAACTTGTAAATTACAAATTTCCATTAAAAAATGTAAATTAAATTGGTGTTTACTCATTAAAAAACTTCCATAATGCAAGTGTGTTGTGGGTGATTACATTAAAAGCATTATTATTATTAAGCCTTTATATTAAACTTGTAAATTGAAAATATACATAAAAATGTAAATTAAATTGGTATTTACTCATTCAACTTAAAAATTTAAAACTCAGTTTTTAACAATAATCAAACTGCAGCTGGGTTATTAAAAATAACTAAAAATATACAGCAACTAACACAATAAAACACAATAAAAACATGATAACATAATAAAAAATATGATTTTTGAAAATAAAAAAAATAATCAGTTTTTGCAGATAACTCTTCAAATAGTGGTGTTCATGCATTAAAAAAAAACATAATGCAAGTGTGTTATGAGTGATTAAATTAAATTAAATTAAACATTTATATTAAACTTGTAAATTAAACATTTACCTAAAAATGTCAATTAAATTCAGTGTTTATTCATGAAAAACTCCCACAATGCAAGGGTGTGGTGGGTGATTAAATGAAATTAAATTAAATTAAACATTTATATTAAACTTGAAAATTAAACATTTACATAAAAAAAATAAGAAAATGTAAAATTCAATTTAAAAAACAATTTAACAATATTACAAATTGACATGTTGGATGAATAATATTTTAATTTTTTACATTTTGAAAAAAGATCAAAATTGCAAATTGGAGAAATGTTGACATGCCCTGACATTTGTGCTTTTCTAAGTTTTTTTTTTTTTTTTACTGTATGGTTAATTAAAGTCATTGATATAAGGTCAAAAACACTGAAAATAAACACATAATATAATTGGTAAGGTTTCATAACATAAACCAACAATGAAGATTTCTTAAGCATTTCTTAATCTTAGCAAGTGTTAATTCCAACATTCTCTAATATATTTTTAAAATCAAAAGCTGTATCTGGTAACATTAGTTATTAGTACATTAGTTACAGTATATTGCTCATTGTTAGTTTATGTCAGCTAATGCATAAACTAATGTTAACAAATTACAACTTATTGTTATGTGTTAGCATATAACCTGTAATGAAAATTTCATTTTAAATCATATAAAAATCCAAAATTGAACAATTGATGGACCTTTGAAGCCCAGTGTATGTTGTGGGACTCTATATGCTTATACATACATGATCCTTCCTCATCTTCTTCTTCTTGTCGTTTCTTGTTTTTCTTGTTCATGTTGCTGTCCAGATTTGTCACTTTTTTAATTGGACAGAAGGCGGTCTCTCGCTCTCCCTCAAACCCCTACACACACACATATACACACAGTATATACATGTAGATGTGCTCTGAACTAGTCTGTAACGCTGTAACATTGTTAACGCATGCATGCACGGGTGCACGCATGCACACATGCAGGCAGACCTTAACGTAGAACACCCTGTCGATCCGTTTGTCCTCCTTCTTTTTGGAAAGCCATCGCTCACACAAAAACAGAAACACTTCCTCCGTATCTTGGTCCAACACTTCCACCTGGTCCAGGTACCAATCAGCACTGAGCATGCTGTTGTCGTGGCGAATGCGGATTTTGAACACCTGGCCCAGATCCACGGCCTCCAGAGTGAACGTGTCCACCTGACCGATCAGAAGCAGTCGTTGTCAGCAGCCAATCAGAGGACAAGTACACTACCGTTTCAAAGTTTGGGGTCAGAAGATGCATTAAAAAGTGATGCAATCAGCATATTAGAATTACTTCTGAAGGATCATGTGACACTGAAGACTGGAGTAATGATGCTGAAAATTCAACTTTGTGTCACAGGAAATAAGTTACATTTTAATATATATTCAAAATGAAAACAGTTATTTTAAATGGTAATATTATTTCACAATATTACTAATTTTACTGTATTTTTAATCAAATAAATGCAGCTTTGGTGAGCAGAAAGACTTAAAAAACCTTAATTATTCCAAACTTATGGCTGGTAGTGTACAGTATGAAAAAATGATGTTCACCTAAAATTAATCCAAAATTAAAAAGCATTAGTGTGATGTCTTAATAAAGATGTGTGTTTGTGTGTCTCACCGATCCTCTCTCAAACTTGTTGCTGTTCTCAGATTTGCTGAGTTTGCGTTCTCCAGTGTCGCCCATGTCTCCGTAAAGAGTGATGAAAACGTTGGCATCTGTTCCCGCTTTATAAACCTCCCCTGTGGTCACCGTCACTGTATACGTGTGTACTGAAACACACACATATATGCAATAGTCTTTCTGTAGCTTAAGTAGTAGTGCATTATGCTTGCAACACAAAGGTAACTTGTTTAAATGCAAGCCATTTTGCATAAAACTGTACCCTGGACCACAAAATGTGTCATAAGTAGCACAGGTGTATTTGGAGCAATAGCCAACATAGCATACATTGTATGGGTCAAAATCATCAATTTTTCTTTTATGGCAAAAATCATTAGGTTATTAAGTAAAGATCATGTTCCATGAAGATATTTCCGACCATAAATATATCAAAACTTAATTTTTGATTAGTAATATGCATTGCTAAGAACTTCATTTGGACAACTTTAAAGGCGATTTTCTCAATATTTAGATTTTTTTGCACCCTCAGATTGCAGATCTTCAAACAGTTGTATCTCAGCGAAATATTGTCCTATCCTAACAAACCATACATCAATGAAAAGCATATTTGATTGTAATGATAAATGAAAAAACGTCCACACTTACTCTCTAGCGCGTCATCCACTTCTGTCTCGATGACTTTCAGGGTCCCGTCACGTGATAGTTTCTCCACAATGATGTCAGACGGCACCAGCTCTCGAATCGTCTCCCCGTCCTCCTCGGAGCGAGCCAACCACACCTCACACGGGAATATCGCCGTCTCAGAGCCCTGCATGTGCACACACTTTTTTGAGTCTTGGCATGTTGAATATTAGTCTATGACATTTTAGATTAATAATACTACGAAGTGTTTATTCAAAGGTTTTTTCACTGTTACAGTACTCTATCCTACACTTGCTCATAATGCAGCACTAAGTAGGATGATTTGAATATTTTGTTTGAGTGGTCAGACTTGTTATCTGACTCAACCAATGGCATGAGTTTAGGAGTTTAGTGTTAAACTGACCAGTCTGGTCAGAAAATAGGGTAGGGGAGGCTAGTTTTAGATTTCAGTAAAATAGTCATCCAATAATCCAATTCACAAAGTAATCATCAGAAATCCATCAAATATCAAAATTTGTCAGATTTCTTTTTTTTTGAACAAAGTCTCTTATGCACACCATGGCTGGATTTATTTGATTAAAAATACAGTAAAAATTGTAAAATATTATTACAATTTCAAATAACTCTTTTCTATTAGAAAATATTTTAACAAGTAATTTATTCCTGTGATGCAAAACTGAATTTTCAGCATCATTACTACAGTCTTCAGTGTCACATGATCCTTCAGAAATCATTCTAATATGCTGATTTGCTGCTCAAGAAATATTTCTGATTATTAGCAATCCCGACTAGCTGCTTCATATTTCTGTGCAAACTACACTACCAGTCAAAAGTTTTTAAACAGTAAGATTTTTAATGTTTTTTAAAGAAGTTTCTTCTGCTCACCAAGCCTGCATTTATTTGATATTTTAAAAAAATATATAAAAAAAATGTTCAAAAACATTTGACTGGTAGTGAATGATACATTTTTTTCAGGATTTATTCATTTAAAATTCAAAAGATAAGCATTTATTTGAAATAGAAATCTTCTGTAACATTATGTCTTTAATGTCACTTTTGATCAATTCAATGCATCCTTGCTGAATTAAAGTATTAATTTCTTTAAAAAAAAAAAAACTTACTGAACGATACTGTAAGTAAACAGTTTCTGCTAGTAAACGGTTTGGACGTGCATGTTGATATCAGAGTTTCACGCTTGTGTGATGTGCTTGACGGAGCTACAGCTGAGGCAGTGTTTCACTCCTCTACTGTACACAGATAGCACTGGAGTGGAGCGACAGGTCAGAGAAGATTAGTCACTGGAACTAATTATACAAACGCAACAGAGAGCAGATGTGGGTCAATGAAATGGGTGTACGATAGACAGCGGAGAAGAAAAGAAGGTTTTCCGCAGCCAGACAGGAACATTCTAGACTCAACCAAGTTTCACATTGCCCAAATTAAGAGCAACGCACCTGGTCCAAACTGTAGCTCAGTCTGGCCAAAAACACCCACTTACGCAAGAAAGGAATGTCTGGCCAACATGTGAAAGGATCAGCCACAGTGTGCAGTTTTAAGTGACATTTAGGGGGCTGAAATGGGCAGGACATGTTGGTTTTGGATCGCTTTTTGGAAAGTTTTCCAAAATGCTGTGGGCTGAGATTAGACAAACTCAACTGCAATTTAATAAGTGCGTCCTATTTAACTGTACAGTAGACGCAAATTTGTACACAAGCAGTTTATCTCTTTCTAACAGAGATAAAGATCAGTAAAGTACTGTAAGAAAAAGCTTAATACCTTTCCTTTCCGGAGAAGTCTGCGAATTTCCACACGGTCTAAATGCCAGCCAGGATTCACTCCTCGATTATCGTGACCGATACGGATTTTCTCAATGATATCGCCAATGTCTTCCAACTGCAGAAGCCCAGAATCAACATCAACATCATTGCTGTCAGTGTAAGCCTTGTTTTAAAATTATTAATACATAAACATGAGATGAAACTAAGACAAAGATGAATTTCTATTAGTTCAGGTTGATTTAGGGTTGTAAATTACATTTTAAAATATCTTCAAATAGAAAAAATTATTTTAAATCGTAAAAAAAAAAAAAAAAAAAAATTACTGTTAATAAATGCAAGCTTGGTGAAAAGAGACTTCTTAAAAAAACATTAAAAATCTTACTATTACTGATACTGTATGATGGAACACAGAAATGATCTGCTCATTTACCTCTACGATGAACATGTCCTCCGCCCCTCGTTCAAAGTACATCCTCCTCTCTCTCTTATTGACGCAGAGAGATTTCTGAGACGTACACACTCCGTTCTGCCCGTACAAAATGATAAAGACGTCTGCATCCGTTCCCGCAGCAAATATATCACTGGTGAAGATTTTAATCTCATAGGGAACAACTGCAACGAGGAAAACACATGAATCACGAAAAGCCTGGGTAGGGCTGTCTATGATTGTTATGGCACAAATTTGCATCTGTCTATATTTATAACACATGGAAATTGATAATATAGTAAATAAGGTTTAGTATTAGTCTGTAATCATTATAATTAGCTACATAAACAAATATCTATCATACAGGGTGTGTATAGTACTGTCTGCAGTTCATTAGGGTACAGGTCTCTGACAATGGCACCATCATCTTTTCCTTTATCCAGCCAGCGGCCACACGGAAACCGCAGCAGCTGACCCAGAGACGGAGCATCGATCTCTACCCAGTCCAGAAACCAGCCTGGAGACACGCCTGATAAAAAAGGACAACCCCCCCCACAAACACACACATGCAACAGACACGTGCAACATCCACATACACACATGTACACTGTAAGTAATTGTCTGTAGGATTTACACCAATCCTGCCAGTACTGGGGATTCAGAAAGAGAGCCAGTACAAAACTATCACAGATTAAGTAACAATTTAATGCATAAAAGACATAAAAGCATAAATGACAAAGATACAGACACAGATTCATATGGACGGAAATAAACCTTCATTTTCGTTATGCATACACAAACCTTATTGAATTCATTATCCACGCAACTCACTTTCACAATTTAATTTAAACTGTTCGTTTTTATCAATGTTTACGTTTTGCACTTTAAATATGTTTTGCAATACAAGTAAAAGGTTTTTGCAATGCTTTAGATTTCCATGATGCTGTAAACTTTTTTTTAATAAATTGTTTTTTTGTTTTTATAAAAATCAGTTATTTAGAGATGCTTTTATGAAATTATTTAAATGACATTCAGAAAATTAATGGAAAACAGAATTTTTTTTTATACATAAAACTTAAATTTGAGAAAAAAATAAAATGTATTTCATATGGCCATAAAAATGCCATTTTTGTTAAACTGTTAATAAATTGCTGTTAAATAGTGTAAGTTTTTATGATTTAAATTAATTATACATACTTTTTTATTAATACAATTTAATTTAACTATTGAAACAGAGTCTAGAAAAATTCAAATGGGGAAAAATGGAATCCAGAAAGATTAAAACGGAAAAAATGAAATGGGGAAAAACATAAAACAGATTTCACAGAGCCCTATTTTTGCTATAAAAAAATACAGTAAAAACAGTGAAATTGTGAAATATTAGTGCAATTTTAAATAACTGTTTTCTATTTTAAAATATTCTAAAATTTAATTTATTCTTGTGATGCAAAGTTGAATTTTCAGCATCATTACTCCACTCTTCAGTGTCATGATATTTCAGAAATCTAATATGTATTATATATCATTCTAATATGTATTTTCAGAATCTTTCGATGATTAATAGGTTTAAAAGAATAGCATTTACAAGAAATAGAAATCTTCGCAACACTATAAGTGTATTTTCTGTCGGTTTTGATCAACTTGTTGCATCCTTGCTGAATAAAAACATTAATTTCTTTATAAACCCCATGTTTGATGTATAATAGATTTTCACTTTATAATTATTTTCAAAATAAGAAAAAACACAAAATAAATAGAATCAGAAACATCTTTACAATTATGTTTTAGAAAAAATATACTTTATACTATTCCTCATACTATCTGCAAATAACATCACTGTTTTTAACAACACAATAAGGTTATTAATAAGAATGGTTGTACATTACTTTTGTTTTTTGCTGTAAAAAGAACAGCGATTCGTTACAGTGTAAACACACAAACGAGCACACGCACACACATTCCAATCATCAATGCACAGATTTTAACTTAACCAGTCCTCAACTGCATCTACAGAATGCAGATTCAATGTATCTGCAGTGTTACAGAGCAATATCTGATGTGAAAGTACCTGCGTTGTCGTGTCCGATGCGGATTCTCTTGAGTTTTCCGATGTCCACTGCCTCTATGGTGAACTCGTCAATAAATCCCAACTCAAACTTGTTCTTATGGTTCTTAGATGCCTTTAGATTAATGATACCTGACACACACAAACATACTTTTCAGTAGCTGATGGGCTAATAGTAGTAATAGTACAGTGTTACCAGTGTTACCAGTGTCATCTGTGGTTCCGTAAAGAATAGTGTAAACGTTTGCATCGGTCCCGGCGTTCTTCTTCTCCCCTGTTTTTACTCTCATTGTGAACGTTGTTGACATGGCTACACACATAATCAATACACATAATCAATGTAATATTAATGCAATGGGCAAATGTTGTTAGGTTGAATCATTGAAAACCTTTTTGCTCCAGTCCGAGTTGAGCTGGGGCGGACTCCTCTTCTTCATCTTCATCTCTCTTCATGAAAGCCTCGTCTACGGGCACTAACTCACGGCCCAGCTGCCCGTCATCCTCATCAACTGCCAACCAGCGCTGACAGGGGAAAAAATACCTGAAAGACACATACAAACACGGTCAACACAGTCTATAAGAAAGAGAAATACCTAATGAGATCGCTTTAATATGTCAGTTGTTTACTTTAGACAGTAACAAAGGTGTTACTTAAATGAGAATTACACTATGTGTTTTGAGTGAAGTGCATGACACTCACATGGTTTCATCTTTTGTATCAAAGATCTCAACACGGTCCAGGTACCATGCAGCATTTGCTTGCTTGTTGTCATGCCGAATCCTCAGTTTCTTCAGCAGCCCCAGATCCATCCCAGTGATTGTGAACACATCCTCCTGAAATTAATCTGCGTTTAGATACATTCTGAATGTATACAGTGTGACTGTGTGGGTGTTTTGTTCCACTCACCTGTCCGCGCTCAAACTTGTTAAGGTGGTTTGACTTGCGTAGTTTTCTCTCGCCAGTGTCGCCCATTTCTCCATAGATGTTGACGTAAACACCCGCATCGGTTCCGGCTCCCAGCATATCCCCAGTGAACACATGAACCTCGTACGAGTTCTCTAAAACACATGCAAACACAAATATCTTCTCAAAATTCACTTTTGTTAAGGGTATCAGATGGTGCATTGCTACTGCGACTCCCAAAGTTATTTTAACACTTCAGACACACAAAAATGTCTGAATCTTATTGTATTAGATAACAAAAATTTTATTTGAACTTATAATCAAATTTATTTTAAATCAAATGAGCACAAGCACAATATAAGCAAATTTTTACAAAAATAGCTGTTACATTTTTTATTTTTTAGTTTAAATTCATTTATTTTTAAAAATATGTATTTAAAATGAATAAAAATATATATTTTTAATTTACTTATTTAAAAATGTGTATATAAAATTATATAAACAAATTTATTTAAAATGCATAGAAAATAAAATAAACAAATGTATTAATTAAAAATATGCATTATTTTTCACTTACATATAATTTATCAATACATATTTCTCAATAATTTTTTAAATCTTTAAAATAGATATTTTATAAATAAATGTATATATGTATATATTAAATAATTAATTATTAATAATAAATAAATGTACAATTATTAGTTTGTAAATTTTTTTTTTAATGTATTTATTTAAAATGTATTGTTTTTTTATATACTTTTTATACTTTTTGATTGTGAAGCATTGAATCTCTCTCTATACCCTCCACATCTTCGTAATCCTCAGCACGCAGCTCCACGAGTATCTCTCCATCCTCTTCATCACGAGCGAGCCATCGGCCACATGGGAAACTGTAGGTTCGAACAACCTCCTTCAATTCACCTGGGGATTCCTCCTCTTCCTCCTAGATAAGATTAGATGGTTGTAAAAATAAATATTGAAATGGTGAATATTTAGTGGTGAAAAAAAAATTCAGTTTAGTCACTCTCAGTACTGAACATTTAGTTTCTGGACTAGACTACATAAAGTCCAAATTAAGGTCTCATTAAGAAAATACACCTAAAAAGACCTTATGGTCACACTTAGCTCCTATCTGACCTTTTTCTTCTTTTTCTTCTTCTTGTCTTTCTTGTCCTCTTCTTTCTTCTCTGGTTTCACCATTGCCATGACCAGCCGTTTAACATCCACTTTTTCCAGGAACCATCCAGCCCCTACTCCGGAGCCGTCGTGGCCGATCCGGATCTTATAGACCCGTCCCACATCTAGGCCTTCAATCTTAAATCAACCAATGAAAAAGCATCTCTTCAGACACAACCAATCAGATTCCAGAAACATCACTTAGCTTTTACGATTTTCATATCAGCTCACCCTAAAGATCTCAGTGGTTCCTCTCTCAAAGTTGTTGGATCGGCTCTTGAGCTGTATTAGTTCGGTTTTTCCCTCCTCACCGTAAATCTGCAGGAAGACGTTCGCATTCGTCCCTCCGGCCCACACGTCTCCTGTCACCACAGTAACTTCATAATTGATCACTGTCGATTAGAAAAACAGTGATTAATCTTTTTAAATTCACAGTAGCTGGATCTAAACATGATTTTCACTAATAACAGTCATACTTTGAGTGCATATATTGAAATAGCATTGTGCCTGCAACACCAAGGTTGTGGGTTTGATTTCCAGGGAATTCAAGAACTGATGGAAATATATACTCTCTGCATAAAAGCATTTGTCATTTGCATAAATGTGAAATACATACATTTCTCTATCTCCAGCGTCTCACTTGGATAGATTTCCACCTCCACCTTTCCATCAGCCTCGTCCTTACAGAGCCAGCGGTGACTGGGGAACATGTACTGCAGCCCGTGCACCGGCACCCAGATCTGAACGCTGTCCAGGAACCAACCGGCTCGCAAGCCCTCATTAGTGTGGCCAATCAGCAACCTGTTTACCTACAGGACCCTCCCACAGAGTGGAGGGGAGTTACAATAAATACGCAAATTTGGCACATTCATTTAATATTGGAATAATAGACATATAATTGTTGTTATGTACAAATGTATAAATGATGTTTATAGCATTTTTATTGATCATATTTCATAATGTGGCAGCCATATCATTGGACAGAATTTATTGTGACATTGGATAGTTGCATGTTTTACATTTGAAGTATCTAGTACATACTTATCCTGATAGAATAGAACAGAATAGAATGTATTTAACAGAACAGAGTGAATCTGAACAAAACAAATGTGATCAACGAATAGAATAGAACAGAATAGAATAGAACAGAATAGAATAGTTTGAACAACAAAACACAACAGAACAAATGTGAACAATAAATTAGAATAGAATAAAATAGGAGTTTAATAGAATTATTTAAACAACAGAACACAATAGAAAAAATGTGAACAATAGAGTAGAATAAAATAGAATAAGTTTAATAGAATAATTTGAACAACAGAACACAACATAATAGAACACATGTAAACAACAGAATAGAATAGAATGGAATAAGTTTAATAAAATAATTTGAACAGAACACAATAAAACAAATGTGATCAACGAATAGAATAGAACAGAATAGAATAGAACAGAATAGAATAGTTTGAACAACAAAACACAACAGAACAAATGTGAACAATAAATTAGAATAGAATAAAATAGGAGTTTAATAGAATTATTTAAACAACAGAACACAATAGAAAAAATGTGAACAATAGAGTAGAATAAAATAGAATAAGTTTAATAGAATAATTTGAACAACAGAACACAACATAATAGAACACATGTAAACAACAGAATAGAATAGAATGGAATAAGTTTAATAAAATAATTTGAACAGAACACAATAAAACAAATGTGATCAACGAATAGAATAGAACAGAATAGAATAGAACAGAATAGAATAGTTTGAACAACAAAACACAACAGAACAAATGTGAACAATAAATTAGAATAGAATAAAATAGGAGTTTAATAGAATTATTTAAACAACAGAACACAATAGAAAAAATGTGAACAATAGAGTAGAATAAAATAGAATAAGTTTAATAGAATAATTTGAACAACAGAACACAACATAATAGAACACATGTAAACAACAGAATAGAATAGAATGGAATAAGTTTAATAAAATAATTTGAACAGAACACAATAAAACAAATGTGAACAACAGAATAGAATAGAATAGAATAGAATAGAATAGAATAGAATAGAATGGATGTTTAATATAAAAAATCGAACAACAAAACAGATCACAAAAGAACAAATGTAAACAATAGAATAGAATAGAATAGAATAGAATAGAATAGAATGAGTTTAACAGAATAGAGTGAATTTCAGTTTGAATAGAACAGACCCTAACAGTACAAATGTAAACAACAAATTTGTACGGGACACGATAGAATAGAATTTAACTGAATAAAGTAATTTGAACGACAGAACAAATTTAGCCAAAAGAATAAAACAGAACTAATTTGAACATAATAGAAAGAATACAATAGAATAGAATAGAATTAGTTCAACAGAACA
The DNA here is from genome assembly GCF_022985175.1 of Labeo rohita. Lineage (NCBI taxonomy): Eukaryota > Metazoa > Chordata > Actinopteri > Cypriniformes > Cyprinidae > Labeo > Labeo rohita. The sequence continues at coordinate 27,568,211 of NC_066889.1, forward strand.
GAATGAATTTGAACAACAGAACAAAACAACATAGAACAAATGTAAACAGAACAAATTAGAAGAATAGAATAGAATAGAATAGAATAGAATAGAATAGAACAGAACTTTAGACATGATGAATGTGCTGAACATGAACAGGTAGCACACCTTGCCAACGTCAAAGGTCTCTATGGTGAAAATGTCGGTCTGTCCCGTCTCAAAATAGTTCCCCAGGTCGTTATCGGAGACGACCAGCAGCATCTTGTTGGTGTCGCCTTTCTCTCCATACAGCTTTACGAACACCTTCGAATCTGAGCTGGCACCATTAATACTGCCTGTCTTTATCGCAATGTGATAACCAACATCTGGAAAAAACACACACGTCAAAATCCATTGTATCTAAATTTAGGTTCATTATTACATACATTTGACATTTTTATAAGTGCTGATGTTTGTACATGTGTGGTCACTCACTAAACAAACGTTGACCATCATCGGTAGGCACTAACTCTCTTACAATCTGCCCATCGTCTTCATTACGATCCAACCACCTGAGATGAGACAGAGAGAGATACAGTAGGAGAACGTGCAGGATGAGTGTGTGTGTAACTGAGCTCTCTCGTTGGTGTAGGTAGAGTTTCCTCTGCACTCATTAGTGTCCATTAGTAACCAGAGTCAGTTTTCTCAACTACATAATTGACTTAAACACCACTCTCCCATGTTCTTTACCCGGCCAGACATACGCACATATACGTGCGTACTTATACTGACAAGTGAGCTTGAAATACGCTTTAGCACACAAGCTAATGTTTGTTAGATAGTCTTGCCTGTAACATGGAAACTCGATAGATGATGCCTCAGGTTGCCCCTCCTCTCTGATCATCACCTTATCCAGGAACCAACCACATCCTCCGCCTCGTCCATCATGACCAATCCGAACCCTCTTGATCTGTCCAAGTGTGACCGCCTCTACCAGGAACTCATCATGCTGAGAAAAGAGTAAAATATATGTGAAAAATACACTGTATCGTGTTCTGTATCCCACAATGCAATGTGTTGAACTGGATAACAACTCATTATTTAATAATTAAAATGCAGAATAAATAAATAAATACATTTTTTTTTATCTCACATTGACTTTAATATGCAACATAAAGAGGTCATGTGACAGCAATGTAGCTTACAACTTTATATAAACACATTATTCAGCAATAAATGTTTTAAACATTATTAAATTGTTGCCACATGACAAATATTTTGCATATTTCATTCATTTGATGATCATCTCTGAAATAATGAGGCTATTTACTTATATATACACTAGTAAAAAGATTTTCAATGTTTTTTGAAGAAGTCTCTTCTGCTCACTAAGCCTGCATTTATCTGATCCAGAGTACAGCAAAAAAAAAGGAAATTTTGAAATATTTTTACTATTTAAAATACCTGTTTTCTATTTGAATATATTTTAAAATGTAATTTACTCCTGTGATTTCAAAGCTGAATTTTTAGCATCATTGCTCCGGTAATAAGTATAACTGAGTAGAATTTTTCGGGTTTCTTTGATTTCAGATAAATGCTGATCTTTGGATCTTTCTATTTATCAAAGAATCATGAAAATAATGTACTCAACTGTTTTAAATATTGATAATAATAATAATTGTGTATAATAAATGTTTCTTGAACAGCAAGTCAGCATATCAGAATAATTTCTGAAGGATCATGTGACAGTGAAGACTGGAGTAATGATGCTAAAAATGTAGCTTTGATTACAGGAATAAATTACATTTTAAAATATATTCAATTGAAAATAATTCTTTTAAATTTTTAAAATATTTCCACATTTTACTGTTTTTGCTGTGCTTTGGATCAAATAAATGCAGGCTGATTTCTGTTTTACAATATTTTGAAATATAATTTATTCCTGAGATGGAAAGCAGTCATTACTCAAGTCTTCAGCATCACATGATCCTTCAGAAATCAGTCGAATATGCTAATTTGCTGCTCAAGGAGCATTTCTTATTATTATCAAAGTCGAAAACAGTTGTGCTGCTCAATATGTTTGTGGAAACCATGATGCATGCATGTTTCATACTCACATTTCCTTTCTCAAACTTGTTGGCGTTGTTTTTGCTCATGAACATCAGACGTTCTCCCGTGTCTCCCAACTCACCAATGATGTTTAAATAAACGCTGGCATCTGTTCCACTTCCACTGACGTTTCCCGTACAAATCGTCACACGATACTTAATTACTGTTAAATGCCAATAAAACAATAATATAAAAACAATCAAATAAAGCTTTATCTTTGTTTGTAAAATTGCCTTTTTTGTACTGCCAACTACTAATATAATGCAGAGTTGGGGATCATATCTTAGTCCTAAACAGGTTCTTCACTGCGTCTTTGCAGTCACTTTCTTCTTATTATAAAACATTATTGATCGTTTTGGGTTCTGGAGTTGTTATGTTTTCAAAAAAAACATTCTTAATGTTTAATCATTGGTTCATTAGATTCATGTTTTGGATTTTGGGATCTGTAAAACACCAGTACATACATCTTAAAAACTAAAGAATAAAGGTTTGGTAAAACTTAAAGCCTTAATGTATAATGCATTATAAAAGTTTCTTATAATGCACCTTATAATGAATAATTGTAACCACAGTTGATACATTATAACACTTTTCAATTCATTACTTCAATATGCATTTCAAATTCGGTTGTAATTATTTACAACAAGATACAATGTATTACAACGCACATTATGAATAATTATAATGCGTTATAGCGTTTAATAACCCTTTATAATGCATTATACATAAAGGCATTAAGCAAAGTGTTACCGAAAGTTTTTGTGACACATAAAAGACATAAAAAGAGAAAATGGATGTGTTTTGCAGTTCTCTCACGTGGTAAAGGTTCTGGCACGAGTTTCCCGGTAGCTGGCAGTTCTCTAACGATCTCATTGTCATCTTCATTGATGTCCAACCAACGATTACAAACAAATGAGTATTTTTCCCTAGTAAGGGTCTTCATCAATGTCACCTTTATACAGAAAAACACAGAGAAAATAAGGAGAAAATGTTATGGCAATATCAATATCAACTTTGAATCAACCGTTTCTCCTAGAACTAAATAACATTCAGAAAGAATATAAATATATATAAAATGAATTTTTATATATATGTATAGCATAGATCATTTGGACTTTGATGAGAAATGTATGAGTTCAGACTCACTGTACAAATCGTTTTACACGTAGCTAAGAAAACACGATGCTGGCTTGGTTACGTCATGATTACAGTGTGAAATGGACAAATTGTTTCTGTGTAATAGTGCACTAGTCTGAAGTGCAGGTCTCTCACCCTGCCAAGATGCCAGCCAGAGAAAGGATGCCTCTTTTCGTGCCAGATTCTCAGCTTGCGTATCTTCCCGATATCGGGCATCTCAATCTATACCAACAGCAAGAATGTAAAATACAAAAACTTATTTTAATAAGATTCCAGATTTTCAAATTCTCGACACTGCATTAGACATAAAACATCAAACTTGTCAACTGATATTTTCTTATCCACATAGATAAATTGACACTTAAGGTATACAAATATGTTTTTGGACCATTGTATATTTATAGAATGAGACAGAAAGATAAAAACACACACAGACATACAATGAACTTGTCGCACTGTCCCTGTTCAAAACTGTCCGATTTGCTCTCGAGTTTCATTTCGTCGCTCTTGCCTTTCTCTCCATACACCTGCAGGAAGACCTGTGCATCAGTGCCGGCACCTTTCATCTCGGATGTAAAGATCCACAGAGACCAGGGGAATTCTGCGAAACACACACAAACAGACAGAAAAGATTCATTTGTGTGTCTTGATGGTGTAAGAGTCAATTCAACATTAGTTTTAAATGTTATATTTTTTTGTTATCAGAATTTCATTTTATTATTGTTATTATTTTAATTAAGATAAGCTTTTTTTTTCTATTTTTTATTTTTATTTCAGTACAGATTTTATGATTTTTTTTATTTTATATATTTTTTTCATTTTATTATTGATGTTTAATAATATAATTGTATAATTGATATTATTTTATGAACATAATTTTATTTTATTATTAATAATTATAAATACATAATTTTATTTTATCATTCTTTTTTTATAAATATAAGTTTTTTTAATAATAATGATTTTTAATATTCTTTTTATAAATATTATTTAATTTTATCACTGACTTTATTTTTATGAACATAATCATATTTTTATCATTAATCTTCTTTCCATTTCAATATATTTCATTACTGATTTTGTTTTTATAAATATACCTTTATTTTATTGTTGATTTATTTTAACATTTTTTCTAATTGAAAAACAATTTTTTATTATTTGCTTTATTTTGTTTTTTACATTATTATTTATTGTTGATTTTTTGGTAACACTTTATGATAAGGTTCCATTAGTTAATGTTAGCTAACGTACTAACTAACATGAATGAACAGTGAGCAATACATTTATTACAGTATTTATTCAAATTTGTTAATGTTAGTTAATGAAAATATAGTCGGACATTATTAGTTCATGCTAACTCACAGTGCATTAACTAATGTTAACAAGCACAACTTTTGATTTTGATAATGCATTAATAACTGCTGAAATTAACATTAACTAATATTAATAAATGCTGTAGATTATTGTTCATTCTTAGTTCATATTAACAAATGTGGTTAATTATTGTAAAGTGTTACCATGTATAACTTTTGCTAAAATAAAATAATATTTATGAATATTATTTTATTTTATTATTGATTTCATCATCAGTTATTAATAGAATTGTATTTTATTATTGATTGTATTATTTTTATGAATAGAACTGTATTTTGTCATTGATTTTAGTATTTCTTATTAATATAATTTTATTGTATTATTGATGGTACTATTTTCATGATTATAATTTTATTTTATTACTGATTTTATTTAGTGCTGTCAAAAGAATATATTTTTATTAATACAATTTATTTTATTATTCATTTTATTATATTTGTTATGAACTTACTTTTATTTAATTGTATATTTTATTATTTTATTAATACTTAAAATATTTTTTAAAAGTTTCTAAAATAATTTTATTATTGATTTAATTTTTATAAATATAATTTTAATTTTATAATTTTATTTTACAATTAAATTTAGCTTGAATACAACACAGCACTATTTCAGCACATTTAGTATCAGGTTACTCTGGACTGTAAGTGGTTAGTGAATAAAATGCAGGTCTTTACACTGCAATACAGCATGTTTAGTAAACTTTACCCCTGATTGCTTTTACAGTGAAAGAGTCTAATCATTTGCTCACTCTTTTGCTTTTTCTGCCTAAGTGAGACCATCTCATACAGTTCTCGCTCCACCAGTCCATCACCCTCATCTTCATCCAACCACCTGCCGCAGGGAAATACCTGCTCTAAACCTGTGAACGGGCAGTATACCGTCACCTGTGAGAGAAAGATAGAGACAGATCACACGTTGTATGTATGAATAAGTAATGAAAGCTTCAAAACACCTTATAGCCCCGACACACACCTTTTCGCAATACCAGCCGCAGCTAATCCCGGCGTTGTCGTGTCCGATCGTGACTCTGCTGAGCGGGCTGAGCAGTTCCAGCAGCTCCACGTTAAAGATGTCGATCTGAGCGCGCTCAAACGTGCCGCCCTCCAGGAACAACTTACCGCTGTTCTTAACACCCTTATGACCGTGCATGACGAAGTGGATCTTAGAGTTAGTGCCGGCTCCACGAATATCACCCGTCATCACCTGCACATTATACACAATCGCTACACACACAAACAAATCCAAGTAAGTTTTAATCAAATGCACTTATTCTAACATACAAACACGTGTTTGCTCTCACCCATTGGTTGTGTGGCTCCTGCAAGTACGTCTCTTTGTATTTTGCCGTCCCCTTCTGAGATGTCAAACCAGGCATTGACAGGAAACTCATAAACCTCCTTATTCCCCATGTCATCTATTACAACCTAAAACACATTATATTAATCACAAGGACAGAGACAAAGATATTCTTTCTGAAGATTTTATATGAAAAGTGCATTTGTGTACTTTATCACACCCCCAGCCAGCAGATGACCCCTTGTTATTGTGACCGATGGTGATTTTTCGAAGTCTGCCGAGATTTGGTGCTTCGATGGTGAATTTGTCTTCATTACCGCGCTCAAAATTGTCCTTTCCATCGCTGGCCAGCTTCCGCTCTCCTGCAAACATCACAGCAAGACAATGCGTCATAAATGCGTCACATACACATAGAAGCATTGACTGTTTTTATCACTGAAAATTGTAAGAAATTTGTCCAATTAAAAATAAATGAGATTATATAATAAGTATTTATAGTATTACATAGTATTTTATAATCAATAAAATCAAATGTGTATTTTAACTGTAAGAAATCCTGTATGAGCAATTAAAAAATTAAATGTTGTAAAGCAAAAGTTGAAGTAGATTCATAGCACGTTTTAGGTGGTTATAAAATAATAAAAATAATAAAATAAAATAAAATTTTAATAAAATATAAAATTAAAAATGAAACAAAAAATAAAATAAAATTGTATATAAATGAATAAAATAAAATTCATTTTAATATTAAATTAAAAAAATAATAAAAAATAAAATAATATAATATATTAAATTAAAAATGTAATTTAAAAATTAAATAAAAATAAAATAATGGTTTAACATAAAAACTTGTTTAATATTAGTACAAATGTCTAAAAATAATTACAAACGTTCTAGGCAATTACAGTTTGACCTTTTTGTGTTTTTTGCAATATATAATAACACTTACATAGAAACACAGATTGCTTTTACTGACCTGTATCCCCAAACTCTCCGAAAATATTGAGGTAGACATCAGCATCGGTCCCACTGCCTTTAGCATCCATTGTGAAGACACTGGCTATGTACTTGTTCTCTGCAATATATGAACAGACACACATTAACACATATATAAGTTAAAACCTGTTATCATAATTTTATTGCATGCACCGTGTATTTTTGGGCATTATTAAACCATGGAGCATCAAAAACTACCAGTGAGCTCTTTCTTGGAAAAAGCATCTACATCTAGTCTTTCTCCTATCTGTGAGATGTAATGTTATATTGTTAGCGGTATCTAGGAATGTTGGACTGGTGATATTGTGATCCCCATCTGAAACTCTACTCTACTACTAAATTTCTCCTAATCCTCTGTATGCAACCTGAGTCTGGTGATGCTTGTATGCATGCATCATCTATTATCATGATCGCATGACATACGTGATGTTATCTATGGTTTATATAGAGCAAGATGTGAAGTATATCTGGCGGTTATATGTAGGTTTTTATTGGTAGTGTTCTTATTTGAGAGCTGTAATATCTTATTTGAGGTGCTTTACATATGCTACAGGGCTCAATGGGAAAACGACAGTGTGTCATACAATGCACATGTGTTATTTATATAGTGTTAATGTGTATGTACACTGACTCTTCTGTCTGTTGTATATGGGCTGACTCAAGGACTGCGTTTTGTGGAAGAAAGAAAGAAAGAAAGAAAGAAAGAAAGAAAGAAAGAAAGAAAAAGAAAGAGACATGGATTTGGAATATAATGAGGATGAATACATAATGACAAAATTGTAATTTTTGCATGTCTAAATAGTAAAATGAAAAAAACGTGTATAATTAAAAAATGTTCTAGGCAATCAAAGTTTCGCGAGATTCACAGCAAAAAATAAAATAAACAGTTTAACCTAAAATCACGTTTTATACTTCATACTTACAAGTTCTAGCTGACAAAAAGTTTGACTAGACGTGTGGCACATTTTTCAGGTGATCCAAAAATAAAATAAAATGTAATTAAATGTAATTTAAAAAATAAAATAAAATAAAATAATATAAAATAAAATAAAATCATGTTTTATACTTGCAACTTGCAAGCCGACAAAAAGTTAGACTAGATAAATAAAATAAAATACAATAAAATAAAATAAAAATGGTTTAACCTAAAATCATGTTTTGTACTTGCAAGTCTAACAAATTTGTGGCACATTTTTAGGTGATTCAAAAATGTTTAATTAATTTAAATTAAAAAATACAAAAATAAAATAAAATAAAATAAATCATGTTTTACACTTGCAAGTCTAACAAAACAAAACAAAATTCTAGCCAACAAAAAGTTACATTAGATTTGTGGCACATTTTTCAGTTGATCAAAAAAATGTTAAATTAAATTAAATTAAATTTAAAATAAAATAAAAAAAATTGTGGCACATTTTTAGGTGATCCAAAATGTTTAATTAAAAAAAAAATAATAATAATAATAATAAAATAAAAAATATAATTTAAAAAATGGTTTAACCTAAAATCATGTTTTATACTTACAAGTCTAACAAAAAAGAAAATTGGCAACAAAAAGTTTGGCTAGATTTGTGGCACATTTTCAGGTGATCCAAATATTTTAAATTTAATTCTATTTAAATAAAATAAAATAAAATAATAGTAACTGGATTTGTTTATTTACTCTCTGTTGTGCAAGCATGAATTGTAAATAAAAGGTCACAACATACGTTTTGGGATGTCCATGGGGTTCAGGCTACCTAACAGATATCGGACAGTAAGTCCGTCCCCCTCATCTCTGCTCAGCCAATTGTTGCAGGCATAGAAGAATCGGAGGTGTGGCCTATTCATATCAGTCACGATGACCCGGTCCAGGAACCAACTGGCACTCATGCCTGTGTTATCATGCTCAATTCTGCATTACAGTAGGTACATCACAAGACATATATAGTTGTAACTTTTAAGATTTGTCTTAAAGATAGCTACTCATAGATGTATATGGACATATATGTACCTAATTTTCTTTATAGGGCCAACATTGTGTGTTTTGATCCTGAAGACGTCAGTCTTGTTTTTTTCAAAAGCTGTTCTGCTCCTGAAATTAACAGAAATAAACATGTGAATACACTCAAAACTAAAGATTTACTGTGACACTACGCACTGACATCTGAAACTGACTAGTACGCAAGAGTGTATGTTTATGATAAAGAACCATCTGTCACTGTCAATGACCCACATATCGCTCTACGGTCTCTTGCGCTGGCTTCGGCAAAAGCATCTCTCTAATCAAAATGCGAAATGCATGAATTAAAAATCACCCAGTATGAATTACACATCCACTCACACTGCCAAATTACTCACACACGTACACACGGACTTACCGATGCGGAGAAACCAACACACATCTCACCTGAGATCAGCACGCTGAAAACGCACCAGCAAACTTTGGAAATGATGACATTTAGACAGATTCAGAGATTCTGTTAAATATCATCTCGATTCCAAAATGTTGCATTCTGACTGTCGGACAGAATTAAAGTCCAAAAACATTTCTGTTCTATTCTGTCAAATGTTTACATACACCTTGCAGAATCTGCAAAATGTTAATTATTTTACCAAAATAAGAAGGATCGTACGAAATACATGCTATGTTTTATTTAGTACTGACCTGAATAAGATATTTCACATAAAAGACATTTACACATAGTCCACAAGAGAAAATAATAGCTGAATTTATAAAAATGACCCTGTTCAAAAGTTTACATACACTTGATTCTTAATACTGTGTTCTGATCTGAATGATCCACAGCTGGGTTTTTTTTGATCCTCAACAGTTAAACTGCATGCTGTCCCTCAGAATAATCCTTCAAGTATCACAAATTCTTTGGTTTTTCAGCATTTCTGAGTATTTGAACCCTTTCCAGCAGTGACTGTATGATTTTAAGATCCGTGTTTTCACACTGAGGACAACTGAGAGACTCATAAGCAACTATTACAGAAGGTTCAAACGCTCACTGATGCTCCAGAAAGAAAAACGATGCATTAAGAGCCGGGGGGGTGAAAACTTTTAGTATTTGAAGATCAGAGTAAATTTAACTGATTTCATCTTCTGGGAAACTTGTAAGTATCTTCTGAAGGGCAGTACTAAATGAAAAAAATACAATATTTAGGCAAAATAAGAAAAACGCACACATCTTCATTCTGTTCAAAAGTTTTCACCCCCAAGCTCTTAATACAATGTTTTTCCTTCTGGAGCATCAGTGAGCATTTGAACCTTCTGTAATAGTTAAATATGAGTCCCTCAGTTGTTCTCAGTGTTAAAAGATGGATCACAACATCATACAGTTGTTGGAAAGGGTTCAAATAATCAAAAATGCCAAAACCAAAGAATTTGTGGGACCTGAAAGATTTTTCTGAAGAACAGCAGGCAGTTTAACTGTTCAGGACAAACAAGGGACTCATGAACAACTATCACTAAACAACAAAAAAAATAAACTTCTATGTATGCAAACCTTTGAATGAGGTCATTTTTATAAATTCAACTTTTGTTTTCTCTTGTGGACTATATGTAAACGTCTTTTATATGAAATATCTTATTCAGGTCAGTACTAAATAAAAAACAACACGCATTATTTTGGTAAAAATAATTAGCATTTTGCTGATTTTGCAAGGTGTATGTTAACTTTTGACCTCAACTGTGCAAACTAAACTTCCAAATGATTTTATGCATTTTTCATCATCACTGTGCAATTTTCTTCTAAACCTTTTTTGAAGCTACATCTGATTTCCATTTCTGGCTTTTTTACTACATTTGTAATGTTTTATGAGTCATTATGCAACATTAACCATTTGGACATTCATCTGAGAAAGTAAAAACTCTCCCATTAGTAATTAATTCCTGAATCAGTCACTGATCAGAACGATCGATTACTGTAGGGAGTGTTTTGAAGGTCTCTCTTTGTACTCATAAAAAATCAACACGCATACATGGGAGAGTATGTATGCGTGGAGATTTCTATGAGCAGCCTACCTGTTTGGGTTGATCGGATGTGTTAACTTCTTCAAAGACCACAAAAGGAAGTGATGTCATATGACTGTACCCTCTCATTGCTTCAATGAGAAAGTCACATGAATCTCTTCACCTTCAGATGAATGTCCATGGTGATGCTGTACAGACGAGAGCAAATCCTGTGCTTCGCCATGGCATTGTGTGTAATGGATGAGCCAAGCGTGATTAAAATTCATGTCATGAATAATTCATTTCATGAATAATCCTACTAGCCCTATACTACGAAAACAATATCTGTTTCCCAAAGATGTGATGGTGTAAATGTCATGGTCAAAGCACACAGGATGTTCTCTTGTACAGCATTGTGCGCAAAAAGCAATGCACGGCCACACACGAGCAGATGAGGTGGCCATGTTAAAGTTATACCTCTTTTCTGTGCTGTAGATTAGAGAAGAATACAGAATTATAGAATTGACATGTCAGATATGCACTCTCCTGTCAAAATCAACAGATATTCCTAGTTATTCTGCACCTAACTGACAACTTTCACTTGGAAATCACTTGTAAATAATTACTAAAAAACGGCAATTGAATTAAACATGAAATTTTGAAGTAGAAAAACTGAAATAATCCTGTCAACATACTGCAATCTTCAATAATCTGCAAGGGATCCATTGGTGAGCAAATGATGTAATGCTAAATTTTTCCAAATCTGTTCTGATGAAGAACAAGCTCATTTACATTTCCGATGTCCTGAGAGTGAGTTAATGTGGATATGCGTTAAGCTGCAATTATAAACAATGAAAATACTAATACTAATAATGACAAATAGTAATTTTCAGTACCAGACTTGTCCATCTGTCCAACTCTCAAGACGTCATGTAGAGACACAGTATCGAAGCATAACTTACTTGCTGGCCAGGTGAACTTTGGGAGTCACTCCAAACTCTCCAAACAAGGTGACGAACACATTAGCATCGGTCCCGGCGCCTTTAACATCACCTGTGACGGTCACCACCTCGTACACTGAGTAGAAAGGAGAACATTCTGTAAACCAATTATACCTGACCCTCCACAAAAGAAAGCATCTTGTTTTCATTTGCATAACATTAGAAGGGCTGTAGCGCTCAGGTATATCCTGTGTAACCCAACAACCTGCTATTCTAAGCTCACCCACGTTTGTATAAGATGAATTGCTGTAAGCAATATCTCTGTAACTTAGCCATGTTAACGGAGTGAGAGTACGACATGGCCCTGTTGCTCACCGTCTGACCTCTACCTTTCTCTGAACCGCTGCGAGACCCTGGGACAACCAAATGCATGTCTGAACCTGAGGCGCAGTGTGTCTTCTAGAAGTAACGTTCAAACAGGGTTCATTTGGAACATGTTAAGTATATATGAGAGAAACAAATAAATATGGGTCAGTCTGGTTAAACCAAGTCTTGGCATGTTGTGATATGCTTGTGCCCTCATTTCAGAAAATAACCCTGTTCAAAGTTGCTATATAGTTCTTTAAAAAGTAGGAGAGTTCTTGATGTTTCTTATCCATTCTTATTCTTCAACGCAGAAGTAAGCCTATGGGTGAGACTTCTGGTTCATTAGCCACTATAGGGAAGGAACGAGAACAACAACTTACAGTAAATGGTAAAAATGTTTGCACTATAAACCAGTGTGTTCATAATTAAGATAATACATTAAAATAATATGGTAAGACATACCATTTTGCAATATCAAGCGGCAAAACAAGCCGTTTTGTACAGCTAAAAATAGCTGAATGTGGATGAGACTGGAAGCCAGACCCATACAATTTTAAAGTCTGCTAAAGTGGAACAACTAATTTTGTACTTAATGCACTTTAATTGTCCTGAAGTAGTGTAACTAAGTCCAACTAAACATACACTTGAGTATATCTGATTGTGCTTAACTGGAACTACTGCATGTATACTTTAAGTACACTTTAAATATTTTGCATTTAAAGGCTGATATTATTTAAAGATCATACAATCCTCATCAATAGTGACATTAAAACATATTTTAGGCTTAATATTAAAACAATGTGCATTGTGCACAAGTAGTACTCCAAATGAAGTTTAATTACAACTTTTTTATATCGGTAAGTCTCAAGCGACATGTCAGTAAATATGTTAACAGACTATTTTTTACTATGGTAAGCTAGTATATTTCGATTCATTAACAAATGACTCTTATGAACCGGTTCGCTTACCGGATGAACCCCAATAGTATGTTCCTGCACAATCGGAGGCTGCAGTTTCAGGACCGCAGTTCTAAGACCCTATTTTTTGTGACAGCGCCATCTAGCGGAGACCTGATTCAAGCATAAAACAAAAACTATTCATTTTTTTATTCTTCCATCTTATTTTTAATGTAAGACCTGGTGTAAACTTGTGTTCGGGGCAGTGTCAGCAATCTCCATTTAGCCTATTTAGCTGTGCAAAACAGTTCATTGTTCTGCTGAATGTTATAAACTAACATTTGTATTCAAATTATCTTACATTTATTAATGTACCAATAAACACACTAATTTGTAGAGCAATTGTTTTACCGTTTACTGCACTTTATGGGTGTCACACATCAGACGTGAATGGCTGTGCTGCGGCTAATGAACTGAAGTCTCGCAAAGATACAAGTCTTTCTTTACAAGAAAACTGAATTTAAAACCAGAATATATATAGAATATATTGAAATAAATTAGGTTAAATATTTCAATCGGGTTTCCAATGTTGAGGGTATGTTAAGAGTTAGGAGTTGGTTAGGACAATAATTAAGTGTATACAATTAAACAACTACATATTTCTTTAAAATATAATAACATACAGAACTGAATAGCAAGCGCTATTAAATAGTGTAAGAAGCTAATACATACATAAATACAATAAATAAATAAAATAATACAAACAAAAAACAAAACAAAACTATAGGGTCCTACAAATGCGGTCCTGAAACTGCAGTCTCCGGTTGTGCAGGAATACCCTTCTCGATGAATCATTCTTTTGAATCTTTCACTGAACGAACTTATTGAATCATTCATAAGCGGACACTGAATCAACAATATGACTCACTGAACAACAAGCGATTACTTTCATTTATATCCGACGCGACAAAAACCGAAAACTGTATACTTACCGTTAAATCAAAATTAACAAGATATTCATTTACATAATGCAATAACGACAGTTTTATCATTGGGACTTTCAGCAGGTCGAATTTTTCTGTCAGTAATTTTGGCGCGCTGTAGATTGACGTTTGCCTCCTTTTTTTTCCTCCGCTTGTAAAGTTAATTAAAAGTCAACTGTCTTATTGACACTGTAAATAAAATAAAGGTCATTTAAGTGATAAATAATGACATTACTTATGCTTTTCCACTGTAAGCGCCATACAAAACCTAACAAAACACGCTCGAGTTGCACGACTTTTGCTAGGGTTAACCTTACCTCACGTAAACGCTAAACGCTGTTACGTAATTACGCTGTTACGCTGTTTGAACGTAATTGTATTTATTTAGTTATATAACTTTTATATATTCAAATATATATATATAATTTATATATATTATAATTATTTTATTGTTTTAATTAAAACATTAAACTATATGACAGGCCCGTAGCCAGGGGGGGTTCGGGTGGTTCGAACGACCCACCCCATCCAGCCAAAGGTCCACAATTTATGTACGTTTTTTTTTTTTTTTTTTTTTTTTTTAAATCAACAAGTGTTCTTTTAAATAACGAATTTTTAAAGCCATAAAAAGTATTAAATACTTTAATTAGTATAAGAAAAGTCTAAATTATAATTTCAAGAGGTCTTAAATTTGGAAAGACAAAAATCGCGTTATGGATAGTCGTTTGAAGCGCACGTTATCCACTACAGATCACAGTTCAAACAGCAGCGGAGCGTTTACTACAGCAGATGCGTTTACTCGCGATCAATAAACAGCGCTGTGAGATCCAGAGTGAAGCGCTTGAATTCGGTGAAGAACACAATGACATGGCGATTTAAACAGATGAAACAGCGCTGACTAACAGGAGAAAAACTGTGCGCAACGATAGTCAGAATCATTTAATATGGATTATTTTTACTGTAACACTGACTGCACTATGGTATTGCGGCAGAATTGTGGTACCTATCGAACTGTGTTATATTATTATGTAGACATGTGTTAAATCTATTAAAGGAGTAATGGAATATAATTACAGTATTTTGTGATTAATAGCGTTTGTGCATTTATACTAAGTCCACTGTTCTTCATACAAATACCTAGAAGCCATGTAGTTCATTTTTATATCATGGTGTTGAGGTGAATAATTATTTTTAATAATTTCTTCATATAAAAATAAGCTTGTTATAATTTTTACAGATGTTACTGTTTTTGATAATGAACATCATCTGAGCTGTAAATCAGGATATCAGACATCTTGCTTATTCCATATTAATAATTCTATTTCTGCAGGTCTTTAAAAAAAGTAACAAAAAGCCTTAAATTTGTTTTTAAAAAACGCTGCATAAAATTCCTTTCTTGATATTTGTATTTTGAAAAGGAGGAAAGAGTGCATAGGGCTCACAGGTTGAAAGGGGCCCAGAATGGGGGCTCAGAAAACTCAGCGGAAGGGTGTAGCATGGGTCAAGGAAGAACACAGTATATTCTGACCAGGGGCAGTTCTAGAACCTTTTTTTCAGACTGTCATCAACCTTTTTGTTTGTTCAATTTGCACAATGAACATGGGTTGGAGCTCTTACTTTTGAGTTCTTAAAGTACACCAAATTAATGAATTTCACTTTAAAATGTATAAAATTTTCTAAACAATGTGTTCATTTATTGCATTAAAATGTCGTTCATTTAATTAACTAACTTATTGCTTTAGGTATTGGTGTATATTTACTGAACAAGGTGATATCTTGGTAAACAGTTTGACAACATTGTAGTAAATATTTTTGGTGAATACAAAAATCATGCTTACTAAAATACTAGCAGACATGATAATACAGCACAAATTGGTGAATGAGTAGTCAACAAAATGAAGTATTTTAACCTCATAGTTAAATACAAAATGGGTGGGAACTGAAAAGGTCCACTTTTTGGAAAAAAAGAACCCCCCCTTCCGCTAGGCTGGCTACGGGCCTGATATGCAATATAATATTCAGAACAGTAAATAATTATATTTCATGAAATAATTATATTTCATGGAAACTTCAAAACCTTATTTAGAATTTATATATGTATAAATGCTGCAGTTGGATCATAATTACCATAAACCAGCTTGCACAGGTTTTTCTTTATTATCTTTTATTATCTTTTGATTCGGCCAGGGTAAGGTACCCCTGGATCAGTGCTAAGCGATAACCTCAACCCCGACGTGCTACGGCCGACTGAACCTGACAGCATGACGTCCATCGTGCTGAATGAGGTTTTGATGGTTCCATGAAAAGGCCGATTAGAGTATAATGTTTCAGGCCATAGAGAGGTGCCCGTCTGATTCAAATCCACTATTGGCCCGTTGCCCGCCGCCGTTCTCTCATGATACCCTGCTGCCAGGACACCGTAATAATCAGTCAATCCAGACACACCTCTGCTGTGCCAATCAGAGACCTCTAGAGCCGCCTGCCAATGTGAAATCCGGAAGGTTCTCTGACTGGACGTTAACGGAATGACCAGAATTTTAAAGCAAATCAAAATTCTGATTAGAATTATTGTAGGCAAAACAACATTTTTAATCTCCATACACTCTTAAAAATAAGGTTCCAAAAGGTTGGTTTCACAACGATGCCATAGAAGAACCATTACTGGTTCCGCAAATAACCTTTCCGTTTTTAAGCTCACATCTATTTCCACTATAAATTGGAAAAGTTTTATGGATGTCGAAGGTTCTTTATGGAACCACTGATCCTAATAAAGAACCTTTAATTTAAGAGTGTACAGCAACCCTTGCCAATTTCAGCTTTTGTTGCTCGACCTCCAATGTTCAAGTAATCAATTAAGAGATGTTCCAGGGTTAAAAGAAATCCAACCTGTGAGAAACCGAGAGGAGGGGGGTGCCTGACTGAGAGTGAAAGCAGAGGAAGAGACAGATAGACGCTGAGAGAGAGAAAGACCCAGAAGACAGACAGTTTGACTGTAGGTCGGATGCCGTGGCTCTACAATTAACCAAGTCTCCATGACAGTTCTGACTCTCATTCACCCTCATGTTGTTCCAAACCTGCAAAACTCTTAAAAACAAAGCTTCCAAAAGAGGTTTTTTCAGCAATGATCAAAGAACCTTTCAGTGTTTTAAGTTTTAAAAATAACTTTTTTCTTACAGTGTGAAGAGCATGTTAATAATCTGAAGAAACTTTTTCTACTTTTTCCTAACACTTTGTGCATTCAAAGGTTCTATAGATATTAAAAGTTCCTCATAGAGCCATCAATGGCAATAAAAATTGTGAATAAGACATTTTGGAGGACAATTCATATAAACCATGACTGTCAAACTACGAAAAGGAGAGCAAAAGCAGAATAGAATTAATCCATATGACTTGTGCACTGAATTCAAAGTCTTCGGAAGTCGTATGATAGCTTTGTGTGAGAAAGCCATTCATTACTAATCTTTTCTAGGCTCTGAAATTTTAATATTGGCTACTTTTATGGTGCTTTTAGTCCTTCATGAAGCTTGTAAGTCATGGTTACTGTGTTTTGCATGACATTCTTTCACGTAAAATCATAATAGCATGTTTTGAGGAACACAAGGGTGAGTTACTGATGATAGAATTTTAATTTTTGAGCAAACTATCCTTTCAAATGAATAAATACATTCAGTTCTGACGAATGCTTTGGGAAAACCTCAGCTGATCTACTTTTAATTTCAATGAAAAGACTGAAAAGGGGAATCCTCTTCTACAGTCTACCTTTCTTTTTGTTGAATTCATCTTCTTGATCATCCGATTCCTCCGTGTGATAGTTTATCAGCTCCTCCTGGTAGACCTCGGCATAATCCACCTGTTTGACCTTTGACTTCTTCCCTTTCTTTGCTTTCTTTTCGTCATCGCTGTCGGAACCCTTCTTTTTCTTTTTATCTTTTTTCTTCTTCTTCTTATCCCCTTCTTCCTCTTCCTCCTCCTGCACGGCGTCCTCATCCTCCTCTTCCTCAGCAGACTTCTTCTTTTTCTTTCCGTCTTTGCTCTTTTTCTCCTTGGACCCCATGTCTTCTCGTCCTTCTTTGCTTTCAGATGTTTTACTCTTCTTTTTCTTCTCTTTTCTTACCTCCCGGTCCTCGTTTGAGGTCTGTTTTTCTTTGCTGATGGGCTCATTGTTGTTCTGCTCATCCGTCCCGTTGTCATTCTCTGTCACCTGAACATCTTTCTTCTTTTTCTTTTTCTCTTTCACGGATTCGCTGTTTTTTCTTTTCTCTGTAGGTGTTTCAGCGCTTTCTGTCTTTTCGTCAGAGCTCTTCTGTCTTGTCTTTGCGTCCCTCTTGCTCTTTCTTTTCGCCGTTGGCTCCTTCTCCTCTCCTTCGTCATCCCTTTCTTCGGTTTCTGTTGGTTTTTTCTCTTTTGTGGGCATCTTTTATTCATCTGGAGTGTGGCGGGGTGAGGGTGAGTGTTTCCTCGCCGTCTGCGGTGTAAGGTGTCGCCGTCTGACCCGCGACGGCCGATGGGCCCCTGCGTGCAGTTGGAGCGGGGCCTCAGCTCGGAGCCGGAGGCTCTCTCGCGCAGGTCCCGCGGTGCAGTGCGGAGCTCATGAATAATTACTGTGCTCAGTGTGGTCACATGATCTGTGAGAGAAAGCAAATGAAAACGGAGAGGACAGCGAGAGAGAGGGGGCTGGGCCTCACAGCGTTTATTATTCATAGTCTGGGGATCGCTTTACTAAAGCACGGCGTGCTTTTTTTATATGCACACAAACTTATATATGCCATGTGTTTATAAAAATACATAACCACAATGTCAAGAGAAATATATGCTCATTTGTACGCATTGATTGCACAATTCAAAGGCACATCAATAGAAAAAGGACATAAGTCTATAGTCTATAACAAAGAAAGAGACAGACAGAGAAAGAAGATACACCAGTAGAGAGGGAGTCTTACAGAACAGATAATTAAAGACGCTTCACTAACACTTGTAAATTATTAACAGTGATTTCATTAACACAAATAAATAAGTTAGTGCCACTGGATTAACGTGGTCAAACTATTTAACATGCTTTACCCAACCTAGGCAATAAAGAAGATCGGGCTCCTAATTTACGCAAATTGCCGTCTGGCTGAAAAGACAAGTGGAAGAAGTCACTCTAAAACACTTGTGTGCGAATATAAACACAAAGAACAGCTCATAAAGGCATTTTTACATTTTCTAGACTGTTCAAAACTCACTTTTACAATGTTAGAGGGTTGTGAGTGTATCTCAGGGCATTGCTAATGTGTTCTGGGTAGTCACTAAGGTTTTCTAAGTAGCTGTTAAGTCATAGTCCACCCTCGAACAGAGATAACAGTAAGTGTTTTTATTTTCTGCTGGCACTGCTAGTTATTCAAATGCCTAAAAAAATAGATTTAAAAAATCTATATAGTCAATTGTATAATTTTTTTCACATACCTCATTTCACCAAATGCTGTTTGTTTTCTTTACAAAGAAAATGTTGCAACAGGGTCATTCCACCAAATCAATGCCTTTTGCATCCCTAAGAAATAATAAAACATATATTTGATATAACAACAAATAAATGTGCAATTTAAAAACATAACAATACTATGTAAGCTTTCATAAATATTGCATCAAAAAGTAAATATATTAAATATTATTTTAAATAATAGCATTTATGCTGGTAAGGGTAAGGTTTTTGGCCTGTCCCTCACTATGATTTTTCTTTTATTTTGTAAAATGATATAAAAAGATACAAAATAGTCTAATTGTTAAGCATTGTTTTTGACATAAGTATGCATTTTTATAAAATATAAATCATTTCATTGATGTCCCTTGTAAAATAATGTACATTCAATTAATATTCACTTCTAGGTGGCTACATCATCTCTCAACCAGCATTCCAACACTTAAAACACAAGCATGTTTCTCTCACTCTATAATGTTCTATTTTGGATTATTTATAAGGCTTGACTGAGGGGGGCAATCATGCAATGTCAATCCTGTTACCATTTTTAAAATGTAAATTTAAACAATTATTTCTTACATGTAATATAATCAATACCTACAAGTAAAATCCTTTCAAGGTTAGCTAGCAATTAGCAAATTAGTTTGAAATCGTCAAACCTGTTACTTTTTAGAGTAACAGATTTTGACGTGGGTAACAGGGATGACAATAATTAGGTTTGACCCTGTTTTTAAAGATTGTGTAAAAATAAAACATTTTAAAGCTCACCATCTGTATATTATTGAACTAATGCACAAATCATTCAGTGGCATATGAGTTCTAATTAAACTAGTATCTAGAAATGCTTGTTGTGTTGGTAACAGGGTTGACAAAAATATCAAAACATTAGGTAGAAAAAAGTCATAAAATAACAAATGGCATAACCTGAGATGGCAAAATACAAATTCTTGTCATTTTAAGATGTCTTCATTTCGTGGATATTCAACATACTTTATTTTTCAATGTTTCCAAGTGGAAAAGGCACCGATTTCTTGGAATGAGTCAATAACCTGAGATGTTTACAGCTAGAATATAATTCCAAGACACCCATAATTTCAACAAATTCAGAAACATTTCTGCTGGGAAAATGGCATACATAGATTGCAAGACATTACTGAGAAATGTACAAAACAAATGCCAAATTGTACTGACAGGATTGCCGCTGAAAACTAATGCTAACGCTATTTTTTTGCGAGTATATAGCTAATCTAGATGTGCATAGACTGATTTTTCTTTGTTGATTCTTAAGTGCGTGTGTGAATAACAGTTTGAACCATTAGAAATTCTCCTGAGACGGCATGCTAATTCTGACTCCTGCCATTAGCTATATTACCAACACCTGATACTGCTATCATCTGATAAACACAGGATCACACACAAACCAGCTCATTTACACACACATATCTCTCACATACACACGTTTTTATCTCTGCCTCCCTTAGACTCAAACAAATTTCCTCAGCGTGTGCTTGTTTCAGGATATGCTAATGTTTTTTGACAGGAAAATTCCAGTACCACAACAAACAATCATCTCTATGCATGTGAAAGAAATTAACTGAGCATTTCTTTGTTTTCACTCAACTAGTTTGCACATGTAGAGACATCTTGTGGGCCCAAATTGTAGTCTGACTGTCATTGACATGACCAGCAGGCGGCGATATGACAAGGCGTTCTTATAATACACACTAGGGTGGACACACACATACAGAACAAACACCATATGTTAAATAATACACACTTCACTAAACAGTCTGTTGTAGAAACACCAAATGGGTCAGCTGACTAGCTAATATACTAACATCTGACCCTCCCGTTTGTGTCCAGTGCGATTTGTAAACCGGATTAAGTAGTTCATTCAAAAGAACCGACTCATATGAACGATTCGTTCTCTGATTCATATATCTGAATTATCTAATACTAATGTTTTTAGGTGAACTATTCTTGCTGAGATTCATTACAAAGAAAACTGTTTGAAGATGCTGTTATTGTGTATTCAGAATAAATCCACTGTCCACTGTAAAAATAAATTTAAAAGTAGTAAATAGAACATCACAGAATTATAGAATGGAGGCTTGTAGAATTTTCTTCCAAGTTAAGTTCTGGAAATTTTATTTACAAACTCTGTTTGTGTGTCTGGGTCCAAGAACACCAGAGAAATCAAACTATGTTTGTCTGATTAACACTGATTAACCTCTAAAACTGATCAATTATTTACCAATGGCTCAACACCCGACACCAACCCTGGATATCTGCGAGACAGACATAAAGAGAGAAAACCCTACCGTGTTTGTGACTCTAAAAATAATATTTAACTCCAAAGAGTTCTCTTTAAAGAGGCTGAGCATCACAAAGCTTAGAAGCAGATCTGTGTGCTTTATTGGCTTGACAAACAACTGTACATTTGTGTTAACAAAACAATGACAGGACAAAAAATCAATGCATGAAAAATAAGAATATTAAATTAATAAATATTAAAAAGTAAAAATAGAGTAAGTGATTAATTCTGTGCCAGATATGTGCAACTTAAGAAATTAATGGCGATAGATAGATAGATAGATAGATAGATAGATAGATAGATAGATGTGTTCAGGTTTCATGAAATCAGGATCTTGATGAATCGTAAAAAGTCGATTTCTTGGTAAAGTGATAATGTCACATCGATATCTCAATATCATATACAAGCAACCTGAAAACAAAGTATATAAAGTTCAGCATTATAAACATGATCAGTCAATTTAAAAGACACTAAAACCTCATTCACAGATTGTGTGTGAGAGAAAGACATAAACTGTTTTGAATTTGATTACACAAACTTTTACTTCTTGTGAATTATCATACATAACATCAGAACCTGTGCATTAAACATGTATTTACTATTATACATAAACACTTCAACTGAAATGTCAAATTCAGTCTATTTTTATGCACTGATGTAGTTGTTAATGAACAATAAACTTGCTCTTAAACCATGTTTGGACTGGCATAATCTGTCTTAACCAGGCACAATGCGACACAATCATAGCCAGTGATATATATTTGACTGAGGATTTTGGACCAGTCAGATTCTGCTGTGGGCGGAGCTACTCTGCTGAAATAGAACTGTAGAAATAAAAATTCTCATTGGCTGCTTTAGAGTGCAGTAGTGCCCGCCCACTTTTTTCCAATGACCAATGAGATTTCACAATGGGCGGGGCTACTCTGCAGAAATAGAAACCGTAGAAATAAAAATTCTCATTTGTTGCTTTATGTGCATTAGTGCCCACCCCCTTTTTCCAAAGACCAATTAGACCAATGAGATTCCACTGTGGCTAGGGCTACTGTGCAGAAATAAAATATGTAGAAAAAAAAAAAAATTATCATTTGCTGCTTTAGAGTGCAGTAGTGCCTGCCCACTTTTTCCAGATGACCAATGAGACCAATGAGATTCCACTGTGGGTGGGGCTACTCTGCTGAAACAGAACTGTAGAAATAAAAATTCTCATTTCCTGCTTTCTGAGCATTAGTGTCCGCCCACTTTTTCCAATGACCAATGAGATTCCACTGTGGGTGGGGCTACTCTGCTGAAACAGAACTGTAGAAATAAAAATTCTCATTTGCTGCTTTATGAGCATTAGTGTCCGCCCACTTTTTCCAATGGCCAATGAGATTCCACTGTGGGTGGGGCTAGTCTGCTAAAATAGAATTGTAGAAGTAAAAATTCTTATTTGCTGCTAGCCATGAACCAAACCAACCAGCTACAAGGTGAAGCACAACATTACAAACTCCTCAGACTGGACAGTCATGCAGGTTGCCAGATTGAGGACACGTAACAGGAATGAGCCTTACAATGTAAATTGATGAGTTGATTTATCCAGACTTTAATGTCTCAGAGAGAACTTTAAAGGATGCCAAGGCTTTTTAGGTCAGGTAGAATCTGCGATCTCTGACCCAGTTCGTTTGCAGGCTTCCATGGCTGCAACACGCTGTGTTTTCCACCAACTGGCAACCTGGCGTGCTGAAATGCTATTGGGTAAACTGGCAGTGGGCGGAGTCACACAGATCAAAACAAAGACAGACATTCCGACATGAAACACACATTTCAAAGTAGAATAACTGGCTGTAGCATTGTTTTTCAAAGAAACATGAATATTTCCTAAATATCTGCAAACATATTATGTATTTATATGCTTTAGTTGGCTTCAACCAAAGCATTTACCATCAATTAATAACCTTGGAGCTCAAAACACGTCTGTCTCTATCAGTTATTGTTAAAAATCAATGTCATTATGGAGAAAATGAATGAGTTTTTAGCTCCAGAACTCATCTGTTGCGTTCTATTGCATCACGCCTGGTTTGGCGCCTCCTCACAAAGTTTAAAACGTGATATCTGCTCTGATACACAAATACGACACCATTACGGAAATTCACCAAACATTAAACACCATTTTGCAACTGTCCCGATACGATATTGTAAACACACGCAGTAATAAAACACCTGGCCTTTAAGGCAGCGATTCACGCGCACGCACTTAAGTCTGAGTTCCATAGTGCCAGTGAATGGGAGGAGCTCTACAAAATGGACCAATCAGATTGTAGATGCACTTGGCGGTTTCACCTGCAGGGCCCTGTGTGCACGTGCACGATGCCGCGAGCGTGCATGTGCATGAAGTTGAAAATCTCGTACGGCATGGCGTGGAAACCGGGGCGGGGCTTGACGTTGTCATAGTAATGGTGTGTTATGAAGATGCCGGCGGGGTTCATGGGAAATGCCCAGAAGCCGTAGAGATGCACTTCTTCACATAACTCCATGGCCGCGGTGACCAGCATCAGGCCGCTGCTGAGGCGTTTGGCACGGACGCCCTGCACAGCCCAGAAGCGCTGCACGTTCAGCAGGTACTGCGGATGGAAGAAGAACACGCCACGGGCCGACTCGAAGTCGTCCAGCATGTACTTGACGCGAAATGACACATCGGTGTTCCGCGTGTTGTAGAACGCCGGCAAAACCACAGAGGAATTCTCGTAGTTCTGCAGAACGTCGTAAAATGGCTTTCTCCATTTCTCCAACTTTTGAAACCTGGTCCAAATAGAAAGAGAAAATTACTGTTTTAATGGTTGTGTAACAGGAACGCAAAATGATATACACTACCGTTCAAAAGTTTGGGGTCAGTACATTTTTATTGTGGTTTTTTTTTTTTTTTTTTTTAAGAAATTAATACTTTTATTCACCAAGGATGTATTAAGTTAATAATTAAAAGTTTATTAAAAGTTAGTAATAAATAATTTACATTGTTATAAAATATTTATATTTTGAATGAAACACTGTACTTTTTAAACTTGTTATTCATGAAAGAATCCTGAAAAAAAAAAAAAATCACAGGTTCCAAAAAATATTTGGCAGCACAACTGTTGATATTATCCAACATTGATCATTCTAATAATAAATCCGCATATTAGAATGATTTCTGAAGGATCATGTGACACTTAAGACTGGAGTAACAGCTGATAAAAATTCAGCTTTTCATCACAGGAATAAATTCTATTTTAAAGTATGTTAAAATAAAAAACATTATTTTATATTGTAAAAACATTTTGCAATATTACTGTTTTATGTTTCTATATTTTTAATCAAATAAATGCAGCCTTGATGAGAATAAGAGACTTCTTTAAAGACTATTACAAGTCTTACTGACCCCAAACTTTTGAATGGTAGTATATATATATATTATTATTATTATTTAATATATTAATTTTATATAATATTTAATATATAAACTGTGTGCTATAATTATTCTTTATGTAAAAATACCTATGAATGCTATTATTATTATTATTATTATTATTATGTTATTATTATTATTATTACTACAGGTCCATCTAATAAATGTGAGCTGTAATTATACTTTATGCAAAAATACCTATGAATGCTATTATTAAGTTGTTATTATAATTATAATCATAATTATTATATTAATTAATATATTATTATATAAATATGAATATTTATTATTATTATTATTATTATTTGATTAATACAACATTAAAATTAATAAATTAATTTTTATTTTGCTTAAATATAATGAAGTTTTTACAATAATATTTATTGTTACCTTTTGTTATTAGAAATTATTTTAAATTAAGATTTTAACACATTTTCTCCTAAATCTCTCAAAATGCATATATATGAATTAACTCATAAAGTATTTATATTCATCATGGTAGTATTTGTTGTGCTACCTGTAAGTTATGCTGATTTAAATACAAATAAATAAATAAATAAATATTACAGTAAAAATATTGTATTAAAATAAAAAGAATCACCAGGATTTAATGAGAATTCTTTAAAAAAAGGTAAATATTGGCAACAAACAATTGACAAATAAATAAATAAATAATTAAATACACATAATTAAATGAATAAGAATAAATAAATTAATGAATATTTTACATACAAAAATGAAGTCTTTTTAAATAACCATTAAAATATATATTTAAATAAATAAATAAATATTACAGTAAGATTATTATATTAGAATAGAAAGAATCATTAGGATTGAATGAGAATTTAAAGAAAAAGGTAAATATTGGCGACAAACAAATGATAAATAAATAAATAAATAAATAAATATTTTGCATACAGAAAATGAAGCCTTTTTAAATAACCATTAAGATACATATTGAAAGAAAGAAAGAAAGAAAGAAAGAAAATATTTTATTATTTATCTATTTTTTTGTTGCCAATATTTACGTTTTTTTTTCTAATTCTCATTAAATCCTGATGATTCTTTTTATTTTAATATAATAATCTTACAGTAACATTTATTTATTTATTTATATAACATAATATATATTAATAATATATATCTTAATGGTTATTTAAAAAACACTTAATTTTCTGTATGCAAAATATTTATTTATAAATAAATAAATAAATAAATAAATAAATAAATAAATAAATAAATAAATAAATCTGACATGCTTTTTTGAGATTCACTCAGACGCTGATTTGTACAATATGAGCAAATCCTATATTAAATATTTTTTAATACTTATATGTCTGTGTGTTTGTGTACCTCTCAGTTATAATGCTGGGATTTACTGTAACAAGATCAGTCTTAGATCCCACATCTTCACTGTACATATCTGAGATGGGAGGAATATTACATCTGAAAGAGAGATTTGACATGTCGTTTAGCAGATGCCTTTGTATATTCCCATCATGTACAAACACACAACAGCATATTACCGGAAGACAAAGTCAGCTGCATCGATCTCACGTCCACACTTGCTGTTTTTAATGATGCCGCCGTTCCCGATGACGGCACATTTCTTAAACTGGGATTTGGAATAGGGCATGTCCTGCAGTCAGAGCACAGAATACATTCAGAAACAGGACAGGAGCAACTGAAATGGGATTACAGGGATGAGTGCTTGGAGATGGTTGCCTGGCAACTGTTGCAGGCATACGGTTTCTAGGGTGTGATCACTGCAGAGGTTGCTAGGTAACGCTCGTATTGATACTTAAGGATGAGGATGCTTGATTGGTAATGTTCGCCAGGGTGTGTCTGCTTCAAATGAAGAGAAAATATGTGTATGTGTGTGTGTGTATGACTTCCCAGGGTATTTGGATTCCATTTTCTTTGCTTGTCTTTTGGATCTAAATAAAAGAATAACATGTGTGTGTGCGTAAACAGATTTCAGCATGCAGATATCAATTCACCCATTTTGATTTTCCACTGCAGTCATTCTTATGGAATTTACTCATGATTCCCATTGGAATTCTATTTGGAATAAATCCTAACTGAATCATATAATAAGAATCTTTTGTGAATCATATGAATTAACTTATATTATTCTTATCGGATAATATGTCATTTTTAATCAGAACTTGGTAACACTTGGGAATGGATTAATTATGCGTTTCATAATGCATAATATGATCTCATTAATAATGGAAACCACATAATTTGGCCTCAAACATAAATAACAATATAATATAATGTAATGTTATATAATATAATATAATATAATATAATATTGTAATTACAATTTATACAATTTCTAAATGTAGGTGTAATCTATAATCTTGGAATCATCTTGGAAAAATGTATTTCTACTAAAAAAGGAAATATATAATATAATATAATATAATATAATATAATAATATAATATATAATATAATATAATATAATATAATATAATATAATATAATATAATATAATATAATATAATATAATATAATATAATATAATATAGGACATTGTAATTACAATTTATTTGGAAATCTAGGAATAATCTTGTAATCTTGAAAAAATGTATTTCTATTAAAAAAGGAAAAATCTATTATAAAAAAGGAAATAATATAATATAATATAATATAATATAATATAAGTACAGTGTATTCAAAAACTAGGAATCAGTATAATCTTGGAATAATTTTGTAAAAAAAAATTCGATTAAAAAAGGAAAAATCTATTTTAAAAAAGGAAATAATATAATATAATATAATATAATATATTGTAAATACCTTTTTTTTTTTTTTTTTTTTTTTTTTTTTTTTGGAAATCCAGGAATAATCTTGGGAAAATGTATTTCTACTAAAAAAAGGAAATACTATAATACTATTTAATATATAATATAAAATATATAATTCAATATAATATAATATAATATAATATAATATAATATAATTACAATTTATTCAGAAATCTAGGAATAATCTGTTATCTTGAAAAAATGTATTTCTACTAAAAAAGGAAATACTATAATATTATTTAATATATAATATAAAATATATAATTCAATATAATATAATATAATACAATATAATATAATATAATATTATATAATATAATTACAGTTTATTCAGAGAACTAGGATTGATTTATAATCTTGGAATAATTTTGGGAAAAAAGTTCTTCTAAAAAAAGGTAACATTGATATTAAAAAAGGAAATAATATAATATATAAAAAAATTATAAAATCTAGGAATCATTTTGAAAAATGTCTTTCTACTAAAATAGGAACTAATATAATACTATTTAATACATAATATAAAATAAAAAATGTAATATAAATTATTAGGAGTATTATTAAAAAAATAGGAAATATTTAAAGGCACTATACATTTAGTAATATAGTTTGTCCTCAAAACTACAGATTATAATATAATATAATATGATTTTGGCATCAAACCTTAAGAATCAAATAAGAATCTTACATGAACCAAATGGATTACTTAACATTTCTACAGGTCCAGAATATTATATCACTTTTAATAACAATTTAGAAATCTATATCTATTATATTGGAATAATGTATTGCTATGACAAAAAGGGAATATTTAAAGGCGCTATAAAAGTTTAATCTAAAAAAATTCTGAAATAGGCATTTTATCCTCTCGGAAATCTAAGCGATCATTCGAAAAGGAATCTATTTAAAACGTTCCAATTAGGATCGGTTCAAAATGATGATGAAATTCCAATAGGAATCATCTGTGCATTTTCATCTGCTCTTCCAAGCTCATGTAGTGCAGCGCTTCAAGCGTGATTTAACACTCACATCAGGGAACATTTTAAAGATCTCCGGGCTGATGTGCAAGATTCCGCTCGTATCCACCTCATAACGCAGTTTGGTGCCCGAGGGAGTGTTTCTCTTCGTGGTAAACAGGAAGGAGGGGGCATTGCAGCAGCGTGACAGAGACATTCTATTGGACAGGGGAAGAGATGACATCATCACTTCATTACAACTAAAGAATCCTATTGGATATCGGAGGAGATGACATCATTCCTTTGTTTTCGACAAAGAAATCCCATTAAGACTGGGAGATTGGGAGATGAAAGAAAATTGTTGATGTACTCACTTGAAGTTATCCGTCTCCTCCTTGTTTTGCTCCCACTTACACACCTGCAGGTTCCTCCAGCGCTCAAACAGTTCTGATGTCTTCACCCTAAAATACACAAACACACAGCAAATATGAGAAAAACAGCAGCGGTCACAGCTACAAGTAGCTTTCCATATTAAACGCCACTTAAGGAGCGGAAAGGAGAGGGTGTTCTTGCACAGATATTGTGTTTCTTTAAATAGATGCTCTTTTTACAGGCTTTGTCCTTTGAGACGAGACTTTCATCAGGAAATCTGACTCCCGCCGGTACGATCGCTCTACGTACACACATCCGAGAGAGAAACTTACATGGTCAGTACTTTCACATCTGTGATTTCTTGCCGTAGTTCCTTGCAGGAGGTGGAGTTGTACTCCAAAGTGCCTTCGGAGCGTTCCAGATACCTGCCAGGAAGCACAGAGTCAGATACGCGTCCTCTGAACACCTGCACACACACTGCAGGAACAACCTGAGATGGGCTTCCACCAGGGAGAATCTAACTGAAGATCCTGATCGCTCACGATGCACGTGTCTTGTCAGACAATCCTGAAGAAACGCCAGTGGATTTCTCTTACAACCTTGAACCAAATCTAATAGAATCAAACATGAATCCTCCAAGAATCAAACAGATATTTGCTTTATTTACACTGCATGTATTTTCCATTTTAACAGAGTCCCCCCATTATCAGTGACAATGTCTGAAAAGTTCATGATATTTCAGGTGCATCTGCTGTAATGACAAAAAAGATGGTCAATAAACTCAATAAACTTTTTAATTTACTTTTAATTTACAGAAACTAGGACTGGCAATTTAAATTAATTTAATTAAATATTAAAATAGGTTTTCAGTAAAAAAAATTACAATTATATTTAAAATAGCATTTAATTAAAATAAATAAATAAATAAATAAATAAATTCCATACCTCTAGAAGTTTCAATAACTGAATGTTCTTCAGGGTTTATAATTTTTTATTAGAGATTAACTTATTTATAAATTTTTAGTCATTTCTGATTGCAGATTTAAATATAAATATGCATGAAAATCATGGTTCATAAATAAATACATAAATAAATAAATAAATAAATAAATAAATAAATAAATAAATAAATAAATAAATAGGGTTTATACTTTTTATTACCAATTAATTTACATGATTTTTCTAGTTATTTTAGTAATTTTTGATTACAGATTTTGGAAAAAACAATAACAAGAATAAAATATTTTTGAGTTATTGAAAAAACAACATTTATTTATTTTTAAATATTTTTTTTAAATAATCATTTATTTTAAAAATTGATGAATTTGGGCATGAAAATAATGGTTCTTAAATAAATAAAGAAATAAATAGGGTGTATACTTCTCATTACCAATGAATTCACATGATTTTTCTAGTTATTTTAGTAATTACAGATATTGAAAAAAACATTTTTTTTAAATATTTTTGTAACTATATAATTTAATATAACATAATATTTTAGAGCTTAATATAATAATATTTTAAATCTTTATATATATTACAATTAATCAATGAATTGACATTACTTTTCGAGTTGTTTTGTGATTTTTAAGGGGTTTTTAAAATATATTTTTTAGAATTATATAAATACTAACAAATAACAATTTCTACCTGATAAAATATTTTTGAGTTCAAGTTTTTATTTATTTTAAAATATTTTTTAAATAATTATTTATTTTTAAAAGAATACAATAATAATTATAATAATTAATTAATATATATAATAATAATAATAATAATAATAATAATAATAGTTTATTTTTTAAAGTGATGAATTTGTAATATTTTAGTAATTTCCATAGCTTTTCCTATGTCCTATCTTTTAATATCACACTTTTAATATTCGGTTTTCCAAAACTGAATTAAATAAAAATGGTTGAGTGAACAAATCAAAATAAGTAATCTGATAGCAGCTTACACATTTTAAAGCATATTTAGTCTCGTTTTTAATCATTTTTGTGGCCCTTTTATGTTACAGAATAAACAGCCTATTCGTGCCATGAGTAGAATACTGAAACTCTATACTGCAAACCTATTCTACACTACAACCTTTTGCAATATAAACTTGTATGAAGTAAAAGTGAATTCATTACTCGCTGTTTGACTCTCGTGAGCAGAAATGCTTACGTGCTGCCTAAGTGTGCGGTGTGAAACAGGATTCTTGTTTGATCCCATTTGCATTGGTTCCAAATTATAATAGGAATTCCACTTGAGGATTGTTGACAAGTTACTTTGAAGACTCTATCCTTCTGTTACGCAAGACACATTCATCTTAAACTGTCTTTTCTGAGGAGAAATATAAAAGAAATAACAGTTTCACCACAATGAGGAGCAGCAGCAGGGTCTGAATGGATGAAATGTGAATCCTCACCTTGGTTGTGAAACAGAAATACAGAAAATATGCATTAAAGACATGGAATAAATGAATGAACTGTAAAATATGAGTGTGTATAGACTGCATCAGGAAGTGTATTTCTCATTAAATGCCATTTTCAGTTTTGCCTCAGGCACAGCGTCTATGAAAGTGCTTCATGTTTTCATTTTAATGGACTTTAAATGGCTTTAATGGTGGACGGGCTGCTACTGTAAATGAAATCAGAGCCAAAATGGCTGCTAACAGCCCTCGCAAAGTCAAAGGCCTCCTGCGTATCTATCTTCTACCATGCTAATGGATGCTCTTACGTCTGACTTAAATGGGTTTAACATGCACTGTATTTTACGTAATAGGCTACAAACACTACACCATTTTTTAAGATGTTCTTCTTTGTTATATAATAACATTATTTACACGATACTTTACATCTAACAGCTTTGTACAGTAACAAAAATGTTTCTTAAGTGTCTTAGCTTTCGTATCTAATAGAATTAGCCAGGCTAATGTGATCAGCTAAGGAGAAGAAGAAGGAAAACACGCCTCATATTCAGTATGACTATATAATAATAATAATAATAATTATTATTATTATTAATGTTGAATAATAATAATAATAATTATTATTATTATTATTATAAAAATAAAATATTGTTATTATTATTAAAATTAATTATTATTTATGACTTATAATATCTATTGTTAAAATATAATTATTCTTATTTTTCTTATTGTATTATTCATTTTATTTGAATATTATTTAAATTTTATTATTATTTTATTATTATTTTAGAATACAAATATTATTTAAAAAATATTTTATTATTTATATGTATTTATATATATTTTACTTATTTCATCAACTACTATTTATTATTAATAATAATTCTTATTACTTTTATTTAAAATATTTGTATTTTATTATATTCAAATGCTATTTAAATATTATTACAATAATACTACTGTACTGAAAAAAGGGCT
Source organism: Labeo rohita (assembly GCF_022985175.1). Taxonomy (NCBI): domain Eukaryota; kingdom Metazoa; phylum Chordata; class Actinopteri; order Cypriniformes; family Cyprinidae; genus Labeo; species Labeo rohita. The sequence continues at coordinate 27,600,931 of NC_066889.1, forward strand.
AAGTATTTATTAATAATAATTATTATTATTATTATTTATTTATTATTATTATTATTATTATTAAAAATGTTTATTATTATTTAAATTAATCATTATTTATTATTATTTACTATTGTTAAAATAAAAATATTGTTTTTTTTTAATTTTCCTTATTGTATTATTCATTTTATTTTATTATTATTTACATTTTATTATTATTTTATAATATAAATATTATTATTTTTAAAAATGTTATTTATATGGTATTGTTTTAGTGTTATTTCATCAACTACTATTTATTATTAATAATTATTTTTTAAATTCAAAATATTTTTTTAATTTTATTATATTTAAATGTTATCATTTGAATATTATTACAATAGTACTACTGTACTGAACAAATAAAGGGTTAAATATTTAATAATGATAATAATAATAATAATTATTATTATATATTTTATTTAGTATTGTTGTTGTTGTTATTATTCAAATTACTTTATTTTATTATTTATATTTTATTATGTTTGTATTGTTTTAACAATAATAAATTATTATTATTATTATTATTAAATAAAAAATATTACATATAAATAATTATACGAAAATAATAATAATTATTATTACTATTATTCAAAATAATTTTATTTTTATTATTTAAATCATTGCAACAATTGCAATAATTTATTTGTAAAAATAAAAATTACACTATTTAATAATAATAATAATGTGAGCTAATTAATCAAAATAATGGTTTGTAATGAAGCGCAATGAGAAAAAGATGCATGAAAAACAAGGCAGAAGAAAAAGAGTGAAACACATTTAGCGATTCCATACATCTCTGACTGGAGTGACGTCATGACATGTGACTGTGCTGTAGCCTGAAGAGGTGCACACTGGGTAATCATGAGCGCTCTGTATGTGTGATCAGTCAAACACCCCTGACGACACATTACAATCTTCTGTGATCATTTAGATGAAAAGAAAAACCGTAAAAGACAAAAAAAATCTTTCAGGTCAAAGAGAGGCGGTGCAATGTGCAAGCGGGAGTCCAGTCACATGACACACACGCACACGCACACTACACAAACCGTTTGCGTGCACACGCGCACACACACACACACACACACACACTCAAGTGTGCTCATGACACACACAGGTGAGGTGTGGAGGGGTTTAAGAAATGCATGATGGGACACAGAAACAAGGACCCATGACATCCAGAGGAACACAAGCGAGGCCTCCCAACCTCAGGGAGCGGGGAAGGGGGTGATGGGGGTCAAAGGTCAAAGGTCGAGGGCGGATGGAAGGTTGCAGACAACATGCACAAACGGAGCGGCGGTGCGCCGAGCATTGAGCATGAGCAGTCGGACCCTCTCAGACCAGATGGAAAAGACGAAGAGACATCCTCAAGGGGGGACGTAAGGTTGGCAAGGAAGTGAACTGGAGATGCCATCAGTGTGGCCTACCTTTTCTTTTCTTTTTTTTTCTTCAGAATATCAGCTAGGCACGGCGTGATAACTACGGAGCTCTGAGCCTCTGAATGCTGAAAATTCTGACGGACACATCTGTCAAGATGCATACAAGTGGATTAGGTTTAAGGTTAGACTTAAACGTCTGCTTTAATGACCCTTCAGTTCCTGTCCCAGTAGTGAAAAGCACAAAAGAGCACAAGAGCAGGGTTCCACAATGTAAAAATCCCATTCGCTTCCTCCATAGGGAAAAAAACATGATAAATGATATAGATAATAATAAAACACATGATCATATATTAATACTTAATTTGTTTTAAATATTTAATAAATATAAGGTTTAATAAATGTAAAGTTTCAGCGTGCAAATCATGTGCAATTAAAATTAAATATTATATAAATAATAATATTATATTATTTATATTATTATTCAGCATGAATAATTTCATAAATATAGTTTTTTACATATTTTAATCTTGCAATAAACTGTTACATTCAAATGCATAGTTTATACCTCAGTAGTTAATTGGTTTATATTGTATCATAATCTAATTCAACTACATGATTTATATAGTTCATACCCATTTTAGTACAGTGGCTTTGTTCAGAAAAGCATACTGACATGCTAATCATACTATACTATTTTCGCATGCATATAATGTGCAATTTAAATGCAATCAGTAATACATTATAATTTATATCATATTAATTTATTAATTTAATAAATATAATTTTGACATGTTTTAATGTTGCAATACACTTCAAATACATAGTATTTTCCACCTAAAATCAATTATAGCAGTTTATTACCATTTTAATGCAGTGGTTTTCATAAATGCATATTAACATGCTAATTGTACTATTTCTGTGTTCATATAATGTGCATTTTAAATGGAAATTATACCAATAATATAATAATATTATTATTTATATAATATATAATATTTATTTATCGATAATTTCATAAAAATAATGTTTACATATTTTAACATCACAATAAACTTCAAATATATACTATTTTTTACCTCAAATCGATAGATAATTGGTTTATATTGTACCATAATCTGATTTAACTACATAACTTGCAATGCTTTATGGGATATGTTGTTTATTCCCATTTTAGCACAGTGGCTTTGTTCAGAAAATCATACTGACATGCTAATCATATTATTTCAGCAAGCATGTAAAATGCAATTTAAATGCAAATTACATTGATAATATAATAATATTATTTAAATATTATTTAATGTTTAACACATATATATTTTTTTACATATTTTAATGCTGCAATAAACTTCAAATATATAGTATTTTCCACCTAAAATCAATTAAAGTACTCCATTCCCATTTTAGTACAATGGCTTTTATTAAAGCATATTAACATGCTAATTGTACAATTTCGGTGTGCATATAATGTGCATTTAAAATGTAAATTATACCAAAAATATAATAGTATTATTATTTATATAATATTTATTTATAGATAATTTCATAAAAATAATGTTTACATATTTTAACATCATAATTAACTTCAAATATATAGTATTTTATACCTAAAATCGATAGATAATTGGTTTATATTGTACCAAATCCAATTAAACTATACAGAATTTGAGATGTTTTATGGGATAAGTGTTCATTCCCATTTTAGTACAGTGGCTTTGTTCAGTAAAGCATATTAACATGCTAAATGTACTATTTTGATGTCAATATAATGTGCAATTTAAATATAATTAAACCAATAATACAATATTATTATGTATATAATATTTAATCCTAAGTAATAATGATTACATATTTAAATGTTGCAATAAACTTAAATATTTCAACCTGAAATCAAATTATAACGTACCAAAATCTGATTCAATTATGATTTGCAATGCTTTATGAAATAAGAAGTCCATTTCCATTTAAGTACAGTGGCTTTGTTCAGAAAAGCATACTAATTTTACTATTTCGACATGCTTACAATGAAGCAAACTGCATGGGAAAACGTTTTTTTTTTGGCACAAATGCATGTGCATGACACTAGTTATGACTAGATAGTATACAGTGTATACTGCATAGTATGCAGTAAACTAGTATTCCATTGTGAACAAAGCCACACTTTTTTCTCAGATTTTCAAAATTTTACATATTGTACTTCAAATCAATGTTCACAATGTTGCGATTCATTTCAAATCAGGTTGTTTTGGAGAAAGCGAATGGGAAAAATACGTCCTGAAGCGATCATTGCTAGGCTTAATTTCTGCTTTGGAAATCTACCTCTTATAAGTTCTAGTCCTCTGATTGGCTCTGATAAATTGGTTTTCATTGCCACATCTGCTTATTTCTGCTTGTCTGATTGGCTGATGGGATTGGATGTGTCTCCAGTCCAGACATGCAAGTGGCTGATCATTGTCTATGTGGCATTCTCTCTCACTTTCTCTCACTGTCTCTCTAGAGTGTTGGTGGTGTTGTTAAGAGGTTTCTGTGCTGCTTTGTACCTTTTCCTCCCATTTCTGGCCGGCTTCATCCCTCCATCATCGGGGTAACTAATGAGCCCGCTCCAGTTGCCCACCTCCTCTCCTTTGAGGCGGGAAAACTGTTGCCCACTAGTGAGAAAATGAGGCAGGTCGTTTAAGGTTTCATGTATTTGTTCAATGTCAAACACAAACAGATTTGTAAGAGTTTTTCATTGATTTGGCTCAATCAAACAATGTAAAAATGGGTGTATGTTGTCAGGAGTGTCACTGATAATCATCAGTGAAAAAGTGACATGAATCCAGAACAGCAAATACCATCAGATCAGCTGCAGATCACAAGTAAAGTGGCGCCAAAGTTTTTAGACACTTATGTCATTACATTAGATAACAAAAATATCAAACCAAACGGAATCTGCGAACAAATGTTGCACAGCTTTTCATTTATTGCTTTAAATTAATCAAATGTGCTTGACTTTTCTTTCCTTAAATTAACGGTCATTTGGTTTGTTATTTTGTAGACATTCACACATTTTGTGTGACTGAAACCTTGAAAAACACACATACTGTACTCTTTTTTCTGTTACAAATGTCACAATAAATTATGGAAAATAATAAATAATTTTATCTGAAGAGGATTTAGAGTGTGATGATTTATATACAATACCATTAGGACTTAGACTTAGAAAAACGTCTTTTCTGCTCAACAAGGCTGCATTTATTTGATCAAAAATACTGTAAAATTATGAAATATTATTACAATTTCAAATAACAGTTTTCTATGCGAGTACATTGTAAAATGTAATTTATTCCTTTGGCGCAAAGCTGAATTTTTAGCATCCATACTTAGTCTTTAGTGCCACATGATCCTTCAGAAATCATTCTAATATGCAAATTTGCTGCTTAAGAAACATTCCTGGTTATTCTTATTATTATAGTTGAATTGAAAGTTCAAAAGAACAGTGTTTATGTGAAATACAAATCTTTTGTAACATTGTAAAAGTCTTTACTGTCACTTTTGATCAATTTAATGCATCCTTGCTGAATAAAGCATCTTACATACCAAACTTTCGAACACTAGCATAGCATTTATAGTATTTAAAACTGAGGACAGATGTTGAACATGGTCTTATTTTGCACATTTCTGGGTATTAATCTTACTGGCACTCATTTTGTCTTCTATGCTTAGATTAAAACACTGGCAAAATGTAAAAAGGGGATTGCAATAATCCTGATTATTTATAGGCGTTTTGGAAGGTAAGGCTTAGAACATATTGTAAAATCATAATAAAAAGCTGAATATGTAACTAGGATTAAAAAAAAAAGTGCATTAGTGCATGTATTAGAACAAAATTTACTGATTTTACTAAACCGATGTTAGTTTCAGAAATGTATTGGAAAAATAAAATACTGGAAAAAAAATTCGGTTCACTAGCATGCAAAATTGTTTCAAAGCTTACAAACATGGACTAAACCTCATCAAACTATGATTTCATGTGGTTGTTAAGATGAAATCTGCTGTCCTAAACCAGTTCTAGTCCCTGAAGTATATGCACAGCCATTTTCTACACGTCCTTAAAAGCATCAGTTAATGTGCACATCAGCTCTTCGACTTCCCGATCAGGACGGGAAACGCAAACTCAGCTGCTAATGTGAAGAGGAGAGAGAGGTTCATATGAAGGACAGATGCACTTCTGCAGTCTCGTAGATAATGAAGAGGTCACAGCTAAAGAAGTAGCTAAATGTCAATACTTTTTCTGCATGGCACAGCCACTTAGCCAATCAATATCTCTAGGACAAAGTGGAAATTTCAAGCCTGGCACAAGACTGCAGAGGCTGATCCTAAAACTAGCCCCAGTGTAATCGGAGCTAGGAGCAAATGTAATAAAATAACCTTGTTGTATTTATATGCACAAGCATCTATATGCAACAATCACCTCTTGTCCAGGCCAGTTCAGCATGTTTTTATTTTTAACCTGACAGCCTTAAGACTTATTGCAATGGCATTAAAAAGCCAATTCCAGCATTAAGTGTTTTTAATAATTCTAAGTTGTAATTTCACCTGGCAGGAGCGTTTAAGAGGACTTTTATTCAGTTCAGTGGATGCATTATTAATGCACACATTTGTCAGCGTCTCACAGCGGCAGCCAGGCTGGCGTGTACCTGAGCTGCATTAAAAAGGTGTTTGTCACTGCTTTAATCTGAGGTGTAAATATCAAAATAACTTCTGCTTGTCACACGCTCACACTCATGCAAAGGAAAGACTGTGTTCGCTATATATAAACTTTATCGCTCAGATGTCTCTCCTTCATAGCACACAAGACTTAATTGAGCGCTCAATCTATTTCATTTAAGGGTCTCAGGTGTTTCTCCTTTTCTCAGAGGATTAAAAATAAACACAAATGATGACAAACAGTACGTTTTTCCCTTATATGTCCTTATTTGGTCTTTCCTATTCCGTTTATGATTATGACATCATTGTTTTATCATTCACACCTGTCCTCGTCTCATTAGCCTGGGTATTTAAGTTTGGTCCAGTTCCTTGTTTGGTTGTCGGGTCTTAAAGTCTTCTAGTCTAGTTTTCGCTGTGTTTGTGTGTGGATTCCCTGCTGTTCCTGTTCGTTCCTGTTCCTGTGTATGGATTATATTAATAAAGTGCATGTTCCTGATTTCCTCGTCCCTACTCCTCATTCCCACACGACGCTTGTGACAGAAAGCAGGAAGGGAAACAATATTTTGACAAACTTAAGTTAATAGGTGGTAAAAATACATATGAGCAGTATTAATTATTAGCCTAATATTTCACATAACTGACCGGAAATGATAAGAACAAACACAAATGTTGTATGTAAAAGAAAGTATGTGTTACATGTCATTATTACACAAAACGAACTTTGAAATAATCATAAGTGGCCATTTAGCAATAGTAAGTACCATTTGCTTTGGCAAACACCACTAAAAAGATAGCAAAACAAATAGCGTAGAACTCGGTCATTTGGCAAAAATGATTAATATTTGGACTGTTGACTGAATATAAAGAAAGATTTAAATGGAAAGAAGTTGTAAATGGAAAGAACTGGTTGTTATATGTCATTATAACACAAAAGACGCTTTATAATAATTATAATTTTCGGTTCATTTAGTGAGTCACATGATCAACCGTTTAACCGTTCTAGCGGAGTTTATTCAATAAGGATTCGGATTCCAAACTGAATCGAACCGGTACCTCTTGAATCTTTTGAACGATTCATTAAAAGATCCGACTCATATAGTAAGAGCGGTATGTTTTGATTGACTAAAAAGAACCAGTTCTTATGAGTCTTTGGTTAATGAATCGGACTACTTTACTAGCGTTGAATGTTTTCTAATCAAGATAGTTTTGTGACGCGCGTTGCGTGAAGCACCCACGATTAATTTAAGACAAAGACTTATCCTTCGTGGTATTTTTATCCCAACATATTCAATATTACAACTCGGGTGAATTATTATGACTTTCTTTCTTTTTAGATTCGGGAACAAACGCACTAAACACTGAGTCAGTAACTATGCGCATGCGCGAGTACTCGACATAGGACGGTTACCGTTTTAGACAATCTTTTCATATTTTTCTTTCACATATTTACATTACGTTGTTGTCAATACGAACGACGCATTTAGAAAGTATTTAAAAATACATTATATTAATTATTACTATATTAAATACATTTACTTTTTTTATTCTAAATATATAACGCATGGCGGGATTCACCACAATGCTAGGTATTCCAATGCTTTCCACTATGAATACCATTACAAACATTACAAGCCATCAACTATTAACCAGTAAAACCATTATCTATAGTGTCTTTTGGGCCACATCCCATTAGAATTTAGTGGTTTTAACATGCCACCAATAAAAAGCACCAAATTGCCATTTGAAACCCAAAGGGACCATTTCAGTGCCCATTAAAACCACTACAATTCCCATTATAACCATTAAAACCATTACGAAGCCTATGAGGGTTGCCATTGTTTTTTCAGCAGAGCTGATTGTCTAGACATTTTTATACAATTGCTAATTTGTTTTGAATAGTTGCTAGGGGCTTTTTGGATAGTTGTCATGTTGTTCCTCTTTAAGTCAAAGGAGCACATGAACTATAATGTCACCATGGACCACAAAAAACAGTCATAAGGAATCGTTTTTTAATTTTTTTTCCATTGATGTATAGTTTGTTAGGATAGGACAATATTTGGCCGAGGTTCAACTATTTGAAAATCTGGAATCTGAGGGTGCAAAAAAACATTTTTAAATAAAAATATTGAGAAAATCGCCTTTAAAGTTGTCCAAATGCATTTCTTAGCAATGCATATTACTAATCAAAAATCATATAGATATATTTACGGTAGGAAATGTACAAAATATCTTCATGGAACATGGAATTTTGAATTTTTTGCTGTTGCTACAAATATATAACTGTGCTACTTAAGACTATTTTTGTGGTCCAGGGTCACGATTTAGTGGTTTTTACATACCACCAATAAAAGGAAACAAACAGACCATTTCAGTGCCCATTAAAACTAATAGAATTCCAGTTATAACCATTAAAACCATTATGAATTCTATGTATTGTCTTTTTCAGCAGGGCTGATTGTCTAAGCATTTCTATATGATTGTTAAGGTGTTCTGAATAGTTGCTAGGGTTTTTTTGGATGATTGCCAGGTTGTTGCTTATTGATCCAAGTCAAAGGAGAACCTCAACTATGCATTTATATGACTTAATACCCTATTTAAGATTATGGGATTTAGGAACTATTGTTCTGTTTGAACTGTTATTATTCACCAGGGTTTGAGGTTCTGTCAAATCCTTTCCTGGAAATATAGCAATTGCTATTTGGCCATTTATCAGTAATAGCATTTACCTTGGCAGACACCACTAAAAATATAGCATAACCCAAATAATGTGGTATTAGGAGAGAAATGTTTCATATTGAGATCATTGGTTGCTTTTGAGTTCATTTTCATAATTGTTTTTTTTGGAAATCTGAGTTTTGCTTTTTGTTTCGGTGTTCTGAAACACTACAGAAACACACATGAGATTCAGAGCTTTTTCAGAAGAAAATCTGAGAAGCAGAAGACACAAAAGTCTCCATTTGGTCTCCATTTCCTCTCATCGCTGGGTTTGATTGTGCCGTTAAAGCCAAAAGCACTTACCCAGCCCTACGCTTGTTTGTCTCCACTTCAGCAGAATAGATACGGGGTACAGGACAGCATTCATGCAATCGGCAGCCGCCAGGCTCTGATGTCATGAATCCTGAGTGTGTGCTAGACGCAGGAGGGGGGGGTTCAGGTGGGAGTGTGAGAAAGCTCTAATTCAGCATATGGGCATCTGCTGGGACGCAGGAACCATAATGCACTGGGGGCGCTTCTTACGAGAGACGCCATTTTACATAGACAAACACACACACACACGCGCACTCAAACACCCTCGCAATGCTGAGCCATCTCAGCTCCCGGAAAAAACTAAAATGATTCACCTTCCGGGACTTATTCTCTGTATGATGTCATTTCGATGTAAGTGGCCCCAAAAAAGGCATGAAATCTGGGTCTTACGAAACACCACCATGATTTAAATGCATAATTCATTTCTAGTGCTTGAATCTAGGCTACGTGCTCATGCAAAACAGAGGCTACATCACAGTCTTCCAGTTTTCCTCACAGCCTATAGACACAATTGCATATGATAAGGCTCTGCGATATATGGCTTTTTGCTGTCACAGGTTTATGCAAGATGTATGAGCTGTTTAAAGGGCTGGAGGTAGAAAAACAAATCAAGAGGAGAAAAATAAACACAGAGGAAGAAGAAAAACAGACTTAAGCATCTTGCTGCATAGACAGTCATTCAGGGGACTGTGTATGGCATGATTTAATGGAGCTCGAGTTTAAAAGAGATTTTGGAGCAATATGGGTGCAATATGACTACGATTAATTGCTGAATGCTATTTTGCTTTACTACACATATAACCTCACAAAACATTGATTTTTCTTGCATTATGCAGCTTTTAATTAATCACCTTACCTTTTAATGTAGTTCTTGCCATAGAGGATTTGCTGCAATAAGGTGACCAGCCCAAAAGCACATATAAAAATAAAACACAAAGATCTGTTTCCCAACAGATCTCTACTAGCTGTCGGATCTGAGTAGCCCATCCTTCAGAAGAGAAACCCACGTTCGCGTTTGCCCTACAGAAGACACATTGAGTCACACCCGCGCGTGTTTACCGTCCTCACGGGCACCGATGCGCGCTCAGTCTCCATAGCAGCTGCTTTTCGCCTCAGTATCGCGTTTGAGCAACCTGCCCGTTCGGATATCAACTAAAGCGATGCTACAACTGCCCATTGAGGTTAATTGTCTATATGTGGACGTGTAGTAAATCTCGCATAACCTGCAATACGCGACGCTCCTGCAGAATGCGCGTCTCGAATGCGGAGAGAGCGCAGTCGGTGACGCTCTCCACTCCCTCTCATCAGCACCAATGGGGCAGGCACTCGGGCTGGTGTCAAACCGTTAATGAAAACATAGAAAATGTGATGCGGGGAATGCAATTACACCAAGAAGAATCGGTTATTTGGACATTATATTATTTGCAAGATAAAGCGCTATTATGATAACACGTGATATTAAATAATGCAGTAAACATTAACTAAATAAAATAATACAACGTTATCAACTAATTAAATAAAACGCCGCAAAGAACGTAAGTGATAACAATAATAAGAGAAACTATTTAAATAAAATATCAATATTTAATTTTACATCCATCTTTTTTTTTTTTTTTCCGTAAGAGAAAAACATTTATGGGTGTGGCTTCCGGTCGCATCCGCGTCTAGCTATTTTTAGCTGTACAAAAGCTGGTTTTGCTGCTTGATATGTCTTCAATTATTTTATTTTATTTCAAATTATTTTAATATAACACTGATTTGTAGCACAAACAGTTTACAGTTTACCACACGTTTTTATTCTTCTTGTTATTTTTCTAGGGTGGGTAATAAACCGGAAGTCTCGCCCATTGAATAATAAGGTGGATAGGTGTTTTTTATTTATTTATTTATTTATTTTTACTGACACACAGAATGTAACAATATTTAACTGTCACTGAAAATAATAATATTCATATATTCACCATTCATTTTCATTCATTTTATTCATTTAATTTTATTAATCATTCATACGTTTTACTTAAAAAACATAATTTTATGGTGTTTTTCAATAAAATAACACATCTAATATAATTTTCTCCCTATCCATAATAGTATAACCCAGAAAAAACGTGTGCTTTCTTTTCAGCCCTATTATGCTGTGACATATACCCCTTAAAAAAATAATAATACTTTGATCTTTCACATCATATTTGTGACCCTGGACCACAAAACCTGTCTTAAGTAGCACGGGTATATTTGTAGCAATAGCCAAAAATACATTGTATGGGTCAAAATGATTGTTTTTTTCTTTTATGCCAAAAATCATTAGGATATTAAGTAAAGATCATGTTCCATTAAGAAATTTTGTGAATTTCCTACTGTAAATATATCAAAACTTAATTTTTGATTAGTCATATGCATTGCTAAGAACTTCATATTGACAATTTTAACATGTTGTTAACATGTTTTAGCATTATTAGCTTGCTGCTTGTATTTTTATAGGCTGATTACAATGTTGTTAGCATGTTGTGAGCATAATTAGCAAATTGCTAGAATGTTGTTAGCATGATTAGCAAGTTACTAGCATGTTTCTAGCCTGACTAGCATGTTGATAGCATGTTTCACGCATGATTAGCATGTTAAAGGTGATTTTCTCAATATTTAGATTAGCATGATTAGCATGTTAAAGGTGATTTTCTCAATATTTAGATTTCTTTTGCACCCTCAGATTCCAGATGTTCAAATAGTTGTATTTCAGCCAAATACTGTCCTATTCTAACAAACCATACATCAATGGAAAGCTTAATGTATTCAGCTTTTGGATGATGTATAAATCTCAGTTTCAAAAACTTGACCCTTATGACTGGTTTTATGGTCCCAGGTCACATTTGATGGAATGACATCACATTGTATGGGACATACGACTGGAAGTGCATGGGAAAGAATCAGTGCTTTGCAATACAGTGATATCACAGTATTGTGGCAGCCTCATGAAGGTCATTTCAGGTTTGGTCTCAGGGACGATTTGAGTCCAGACGTTTTTGTCAGCTCTGTAATTTATGTTTATGGTTGCAGACAGTGGCTGCCTTTTTGAAGCCCTTGCAAAGACCATTTGGAAAAGACAAATCAATAAAACTTCCTGGCTTTGTTCCCACAAGAATAACATACACACTCACACACCGTTAAATATTGCTGGACTTTCCACTGATTTCAGCTGTCTTTAAATTAAGCTAATTAGCCTACTACATCAAACCCTTTTTTTCTTAACCTAACCTTTAAATCAGTACATTATTCAGTTATAAGGCCTTAATTCACGGAAAGGCGCTATTGTCAACATTCCAGATGGGTCATGTGAACTCCCATCACTTCTCTTTAATGGTAACGACCTCAAAGCAGTGCTTCCCAACAAAATTATTCGCGCTTGTTTCAATTCTGTACTATATCCAATATCTTTATACCACAACAATATTTTGCATAGTTACGGTAAACCAACTATTAAAAAACTACGGACACAATATATTAGCTTTCCAGTGGCTTCTAAAGCAAAGGAAACTCATTTCAAAATATTTAATGATATATATCCCTCGGGTGAGTTTTTAAGACACCGGTTTAATTTTGAAGAAAATGCCTGTATTTTCTGTCAAGTTGACATAGAGACAACTGATCATCTTTTCTTTTTTTGTGTGTATTCCAGAATTTTCTGGGAAAATATGTCTTATTGGTTAGAGAGAAAAATCCAGTCACTGCCCAATTTTGTTAGAAACCACATTATGTTTGGAATAATGTTAGATGATAAAAAGAATGATTTTTTCATTAATATAATGCTGATTCTGGGCATTTTTTTTTCTTCACAAATGCAAATGTATGAAGACAAAACCTTATTTTTCTGTTTTTAAAAAAGACTTTCTTTATAATTACTTTCCGTCTTTAGTATATAAGAAAGGTAAAAAGGCCCAGAAACTTGTTGAAATAATAAGAAAACTTGATTTACATGAAAAGGGATGAAAAGACCCATATTTACACTTTTTTTTAATTTTTATTATTATTTATTTATTTTTCCTTTTCCTTTCTTTCTGATCCTTTTCACAGAATATATGTAATTTTTACTGGTACTCTGTATCTGTTTTGTTAGATATGTGCCTTGCTAGGTATCTGTTTGCTTACATTTGTTAGTGTCCCTGTATATGCATATTATATTCAATATGTTCATTAAAAAAAATAATGGAAAAGCGACTTAAGATTTTTTTAAGACCCGCGGAAACCCTCTTTTTCTGATCAAAACAATTATTATTAGCAGGAGAATGCGCTTTATCTTTCTCACAGTTAAAATAATTGCTGATGTTCATCTTTTCTCGTTGTGAATGAAGAAGACCGCATTGTAACATTAGGGGGACGCATTTAGTTGTTGCACCGAAAGCGCGCCGGTGGTGTTTTAATGGTACACCAGCGTCTCTTCCGGTCTCTTTCGAATCAGCTCTGAGGAAAGATGGTGAGTTTCGCAGCGCCTTGCCCTCAAAATCCTCTAACATCTGATTCATAGCTTGTTTTTAATCACTGTGCCATTAATAATATCACAAGCATATATATCCAAGATTCAGTATCATCTATTATGTTTGTATTTCCTCGATGATGAGAGATTATAGAGGATTTTAAAAATCAGTTAGCATGTCGCTTAGCCTTCCGTACAGTTCTAACGAGCTCGAGATATACACCGGTTAGCTTTAAAACGATCTCCAAGAGTTAATTTAGAATAACGGAATATACATAATTTTGGGTGTTTATATATCTGGCACTATTTAAATGTCTAAAAATAAGCAAATTTTGTTTTTGAGTTACTTTTCGTGGCGTGAGTTAAAATTGTTAGACTTTCTGCAAACATGCTTCGCTGTGTGTCGGTGCTCGTCAAGACACCATTATATCCTAGTGTGCTTTCCCTCTTTAGAAAGTTTTTCTTTTTTGATAATCTTTAGTTACATTTTAACACTGTTATTCTTCCTAAACATACATATTGGCTATCATAGCGTAAACTTTAGCTTACCTTCTTATCAACTTAGAGTAGCCTAATTAGACAACATATTTAGGATAGTTTCAGAATCTAGACAGCTAGGAAGCTGTCATCATAGTGAACTGATAGTGTAAACATACTAGTGCTCAAACCAAACAAGCTGCACATGAATGAATGCTATCTAGGTAGGCTATTTATGTTGTAAGACAAATGTCACATGAATGAACATTTAAGATCTAAGCAGTAATGTGATTCAATTTCTTGTGTTTTCCAGACGAAGGGTACGTCGTCTTTCGGTAAGCGTCACAATAAGACGCACACTCTGTGCCGCCGCTGTGGATCCAAGGCGTATCACCTGCAGAAGTCCACTTGCGGAAAGTGTGGATACCCTGCCAAGCGCAAGAGAAAGTGTAAGTGTCTTGATTTGTATATGAACTTAAGTTTTTGGTATTTGTGCGTTGCTATTGGAATAGTTCGCCCAAAAAGGAAAACTGGCTTAATGTACTCGCCCTTAGGTCATGCAAGATGTAGATTGGTTTGTTTCATAATCAGATTTGGAAGAATGTAGCATAATTTGCTCACCAATGGATTCTCTGCAGTGAATGGGTGCTGTCAGAATGAGAGTCCGAACAGCTGATTAAAAACATCACAATAATCCACAACGCTCCAGTCTGTCAGTTAAGTCCTTAATATTGCATTTCTCCAATGAGAAAGATATCTTGTCTGAATCAGGAGAGAAATATGCACAGATCAAGCACTGCAAACATGTTTGTGGACCCGGCTTTTTATCACTGCAGGAAGTATTAATATGCACTCTGACCGAACACAGTGGTTTAAAATATAACCTTTAAATAAAAATGTCGCAAGTTTTCATTTTTTGGGTGAACTATGCCTTTAAATTTGCATGCAGTTTATATTAAAGCGAGAGCTGCTAAATGCATGCTTTCTGTCTGGCATGTCAAAGCTTACCAGTGATGCCCAAAAATAAATGTCTGAACAAATGACTGTCCAGTGATAACAGGTTTGAACTGAGGTAGGCCTGAGATGTTTATGGACAGCTGGAGGAATGCATTTTTTTTTCATTTGTTTGAAAAGTAATTGTTTTTGTTTGTAGACAACTGGAGCGTTAAGGCCAAGAGGCGCAGCACCACAGGAACTGGCCGCATGAGACACCTGAAGGTTGTTTTCCGCAGGTTCAGGTGAGTAAAAGTTATTGCAATGCTTGTATTTTCATGCTTTTAAGGTTTTTTCAAACTTATTTTTGTGCATTTTACCTTTTTGAAGTGGTGTTATCTGACATTAACACAGTGAAAGTTCAAAGCAGGGTACAGGGTTTGAGTTTTGATGCTATAACATTTATTCCTGTTGATCCTGTGATTTGTTACTTGCGTAAAACCTGAGTAGATGTAGTCAGGTTAAATTAGCATCTATATGGTGGCTTACCAGTGATGTCCAAAAATAAATGTCTGAACAATTGACTGTCCAGTGATAGCAATTTTGTACTGAGGTAAGCCTGACCCATATGCTCAGTTGGGTGTCTCTTAGGATCTGTTTTTATTCTTCAGACTAGTTCTGAAACTACTGCTGGAAGGGACTTGGTTGATAGATATAAGACCCGAGCAGTCATGTTACAGGCTTGTGAATTATCTCTAGGGCTGCTATCTGTGACGTCCTTTGACTGAAGTATGTTTTTTGTGTATTTCAGAAATGGATTCCGTGAGGGAACCGTGCCCAAGCCCCGTCGGGCAGCAGTGGCTGCGTCCAGCTCCTCATAAACTGTTTCCAATAAAAAGTGGTGTTTGAAATGTCTGCCTGAATGCATCTTTTTGTCTGACAAACGTGCTCAGTACTTCTCAAACCATTTAAAAAACAATTGACCTTTTAAAATATCAATGCTTAAATATTTTATATAAAGAGCCGTATGGTGAAATTATCTGTGGTCTGTTTTTCCAGCTTGAATGGTTTTATGGAGTTTTGGTTCACCAGATGTAAGACACTAATAACAAGATCAGCTGTTCTGTAGTATAAAATCCTAATGCATAAGGAAAAACTGTCATCTTGTAATGAAATGCAATCATTTTGATACTTTGAAGTGTTTAATATTTGCACTAGATGCCCACAGCAGTAAAACAAGACCCTGTATTTTAAAACTTTATTCAATTCAGGCACAATCTAAATACTCTTTTGTTTACAAATACAAGAATGTGTGGGGTGTCATAATTGTGATGTACTCAAACAGCCTCTTCTTAAGACCTCAGTAACTCCATGCCGAGAATCATGTGCTAACATATAAAAATAACGAAACTGTGAGGAACTCAATGTGTAAAACAAATGGTGTGTCAAAGTGATTTAAAGTGAGAACAATAGTGAGGTGATTCTATAAACACATTTAACACAAACCTGTTTGGAGTTGCTGCAGAAGTAAGCTGTGATCGTGAACATTTTTTTTTGATTGTGTGTTATTTGACAACATTATGTGAAGTGTTGCAGTTAAAACAGCAAGTGAAAGTTTTTAAGTGCATTACACCCAGAAAAATCTAGACTCAGCTCAACTGAAGTTCTAGAGTGAGAATGGCTGAATTGAGTCTTGTTCTGGAGTTCTTCAGTCTCTCTATGGCACTCAGGCTCTAGACCCAGTACTGTTTGGTGGTGATGGGGGGGTGCATGAGGTCTGTGCTTCGGGACGTGGTTCTGAGTGACGTAACTAGGGTCATAGTAATCCCATTCCATAGCGGATGCCCAGGCAGAGCCTGGGAAACCATCACTGTCCATAGAAAGAATACGCAGAGATACACCTAAATGTACAATCAGGAGAATTAAAAGAATGGAAAAAAATGTGGTGCAGCTTTCTAGTACTAGTGTATACAAAATGCTAGGCATTTAAATCAAAACTAACCTGCACTGGCTCCAAAGTCACTGTCCAGTCCTGAACCTCCAGCCGAGGGGCTTGACGACGCCACATAGCAGGAGTTCTCTGGTGGGATAATGCTGGCGGACTCGCATTCCACGTGGATCTTATCCAGAGGAGCGCTCTCCAGCTCCATGGTGCTGCTTCTACGCATGGAAGTCATCGGCATTGAGAACTGTAACCAGTGCAGTTAAATGGTTAAATTACTCAAGGGAAAGAGTAAATTTGACCTTGCATTTCACTTGGACCCAAAACTGTACAGAAAGCAATTGTTTTGCTTGTCAGCTACCAGACAAGAACTAATAAACTGGGCTGAGTTTCTCAAAAGCTTTGTGAGATAAACAAATGATTACATGTAATCTGAATTATGTAATCAGATTAAAAAAATTAGGTACTTATAAATAAAAATACTCATAATCAGACTACAGTTACTTTTTTATTGATGACATGATTACATATTATTTCACACAAGATTTCGTCTCTGGAAGGCATTTGTCTTTCAGACACACTAAAATGCTTCATAAACCCCAGTTTAAGAAACCTTGACATAATGTTTAACATACTTCAAGTTGTTAATAACAACAGATGGAGTATATAGTTGAGGTCAAAAATGTACATACACCTTGCAGAATCTACAAAATGTTAATTATTTTACCAAAATAAGAGGGATCATACAAAATGCATGCTATTTTATATTTAGTACTTACTTGAATAAGATATTTCACATAAAAGACTTAACATATAGTCCACAAGAGAATAACCGAATTTATAAAAATTACCCCATTCAAAAGTAATACTGTGTTGTTACCAGAATGAGCCACAGCTGTTTTTTCCCCCTTTTTGTTTAGTGATAGTTGTTCCTGAGTCCCTTGTTTGTCCTGAACAGCTAAACTGCCCGCTGTTCTTCAGAAAAATTCTTCAGATCCCTCAAATTTTTGAACCCAAAGTGTTTGAACCTTTTCCAACAATGACTGTATGATTTTGAGATCCATCTTTTCACACTGAGGGACTCATATGCAACTATTACAGAAGGTTCAAACACTCACTGATGCTCTAGAAGGAAAATTATGCATTAAGAGCCGGGGGGTAAAAACTTTTGAACAGAATTAAGATGTGTACATTTTTCTTATTTTGCCTAAATATCGTATTTTTTTAACTTAGTACTGCCCTTCAGAAGCTACAGAAGATACCTACATGTTTCCCAGAGGACAAAATCAGTTCAATTTACCCCAATCTTCAAATTCCAAAAGTTTTCACCCCCAGCTCTTAATGCATCGTGTTTCCTTCTGAAGCATCAGTGAGTGTTTAAACCTTCTGTAATAGTTGCATAGTCTCTGGGTTGTCCTCAGTGTGAAAAGATGGATCTCAAAATCATACAGTCATTGTTGGAAAGGGTTGAGAAATGCTAAAAACCAAAGAATTTGTGGAACTGGAAGGATTTTTCTGAAGAACAGCAGGCAGTTTAACTGTTCAGGACAAACAAGGGACTCACAAAAAAACAGCTGTGAATCAATCAGGCAACAATACAGTATTAACAATCAAGTGTATGTAAACTTTTGAACAGGGTAATTTTATAAATTTAACTATTACGCTCTTGTGGACTATATGTAAACGCCTTTTATGTGAATTGTCTTATTCAGGTGAGTACTAAATAAACAATAACATGCATTTTGTATGATCCCTCTTACTTTGGTAGAATAATTAACATTTTAACATTTTGCAGATTCTGCAAGGTGTATGTAAACTTTTGACCTCAAATGTATACCCACTATATGAGAATGTCAATCAAATTACCAAACATAACAAATTTTTCCTATAGTATATTGAAAACAAATCTATGGCACTTTTGAATGTGGTACAACAGTAATACCGTGCATTTGCGTACATTGTAGTGCCATGTAAAAACCCCACCCTGGTGAAAAAACCAGCATATGCTGGTAGGTATGTTTTGATGCTGGTGTAAGCTGGTCCTTTGCTGGTTTAAGCTGGTCCTTTGCTGGTTTTTGCTGGTCATGTTGCTGGTCAAGGACCAGCATGAACCAGCAAAGGACCAGCATAAACCAGCAAAGGACCAGCTTAAACCAGCATCAAAACCTACCTGACCAGCATCCCAGCATCAAAACATACCTACCAGCATATGCTGGTTTTTTCACCAGGGCTATATGAAAATTGCAAATTACTAAAGTTTTCAACTACCAATTCTACAAACCATGGTATTAAAATATGATACCATTAGGCCTATAACCACCAAAAATCATAATATATGCCATTAATATTCATATTAGTATATGTTTCATTAAATCATGTTTTAGAGATGTTGTGTTTTTAACCCTACCCCATTTGGAGTCACATGCAGTGCTGGTGAGTTTGGTGGCACAGTGTTGACCCGATCCGTGTCCGAATCACTGGACTCCAGCAGAACCGGGGCGCTCGTCCTCCAGTTCGGCACACGCAGTGACTCAGACCCGGCGTAGGTGGCCCCATCCGGGCGTAGAAACCTGGCGCGCTGCCCGGTGGCCCTTCTTTCCGCTGAGGAGGTCAGGGATGAGGTGATGGGAGGTGCCAGCATCGGCTCCGAGACCGAGACGTAGTTCACCTTTCTGTTTGGAGCGAACAGAGGCTCATCAGAGAAGCGGGTGATTCTCTGCCGGGTGGAAAACGACGAGTGCATGAGCGACATTTCCGACCCGCAGCGGTCTCGCTTCCTCCGGGTCATGCGGAACAGCTTGTATCCCACGAACAGGCAGTTGAGCAGCAGGAGCAGAAGGACGCAGGGAATGAGCACCAGGATCAGCAGGGCCAAACTGGACACCGGGAGGCCCTCGGGTAAGTTTGATGAGGGCACAGCCGATCCCAGCTGCGACATTTCATCACAAATCAAGATAAAACAATATGAGTTTGACGTTTACTTAACTGTACCTCTGATTATTAATGTTTTTATGTAAAATAATATCAATAAAATGACTAAAACTGACAGACGACAGTTAAACCGCAGGTGCGCCCCATTGACATCAATTAATTTCGCCAGAGTGCCGGAGCGTCAAGAGCTTTGACTTTTCACCGACAGTTTACAACAGCAACTACAACTTTGTAGTCTTACCTCATAGATGAGAATTTCTTTGGTGTATTAAGTCGTCTATCTTCTTCGCAAGCAAGCATATGCTGGTAGGTATGTTTTGTTGCTGGGATGCTGGTTAGGTAGGTTTTGATGCTGGTTTAAGCTGGTCATTTGCTGGTTTAAGATGGTCCTTTGCTGGTTCATGCTGGTCCTTGACCAGCAACATGACCAGCAAAGGACCAGCTTAAACCAGCTAAGAACCAGCATAAACCAGCAAATGACCAGCTTAAACCAGCATCGAAACATACCTACCAGCATATGCTGGTTTTTTCACCAGGGGTAGGCTATTTCTTAACCAATTTTTGCCGAGGGAAACGTTTGTTGGTTGAAATAGTCATACAGTCAAACCAAAATTCATTTAGATACCTTCCACATTTCTCTCATTGTCACAGTTTATTCGCTACTATCAGTGTTTTGTTCTCCAGTTACCAAGCAATGCCTAATTTTGTTCAATCTGTGGTGTAAAAAGGTCACATTAGCAATTAAAGAAAAAAAAAACATTTAAGCAAAACATTTCCAGGTCAAAGTGTCTGAATAATTTTTGGTCCTAAATTTTTATCAATATTACTTGTAGTCCACTGTATGAATAATTTTTGGGTATGATATGTCACAGTTTATTTTGCTGTCCTTATGTACATAAATGAACTATAGTGCACCCACCAGTAAAAAAAATAGCTAAAATTATATCTGGTGTCTGAATCATTTTTGGTTTGACTGCTTTTATTGTTAACTAAATCTATAAAAAAATTGATTGAAATAAATCTAAAATTAAATATTAACATTAAATGATCAACATAAACTTAAAAAAAAAATTGTTGTGCCAAATAAAATGACTAAAACTAAACTGAAACAACTAAACTGAACTATAAAAAACAAATAAAATTGTCAAAAGCTACTTAATTAAAATAAAATCTAAAAATATAGAAGTGAATTCAAAATATTACTAAATCATATAATAGTATAGACCTATAAATAACACCAATTTAACTTTGATATTTGACCCTGGACCATAAAACCATTCGTAAGTAGCACGGGTGTATTTGTAGCAATAGCCAAAAATACATTGTATGTGTCAAAATTATCGTTTTTTTATGCTAAAAATAATGAGGATATTAAGTAAGGATCATGATTTCCTACTGTAAATATATCAAAACTTAATTTTTGATAGTAATATGCATTGCCAAGAAATTCATTTGGACAACTTTAATGTCGATTTTCTCAGTATTTTGATTTTTTTTTTTGCACCCTCAAATTCCTGATATTTAAATAGTAGTATCTTAGCCAAATATATACATCAATGGAAAGCTTATTTGTTCAACTTACAGATGTTGTATAAATCTCATTTTCAAAAAATTTACTCTTATGACTGGTTTTGTGGTCCAGTGTCACATATCTACTTTAAGCATACTAATTATACTTTTTTTTCATGATTGTGGGCGATTCTTTGTTCTCACCATGCAATTCATTTCTATGACCGAGAGAGGGCAGTATGGACTAGTTTAAGGTTGTAGTTTAATTTGTCTTTTCCCATTTGCTGTTCTTGTAATTGCAATCACAATCCCTGTACATTTCTTTGAAGCCATCAAAGACATTTAAAATGCTAACCTAACCTTGATTCCCGTAGGCTTGAGGCCCTTTAGATGGTCCCTTAAGTACTCATAATTACGTCCATTCATTCTGCGGGCGGCTTTATCTGAAGCAATTTAGAAATGAGTAATGCTTCCACAGGGAATATACCACTTATGCTGGAAGCACAAACACAAAGTCACTGTATGTGTTGCGAAATGTCATGCATGGCCTACTTTGACATTAGAAAAAATGGATAGTTAATTACAATATGCAACTGCATAATGGTGAATTTTCCAAGTGAAATGGATTAAGTGGTGAACAGACATTCGGATATAGACATGGCTTTTTTAGTTTTTCCAAGAAATATCTAGGATAACACTTTGCTAAAAACAGCCATTCTGACCCTGAGTAAGTGTGAGTGTCATTTTCAACTGTGAGTATGATTCACAGGCCGCAAACACGGCTATGACTGACACAAGACAATGTTCTTCTCACTCAGACAGTTCATATATTTGCACATTTCCTGTGAATACCAGTCTGTTGAGCTTGGGAGAATCACTGCCAAATATGTCCTATCAAATAATACAGTACACTCTTAGAAAAAAATGTGCAAAAAATGCCCCTTAAGGGGCAAAACAGCTTGAGGCAGCGCTGATAATACTCAAAAAACTTGTCATTTTTGTATCTTATTTACCCAAAAAGGTTCAAAAGTTCACAAAAAGGGTTTGTATTGCTACTTTAAGGTACTAATGCGCACCTTTTAGGGTATATTGTACCCCTAAAGGCACAATTTTGCACATTTTTTGACTGTATTTTAACTGTGGAGGTCCTTTCTTGTTGAAAGATCACTTGCACACAAACAGGAATAACTATTTGAGAATTAAATTATATAAATCATGCCTTTTTTTAGCTTTTTGTTTCACCAGATGCTAATTGATTGTCTGGAGTGGTGTGGATTACTTGTGGACTATTGTGATGTTTTTATCAGCTGTTTGAACTTTGACGGCACCCATTCACTGCAGAGGATCCATTGGTGAGCAAGTGATGTAATGCTACATTTCTCCAAATCCATAAAAAACAAACTCATCTAAATCTTGGATGGCCTGAGGGTGAGTACATTTTCAGCAAATTTTCATTTGTGGATGAACTATTCGCTTTAATATGGGCTTTATTCTCCCCATTGCTGCTTTGCAGACCTCTGGGAACATTTTTCTAATGGAAGCTGGAACATGAATGCAGGGGATTTGCTCTCGTTCAGACACAAACATCCCTCAGGTACTTATGTTTCACTGTATCTCGAAAGTTTGGCCTGTGCACAAGTTTTTTCATTTCTTTAAAGACCATACTTTGTGCACTGGGGCATTTCCAACAGATTTGATCCTTTTTTATGTATATTAACTACTCTTGGATGTGTTCTTGATTAGTTTTTCCCGTGGAGCACTTTGTGCTTTACAAGTAAAGTTGCTATTTTCATCTACAGAAAGCAATAGGGAATATACAGCATGCTTTGAAACTATTAAAAGCATACTGATTAAATATTTAAAGGCTAAAACTTGATGGTAGCTACTGAGTTTTAATCACCATGGCCTCATAGCTTTTGTGTTTATTAGTATTCAAATCCACAGAGCAAAAAATCCACCCTTTGTGGTGTGGAAAATGAATATCTCAAATGATTAATACATAAAGATCTACTTTATTCATCTGTTATCACTTGGAAAGTTATTTTTAAGCCAAGACTATTTAACAGTCAATATTTAATGCTATATATTCATATATATATATATTAATTTATTTATATGCAAACTGTAAAGTTTACAGTTTATAAGTTCTATTTAAATGGAGATTTTTTTGGAGAAAAATATAATTTTGAGAAGTTGACCTTTAAAGATATGTATTGTAATTTCAATTTACAAATAGATAAAGTGCAATAAAATAAACACTTAAATGTGTACTTTGGATATTTTCTTTCCACTAGTTTGAAAGAAGACATGCTATAAATAGCTCAAGAACCTCAAAATTGACCTTAATCACTAAACACCTTGTTTTTTATCCTGTTTGTATGTAATTTAATGTATGCATCATTCATGCATTAAATTAATGCATGCATTTTTAATTTGACATTGAGTGCTCAACACATGAAAGACCGCAACACCAAATTCCAGTTATTTCATTAATAAAACTTTATTTCTGCTTACAAAACATGCGTTCATCATACATGCCAGGTCATATCTGAAATTCACATTTTCTCTATATAATTTTTACAAATAATTCATTGGAACATGACACAGGGATCTCTCATAGAGACTAAATCACTGACAGTTCTGTACGTGAGTACAAGGTCGTCATGGTTAAAGAAGTATGCTAACACTTCCGAGTAGCACCATCAGTGCAGGTGTGTGTTCAGTGCGTGCGCTGTTCATGTGTTTCTCCCAAACACTTCATCTCTGTACGAATCACACTTAACACAGGTATTACATACCTATATGTAATATGTTTGTGTGAGCATCCCGTCTCACACTTGAGTGTGTGTGCCTCACAGAGACAAACAGCTGACGTTAAGTCCGTCACCAAAATTAGCGTGTGTTTTCTGTAGTTAACATTGTCCCAAGCTGTGCTTGATGATTTCTTTGCTGCTCGGGGGAATGCGATCGGGGAAAACCACTTGAAATTCGACCAGCAGGTCTCCACGCTGGGCGGGGTTCTTTGCTCGGGGAAGCCCCTCCCCTATAAGCCTTCTCAATGAGCCGGGCTTGATGACATCACTGCACGGGAGGGGCTTCATCTGTCCGTCAAGCGTAGGGACGTTGACCGTACACCCACACAGAGCCTGGAGAAATACACAAAGAAGGAAAACCGTTAAACATTGTGTCACAGGATCATCTTTGATATGTATAAAGTTATAAAGCTCTGTATCGATTCTTTGTCTTGGTTATATCACAAGCTGTAGTGTTTTGGCAGCACAAGAGCTATAATGCCCCTCCGGCATATGTTATGAGCTCTAATCCACTTGTCTATATATGATGCCTTTATATAATGCTTGAATATGAACGCGGGCGGAATATAGGGCAGACAGATTGAACATTACGGTTACGCAACGGCAGAAAAGAGCCTCTAATCGCTCTCATTTCTCAATGATGCTCCAGTCTGCGGGGGCCGGGAGGGTATGCGTGGGAAGAGAAAGATGAAGTGGATGTGGAAAATGAGAGAGGGAGAGAGTGAACGAGGGCGAGAGGTTCAGTGTGGAAAGTAAAAATGGAAATGAGCTGGAAAGAATGAAAGAATAAAGGGTTGTTTTTAAGAGCCGATGCCAAATCTGATGTCTAGAGAGCAGATGGTCAATTTAATGACTTGTTAATCAATCAATAATCTCAAAATGTCAAAACAGGCCAATTAATTGGCCAGCAACTGGCTGGTTTCAGTTCAAAAAGCATTTTTCGATGATATTAAACTACTTTTGTGATATTTTTGAATATACAGTGTATAAAATAATTTAATAAATGAACTCTAGTTCGCTCTCTTATGAATATTTCTGCATTATATTAGCCAATCAGGCACAGTTATCGGTATCAGTATTGGTATCGGTACCGATAATCTTAAAATGCCCAAATATGGACTGAACATTTCCTGATATTTCAATCAGTCAACCAATAATTAGCCATTTTAAAATTATCAACCAATTAGGCAAAGCAGTCGCGCGTTAATAATCTCAAAATGGCAAAATAGGCCAATTAATCGCCCAATAATTGGCCATTTTAAGATTATCGGCACTGGCTGGTTAACAAAAGTTTTGAAACAGTAGTTTCAGAGTCAACAGATTATTAACCATTTTTTAAAATTGTATTATAATTTGCTATTTTATGAAAGTATCAGCATTATTTAAGCAATCAGGCACAGTTACCAGTGCCGATAATTTTAAAATGGCCAAATATCGAATTGAATATTTTTTGTTGTTAAATATTGAGTAAAATAAGTACTGATTTGATTGCTGTCTTGTCTATATATCATCATTGTATCGGCCACCCTGCTCTCTGTATATTATTAAGAGTCTATTCATAGTTTTCTAAGAAAATAGATGCATGAGGGCGTATAGGCAAAACAAGATCCACTGCTAGAGAGGAGCGAATGACAGAATGTGTGTGAGACGATGCTGAGAGCTGAGGAGGTGGTGTGCGAGATGGGAGGGGGAGTGTGCGAGAGTGTGTGTGCGCTGAGGCTGCGGGGGAGAGATGCTAAATTTAGATGCAGCTCTCTGCAGAGGCTTATTGAGTGCCGGCGACTGCGAGGGAACATTTCGTACCGCCATGCACACATACACACGTACACACGTACACATCTCACCTCGCGCAGCGTGATGGTGGCGGTGTACACAATATGCGAGCCGTCTCGTCTGAAATGGGCGTGCTTCTTCTCCTTAATAACGAAGGCCAGGTCGTTCGGGGCGTGGCCGAGCACCTGATGGCCCTCCTTGGGGAAGGTGATCCTGGTGCCCTCCTTCCATCCTTTCTTCACCTCCACGTCGAACACGCGCTCTTCGGGTCTCAACGCGTGCTTGTCCGTCTGCCGGAGGCGTGTCAATTTCACACGCTTGGTCACGCCCATCAGAATGTCCTCCAGTGACACGAGGATCTCGTGAACTTCGGCCACGCCCGTTGGCTTGGGCCCGCCCCTGTGACGGCTGAGGTGGGGCAGGGGGTTCCGCAGAAAGGGGTTAAAGAGGTCGTCGTCAGAGTCGACTTCGAAGTTGAAGAACATGCGCCAGGAATGGGCGTCGGCTTTCGAGGAGCTGTGGGAGGAGTCGCTTTTGTTTCCAGCTGGAGTCACACCCCCTTTGGTCAAACCTTGGAGATTAAAGAGATTAAAGAGGAAGAGATTTTATTAGTATGCATATCTTCAAGTTCATTCACTGATTAATAAAGTATGGATAAATAATTGATCATGGTTGCAGGTATTTGCACCAAGTTCAGCTGGGGTTGTGAGAACCCACTGAACCCAGTGTTCTTTTGAACATTTTTTTATCTTGCATTTTGACATGCAGGTGCATGCTTTTTAAATATGTTTGAGGTTGCATATGATTCTCACCTTGTTGATCATAGATGCTGCGTTTCTCTGGGTCTGTCAGAACATCGTAGGCTTGTGCAATCTGTTTAAATTTGTCCTCGGCGTCTGCGTCTGGGTTCTTGTCTGGGTGGTAGCGGAGCGCCAGACGCTTATACGCCCGTCTGATCTCCTCCTCATTAGAGTCACTTGACACACCAAGCACAGAGTAGTAATCCACACACTCTGGTGAGGACGGGGGGCTAGACACTTCGGGTTCTTCACGCACCTCCTACACACACACAGATGGCAGGAGTTTAGAATATGATCATTTCTAGTTCTCCTTGGTTCACCTACACAGGGTGATCCCAAATAAAAAGAAGCTTTTTGGTTCAGGCAGAGATGCAAGTACCAGAGCCTTGAAGGGAGTTCCCACAATATTTCAGAGTAGACCAGTGTTGGAATATTTGGTCATCTCTTCACAGATGTGCATATATATAATTAAAAATTTTAAAGTTAAAATTTAGTCAAAGCTATTGTATTTTCACTTAAAATACAAAAAACAAATAATAAAATAATACATAATAAAAAATAGTTTTTCCACTCTATAAAGTTTGTGGAATATATATTTACAGATTTTTTTAAATCTCCATTATATAATATACACTCAAAGTCTTTAGCTGTATATTATATATTTGAGAATACAATAGCATATATAAAAAATATATATCTCTATGCAAGTCTATTTTCCACACTGTATAACATAAACTCAAAAACTTTGAAGGTTTATTATATAGTGGAGCATATAGAGGTATATATGAAAAATCACATCCTCAATATTCTCCAATATATAAATCTATTACAGAGGTGTATATACACCTGTATATTCTCCACTATATAATATACCCTAAGTTATTAGGTATATATTATATAGTGGAAAATATACATGTAAATATAACAATGCACACTATATAACATGCATACATAGATCTATACACTGGAGAATACAGAGGTATATATGCATTTAATATATACATATAAATTCTCCAATATATAACAATCACTCAAAGCCTGTGAGTGCATATTATACAGTGGAGAATATAGGTGCATATATATTTCAGCATATAATTTAAATGTAATGTGCAGCATCTTACCTCTGAGGTCCATCCCTCTTCTCCGTGGATCACTCGCACTTTGCACTTGACGTTCTTGTGTTTGACGCCGAACTGAGTCCAGATGAGAACCATGATGCTGCTGCTGCTGCTGCTGCTCTTCTGCCGGTAAGTGTGAGCCGAGCGCGTGAGCTGCTTGAGTTGCTTGAGCTGGTGTCTGCTGCATCTCCCGCCGCTCTGCTCGAGCTTTTATAGCCGAGCTCTACACACGGCGCCCACGCTGCGTGACCGAGCTTCCCCGAGCACGCCCATTCTCCACGTACACGAGAGGGAATACCGCGTGCCCACCAATCCACGCTCGATCTCGCTGCGGACTGAGATGAGCATCACGCGGATGTGGCAGCCCACCTTTCCATGTGGAGGAGCGTTTCCGGAATTCACAATGAGTCTCATCCCTCCCTCCCTCCATCCGTCCATCCTTCCACCCTAAATTGGTCTCCTGTTACAGACTGTTCTTTTGGATTGTCGGACAGATTTTTGGATTGAAAGTTGTGAATGACAATGGGTTTGCGCACAGAATGGGAGTCAATGAACACAAACATGCATATAAAAGGCGAGAATGACAGCAGATGAACAGGGAAAATATACATTTTTTTTTTAAAATAAAGAAATATAGCACAAGACAAGCGTGTCAGTCGTGCATAACTTTTATTTATTTTACTTTTTAGTTTTGAAAAAACACGACGCTCAGACAGTTGAGGTGAAGAGAGTTCAATAAATAACATTAAAAAAATAATAAATATAAAATGTAACTTAAGTTCGAAATTGTCAATGGTGGTTACCGCCCTTCATTTTATATAATATATACTGTCCACTGGTTAAAAACCTTGGCCACCTGAGGGAAGATCTATGTTTAAATATCAGTTTTATTATTAAAATCATGTCTGATGCTTTGAGCAAGCAATAAAGTCTTATTAAAATTTAGCTACACGCACACGCGCACGCACGCACACTTTATTGTCCCTTTGTGTCAAAGTGCAATTTGTACAGATGGAAATCTACAGCCAGAACCACTTCACCCACACATGCAATTACAGGCAATTAACGTGGTGGCTTGTGTACCAATAGTTCTTTGTGCTCGTCACGGTGACAGTTCAATGTTCCCAACTCTATTTGCGCATCACAGACAATCCCCGGCGTTAACTGACCGCTAATGCATAAAGCGGAGCCTTGGGGAATGTCGCATTACGCAACGTACGTGCAGGTGAATTGGCGCGCATTCCTCAGTACATAAATGGCCATATTTCCTCAACCGTTAAGCGTGCAGCCAATCACAGGCGAAAGATGCTTCAGGATTCCCGCTGGTACCGGAAAATTGGACAAATTTGGTGTAGATGTCCCTGTTAGAAACGTCAGAGAATCTCTAAGCCAGATTTCGTCCATTTTGGAAAAATAGAAAGAGGGAGCGCAGGAAAAACCGAGAGCCGAGCGGTGTGAATGACACCTCGAAATCTGTCATTATCGACCGGCCGGACATTTCCGTCGAATCTCGAGAGATGAATGTGAGATCAGGTGTGTGTGTCTCGTCGTGAAAATGTATGTCTGTGAGGAAGGAGGGAACATTATGCTAGCGCAGTGTCGAGGACATTCTGGGAACATTGTGCTTCTGCGGAGTAAAAGCTCAGCAGGGGCTCGTAAGAAGTCGTGATCTCCTGCTTTTAATAATAGCTCTCGGCTCGTGACCAGCGGATGCCCAACTGTGGCGCGTAATTTTCGCGCCCTCATTGTGCCGGCGTCTGTTATTCGCGCTCTTTGTAAGTGACCGTTATTAGCGTCGACTAAAGGGCTCCTAAATTAGTTCCTGTTTAAATTAGAAACCATCTATCAAACAAGGTCCGAGCGATCGAGGGATGTCCAGTGAGTTAAATGATTAATCTGTTTTAACTTACATCGTTCCTCAGCAACATTTAGAACAAAAGCATTAGCTTAACATATAGTACATCAGTAAGAAAACATTTAGCATGTTGCTAGGCAGTTGTTCTGATGGGGGGTTGTCTATTGTCTCAAATCCCCACAGTTTTAATGATATTTTGGTCTTGTCTATGGTATTTTTACCTGTTTTATCATCCTGTAGGTGAAAATTATACACCTGATCACAAACCTAACACTAAGTAAGAACATGTAAAACCAGTAACCAGTTAAAAATGCAAAATCCATCATATTTGGATATGATACCTTGGAGTGACAGGTAAATATGGTATATGAATGTGGTAATAGGTACCATAATGATAGAATTACTATACTGTGATATCACTACAGTATCTTTTTACTAGTAAAATAGTAAAGGAAATCACATAAAGGAAACCA
Source organism: Labeo rohita (assembly GCF_022985175.1). Classification (NCBI taxonomy): domain Eukaryota; kingdom Metazoa; phylum Chordata; class Actinopteri; order Cypriniformes; family Cyprinidae; genus Labeo; species Labeo rohita. Next base: position 27,631,133 of record NC_066889.1, read on the forward strand.
GTCATAAGGGTCCATTTGAAATTTGAGATTACATCACCTGAAAGCTGAATAAATAATAAGCTTTGATGTATTGATGTATGGTTTGTTAGGATAGGACAATATTTGGTCGAGATACAACTATTTAAAAAATCTGGAATCTGAGCGTGCAAAAATTTGTCCAGTTGTCCAAATTAAGTTCTTAGCAATGCATACTAATCAAAAATTTATTTTTGATATATTTATGGTAGGAAATGTACAAAATATCTTTATGGAACATGATCTTAATATCCTAATGATTTTCGGCATAAAATAAAAATCAATAACTTTGACCCATACAAATGTATATTTGGCTATTGCTACAAACTTACCCATGCTACTTAAGACTGTTTTTTTTGGTCCAGGGTCACATATATGTTTTTTAGAAAATATTTACCATCCCACACAGTTGTCTTTTTAACCTTTCACCCATTGTACCATATGTGTATGTGTTGTAGAGTACGCTATGTGTTGCAGGGGAGTGATATTCACAGGTTCGGCTCTTCCTACACCACCTTCTCCTACTGTGCTCACTCTTTCTCCCTCAGTCTCTCTCAGTAAAGGTTACAGGGGTGATTCATAATGAGTAAAGTGGCATTTGACAGCACCTCTCACTTCAGATCCATCTCTCAAGTCAGACTCATTTGGTTGTGTAACTATTTTCATAATTAACAATGTTGCGAACAGACTGAGTGATTGTCTGAAAAACATTAATATTCAGATGGGAAGAGACATGAGGTAAGGCGGAGAAGGGAGAACATGGTAAAGAGAACGGACTGTTCTAATAATAGCTCGCAGGAACAGTCAGTCAATGTTGGGGACGTACTGCCATCTGCTGACCATGTTCTGAATAGTCGTGGTAGAACATTTAAAAGCTGCTTCCCCCATTAAACACTCTAATAAAACAGCTTCCACATACAGGAGGAATGTGAACAGAGGCTAGAATTGCTGAGGCTTGCATGAGCTAAGAGCAAAAACAGCAGGAGAGACTCTTTACTCTTGCTGTTAACTAACTCTGGCAGTAATACTTATGCCCATCAAACATGAGCCCTGGCCAAAACCCTGCCTGCCAAAACAACATTTTAAAACATGAGCATGTTGCTCATATTCCAGAAGGTAGCCAGCATAAATAAGATAACCTGGCAACCTTGCTAAAAGGTTTCACGATAAAAATCCACCCAATTGCTATTTAAAACTAGCCCTACACTACAAAAAAGGTGCTTTAAAAGGTTCTTCACAGTGATGCCATAGAAGAACCATTTTTGGTTCCACAAAGAGCCATTCAGTCAAAGGTTCTTTAAAGAACCATCTCTTCCTTACCTTTTTATAATCTGAAGAACCTTCTTTCGCCACAAAGAACCTTTTGTGACACAAAAAGGTTCTTCAGATGTTAAAGATTCTTTAAACAAAAAAGGTTCTTCTATGACATTGTGAAGAACCTTTATTTTTAAGAGTGTATTACATTTTGGGGGATCAAAAACAACCCACGACAAGAGTGTTAAAGTAGCCCAATTTCCCACAAACTTGGCAACACTGCTATTTAGTCAAATTCTATCTTTGACATATACAGTACCATAATATCAGAATGCACTGTTGTTCCAAACATGGCTAAATTAAATGGAAGTTTGGAGATGTAGACTTTAAAGACTTTAAATACACCAATACTTCATTTGTTTGCCAAATGAGAATCAAGTCTCCCAATTTCAGATTTAATTTCATTTGGGATACTATATTAGAAGATAAGCTGGTTATTTTGAAACAAGGCTATTGTTTCTGACCCACAGAAAACACAAATCTTAGTCAGATGGAAGTACAGTCATACATGGGACAGATTGACGTAAAATGTTGTCACATATCTTGAAATGATTCTTTTATTGCTGCCAAATAGGAATGAGAGACTCCAAAATTTTTTTCTTATCTTTTATCGTAATACGTAATATCATCCTTTCTTGTAAATGTCTTTACAATGATGCAGCTCCACCTGCATTCTATGCAGGCAGCTGATAACTGTACCTTCTAACTGACTGATAACAGGAAATACTGTCCATCTCTTATCTATCTAAATGTTATATGATGTAGTTAAACTGCTGAAGTTCTTTGACCAGAATAAAAAAAAGATTATTTTAAAAAATGGCATACACATTGTGTATACACGTATCCCAATTCTACACACACACATTGTGTACAAATGTGTTTCACACTTTCAGAGACACACATAGGGCTGTGTGTAATTGTGTGCTGGTATAAACATAGCATTACGGGAGTTATTTACAGAGGGTCCATGTCGTTATTTGTACTGAACTTCTGGAAGTCCTCTGGAATGGTGTCTGGAAAAGAGATGTGTTTATATGAAACAAATATTTCCTAACATTATAAATGCTTGCTTAGGTTTGTGTTCTCACCATTGCAGCGGTACTTCAAGTTTGACCAGATGATGTTCTCTTGAGAGAAGCAGAACACTCCCAGTCTTCCTCCTCTCATTGTAGTATCAATTGTCACCCCAGAATCTGCAACCAGCTCTGATCCCTCATAGAAACGAACCCTGAAAACAGTCTATACTGTATCATCTTGAATTTTAACACACTTTTCTTCAAAGGTAACAGCTTGCTTGGCTTCAAACTTTGAAGAATTCTGATTGGCTCACCTGATGTATCCGACTTGTGGGCGGTGCTGCAGGTACCAGCGGTATGAAACCTTATCCTTCCATCCAACGTTTCTTGGATCCTTCCACAGGAGACGCACTTGATCATTAGTGTCACCTGTATGCCAGAGAGAGTTCCTCAAATGCTCACCTGGACCAGTCTTGGACTTCACTGCCTAGGAAACAAAGATAGAGTTATGTTAATTCCATGCAAGACTTTCTTACAAATTTGGATATTAAGTTCATCTCATCAACCTTCAGCTGAATGCCAGGTTCAGCTACGGCTCTGAAGGGTGTGGCCTGCCAGTACGTCTGCTCTGTTTGCTTCCACATCACCACGTAGAAACTGGAAGAGTCTTGGTAGCCAAAGATGAAGCCGGCATAGTCGTCATCAGTCACCGTATTCACATGGAACGTTCCCTCGAAATCAACACCGCTGAATGCAGTGTAACCTGGTCATTGGAAAGGAGAATGGCATCATTCATAAAAATAATTGAATGCATTTCCAATGCATTTCCAATTTCCAATTGAATGCATTTCCAATTTCCATTCATAGAAATAATTAAAAATGTTAATTATTTGACCAAATAAGAGGAGTCATATTAAATGCATGTTAGTGATAGTTGTTCCTGAGTCCCTTGTTTGTCCTGAACAGTTAAACTGCATGTGGTTTTTTAGAAAAGTCCTTCAGGTACCACAAGTTCTTTGGTTTTTCAGCATTTTTGTGTATTTGAACTCTTTCCAACAATGACTGTATGATTTTGAGATCCATCTTTTCACACTGAGGACAACTGAGGTTCAAATGCTCACTGATGCTTCAGAAGGAAAACTATGCATTAAGAGTCAGGGGTGTAAACTTTTGACTTCAACTGTACGTCATTAACAAATAATGGAGAAACATGCATCCACTCACCAACGGCAAGACCAGGGTCACTATTCATAGTCTGGACAATCTCCATTCCCTATGAAACAAGGCAACGAACATATTAGAATTGTATGTCTCAAACTCAGTTTTATAACATTCTATGTCTCTTTTGCTGATCTGTCACCTGGTTAAGAACCACCCAGTTGGGGTCAATCTGAGCATCACCCTCTGGGTCCAGAACAACAGTCTGATAGGCTCTGAAGTCTGTCAGTGTGATCTCTGCATTTTCTGGACAGTTGTCAATCCGATCAATCACCTTATCTTGGTCAAAGTCTGATTCGCATATGTCGCCCACTCCATCATCTGTGGAGAAATAAACAGGTGGGTGAGGGATGATTGAAAAATTATTTCTGTATGTTCACTGCAATGAAAAATACAAGACTTTCTGAGAGTAATTAGATGCATTTCTGGATTTCTATGTGAAAGGCACATATGGCTTTGAAAGACTTGATATGCAGTGCCAAGTCGTATGTCAGCTATTTATATTGAGTTTGACAGTCACTGTTCATTTTCTGTTTTCATTCTAGGCACATTATGCTTTTCACGTTTTGTTCCAATGAAGTAAAACAGGGTGAGCATTTGATCACAAAAAAACGTACAGTACACACTGTGACTATTTAAGGATTAATGATGTACTCACTGTTGTCATCTATTTGGTCAGGGTTGGGCACCAGCCGGCAGTTATCTGGTCCAGGAGGCAGTGTGTCGGGAATGCCGTCATTGTCATCATCATCGTCACATTCGTCTCCCAGTCCGTCTTTATCTGTGTCCAGCTGGGAGCTGTTGATTACCAGCGGGCAGTTGTCTTTGCTATCTTGGTGACCATCACCATCGCTGAAGAATACAAAAGATGACATCACAGGAGTGTTTGCAATTTTCTTCAACAAAAAAAGTTTGGAAATTTACGATGGAGAAACAGACATGCAAACCGCATTTGTGTTGCATGAGTGATGGATTTTCATACCTGTCTTGATTTGTGTCGCAGGAATCTCCAACAAGATCATTGTCAATGTCAGACTGGAAGGAAGAGGATTGAAATATTTATTATAGTACCAAAGTACAGAAATATGTATTTGAATGCAAATCATGTACCTGATTTGGATTTGGGATGTCAGGACAGCTATCGCATGCGTCTCCCACCCCATCCCCATCACGATCCAGCTGGTCACGATTTTTCACTCGCTGGCAGTTATCCAGGAAGTTTTTCAGCCCTGGCAATCAATAAAAGCAGACACCAAAAATGGGAATGACTCAGTGCCAGAAAAACAGAGACAAATCTTTTTGTTAGAACCCAATAATCAAGGGGAGTTTACCATCTCCGTCCATGTCGTCATCGCATGCATCTCCGAGGCCGTCAGAATCGGTGTCTCTCTGGTCTGGGTTATCCACTCGGATACAGTTGTCACATGCATCGCCATGGCTGTCCTTATCACTGTTCAGTTGATTTATATTTGGCGTCAGCCAGCAGTTATCCTAAAATGCGTACATATACACAGGAACAAAGTTTGCTTCGTAATCAGCAAGAGATTCTGCAGGGCATATAAACAGCCACGCCTCGAATGCATGCATTTACCTGCTCGTTTAGTATTCCATCTCCATCTGCATCTGGGTCACACGCATCACCTTTCCCGTCGCCATCTGCGTCCTCTTGTCCCGAGTTTGGAACGGTAACACAGTTATCCTGATATTGAGGAAACAATATGAATCAGCTCTCCCGTAGACAGCCCTAAGCAATTCAATATCGATTGCATTGTTACCATAGTTACCTTTCTGCAGGTTGGGTCTCGGCAGCGCAGCTTCTCATCGGGGTACCCGTCGATGTCAGTGTCTTTACCGCAGAGATAACCGTTTCCAGCCCATCCAATGCCACACTAGGAGACAAAGACCTTAGCATTCGCCCTCAGCATTTCCTATATATGTGTGAATGTGAATGTGTACCTGGCATGTGATGGTGCCATCTCTCTCCTCTATGCATTGCGCATTGGGGTCGCAAGGATTCTGTAAGCGGTTTCCGCAGCTTTTCTCTGGCTTACAACCTCTGATCTGATCACCTGTAAATCCAGTCTTACATCGGCCACACTGATATGACCCCTGTAGAAGATAACCACACATTTTGAGGTACTTTTCTTACACTTTGCATCGTAGAGATGCATTATAACCAATACTCAGTGCCAATACTCACCACAGAGTTCACACAGACGGAGTTAGGCGTGCATCCTCCATTATCTGGTCCTTTGCACTCATCGATATCATCACACACCTAAAGGAAATATAGGGATTAGGAGATAAATGACCTTTCACAATGTTAATCATTGGCTGTGCATCAAATCATCAATGATAAATGGTCATTTTTTCGAATTGCCTGAACTTCCAACATGTGACCTGCACACAGTGGTGCTGGGGATAATGCTGTAGCTTGATGCTTCACTTTGCATAAGTTTAATGCATTAAGGAACTTGTTCAGTGACGCGAATCATGCAAAAGGGCCCCAAGTCATTGCATAAAGTTTAATGCATTAAGGAACTTGTTCAGTGACACGAATCATGCAAAAGGGCCCCAAGTCATTGCATAAAGTTTAATGCATAAAGGACACTGCATAATGTTTAATGCATTCAGGAACTCATTCAGTGACACGAATCATGCATAAGAGCGCAACTCATCAGTGACGTACCTGCTTGTGCGTTTGTGCATAAGCCACGCCAACACCCTCCAGTGGTTTGCCCGTGAATCCAAGAGGACATGCCTCACAGCGGAAACCTGGAGCCATGTTCACACACCTCACGCCAGGGAAGCAAGGATTAAACTGGCACTGCAATAGATACAAACATGCATGGCAATGACATTCATTCAACCCTAAGTTTGAATTCTGGCTCATGGTTCTTTCCTCTCCCATTGTTTCTTGTCTTACTCTATACTGTCCTATCAATCTAATGCACTACTCAAACTTCAGGACATCATACCAGGACATCAAGGAAAAAAGTAATGTTTCTTGATAGGATCCCTTTAATGAAAAGACACATACCTCATCAACATCATCACAGCTGTATCCATCTCCAGTGTATCCATCAGGGCATGGACCGCACTCCACCCCATCGGCTGTTTCTATACACATGTCATCACGGAAACACACTCCGGGAGTGCACTTTGATTTCACCACCTCCGTTCCGCCCAGCCCTGGAATTAACCTCATATTTAGCATTTATGGTGTGGTTTGAAGCATTCATGATAGGTCTGTAATTGAACACTCCTGGTTCAAATCTGCTTTAGCTTTCATGGCTTTGAAGTCATGACTGGAGTATTTGTTTGACACATGTTGCCATGGGTATTTGTGGACACTGAAAAATGTATTGTTTGGGTTTCTTATATGGATATCTGCATCAACAAACTTGCGAATCACGCATGTCTTGCTCATCACAATGTCTTACCACAGGCCTGGCACTCGGAGATGGTGTTTCTCAAGAAAGAAGTTTCCTTCACCTGTAAACATGCGTGCAAACACCAAAAAATCTCTGTAAATAAGGGATGGTTGAAATTAAGAACATTAAACACAAGGGTAATTGACAGGAAGGTTTTACCTGCTGAATAAGGACATCTTTCAGCTCGTTAATAACCTTTGTCAGCTCCAACATCTGATTTGTAAGCTGTTTTGTGTTAAGCCCTTTATAAACAACAAAAACGCTAGTTTTATCATTTTAGCAGATAAACAATTTATTCTCATTTTCTATCTTTATCTCTTATTTTGGAATTTATTCCTCAAATGTATACTCAGTACTTAATAGGGCTTTGACACAAATTTTACAATTTGATTAGATTTTGATTCACAAAGCTTGCAATTCGATTCAATGTTTATTATTTCGGAAATATATCAGGAACTAAAAACTCTAAACTATATACTAAAATATATATTTAGTAAAATGCTCATCTTTAGAGTTTATTTTTTTAGCCGACTGAGTTCGCTCACCGATGTTTTTTTTCTGAGGTGAATACAATGTTATGTGACATATTGTTTACAAGCTGCTATATTGATGTCTTTCCGCAGATGAAACACTGATTGAGCAAATACATGAGACAGGATACAGATTTTGGTAAGTTGTACTCTTTTTATTAAACATACCTTTGGATGTTTATTCATCCCTGCTGAAAAAAAAAAACAGCTAAAACCAGCTGAAGCTGGTTGGCTGGTCTTAGCTGGTTTAATCTGGTTTTAGCTGGCTGTTCCAGCTGGTCTCCCAACGTGACCAGCTAAGGAAGTGGCCAGAACCAGCCAGCCAAGCCAGCCTGCTGACCAGCTAAAACCAGGCTGGATGACTAACTAAAACCAGCTGTTTTTCAGCAGGGATGTTTATTTTGTGCTAAAATTGGTATTAAGGTGGAGGAGATGATCAGTTCACTCTTGAACTGAAGCGATCTGTCACTCCACATTAAACAGCGCCAAAACGGCATTTATTGTTTGAATATTGTACAAATCTGAGACTTAGTTCATATCAGAAATAATAAAGCCCAAAGCTTATTGCGATTTATTGTATTGGAGGTGCGCTGCAGTGTTCCGTTTACTGAAAATAGGCTAGACTAAAGCCTAGATTTAAAGTCACCATGAAATCAAAATTTTCAAAAAGTTCAAATTTCAAAAAAAAAAAAAGTTCAAATCAAAAAGTTTTTTGGCTTTTAGTATGAATATGTTAGCCTAAAGATTATCAACAAGCTAGTTCCAAAACATTGACAAAATTCATATTTAGAAGATATTGTCATTCAAAACTTACAGTCTCTAACTTCCACCAATATGAATCTACGATTTTGATGACATCACCCTGCACTTCAGATTCTCATCAAACATTCTGTCCAATCAAATGCCCTCTAGAATCCGAACGCCCCGCCCTCTACACCATAAGTAGACGCTGAAGCTGCGGCTGAAATCGGTTACTTGTTAACAGAATTTGTATTTTCTGTACGGCGAATGGTATATTGAGGATAGGGAAGGATTCAGAGAGTTTAAATATGCTTTCCGTTGGGGCAAAAGAAGTCTGGTTTCGTGCTGTGTCACGATAGCATGGAGCGGATCAAATGCGCGTATCAGCACAGACCACAAACATATCGCACAGAATGGTATGTTTTTTTGGGATTTGGGGTTTTTGGTCTTTTTTGTGCCTTTAATGGACAGAATAGTAGAGAGATGACAGGAAAGTAATGGGCGGAGAGAGGGGAGCGGGAGCAGTAAAGGACCTCGAGACGGGATTCGAACTTGGGTAGCCACGAGCACAGTTGCGCTATATGTCGGCGCGCTAACCACAAAGCTATTGACACCGAAATAGAATGGTATGTTTTATTGCGATATGGATGTCATACGCTATCAAATGGAGCTTTACGGCGCTCAGAGGCTGTGATAAAAACAAAATGCTATTGGCCATTTAAAAAAGGAGGCGGGACTGCTTGATATGCCCCTCCCTGTCTTCCTGTTTCAGATGAAATTATGTCAACACATAGAATAACTCTGCGCATTTCAAAGCACTTCAGTGGACGTTTAAGTGCATAAAAATTAGAATCGATTTTTTTTTTACCCAGACCTAGTAATTAGGCTGATTTAGTGCTGGTTGACATGACTGTTGTCTTTAATGGAAAACGTCTGCCAATGCCACTGGAAAATGTTTTATTTGTAACAAACCATCTAATCATAACATACTAGCAACATCCTGGCAACCACCAAAAACACTCAAGCATTGTGCTATCAGATTTTGCACATGCACCACTCATGTTTTCTTCAGAAAATGTAAAAATTACCTAAAGTCTGTACAGAGTCGCTCTGATGAGTGTGGCAGTCCTGCAGCGATGCAACATTTTCCACTGAATCACCATATGCCAGTTTGAGCTCCTCCAACTCCTCCTTGCCAATCAGAACAGAAAGAGCACAATAGTGAGTTTTTGTTAGTGTATTTATATGAAAATCCTCCAAATACATCTCTCATCATGCGATGTGTCTAGCTATTAACTATGTTTGTATACTTGTGCTTTCCCCTGCATAGTTTTGAGCTCCACTCCCTGGTGATTGTTTAGGCCGTTAAACACAGCTGGTAAATCTCTCAGCGTCTCCACCAGCCTGCAGTCCAGGTGGAGCTCCACCCCAGGCACCGGTAACACCCCCTGGTTGTGCGGAAAGCCCCCCGGTTGGCCCACCTCCAGTCCCTTCAGATGGAAGAGCAGGCGATGCTTCTCACCGTCAGCCAGTTTGAGGTTGTTGAAGGTGACGGTACTCATCCTACCATCTCTGCGCAGGTATCGTAAAGTAGCTACAGAGAGACAAAGAGTGACAGTTTTTATCCATTTTAGAGCTTAAAACATTTGTTTTTATGCTAAAGTGGGTTTAAAAAAGTTTAGGTACCTTTGTTGAGTTTCCCAAGTACAGAAAACTCAAAGTACTTGCTGTTGTCTCGTGGATTGTACAGACTAAATATGGTGTTTCCGGTTCGAGGCTGGAGACGGAACGTTGTGAGAATAAAGAGTTCTGTTACTCCCTGCTCTGCCAAACCTCCGTGCAGCAGATCCGGTAGGCAGTCCGGTGACGTTAAGAGGTTATACACTGCAGGGAAAACGTTATTTAAAGGTTAAGTGTAACTCAAAGTATACTGCACACAAACATGTAGTTGTTTCCCAGGCTAATGCATGCTGGGAGTGATGCCCAGGTTGATGTAATTTTTCTTAGACTGTAAATGCTGTTCCTGTTTATTTAGCCGACTGCATGTGGCCAAATAAACGTTTGGGGATTCGTAGTTCTTTGAAGTTTGCAAATGGCACAAATTAGTTGTTGTTTTTTTAAAGCTTGACTAAGTATTCAAATTCGCATTGACATTTTGAATGTTTTGGCAATGCGAATGTGTGTTGAAATGCTGAAATGCAGACCGTATCTAACATACGGGATGGATGATATACATTTTGGTGAGCGGCATTTAACAAACCTAGAAATTTCAGTTCCGTCATGTTCCAAAATAAGCAGAAAAGGCTAAAATTTCAGATTGATATCTTGAGTTTTTAAACAGAAACTGCTGTAACTGGTCTTAGTTTGTGTAGCTGAGACTGACTGGGATCGAACTGGATCTTATCCACTGAACATTTTCACTGGAAAACTTCATGGAAACCAGGTGAACGGACAGCCGCCGCGGTGTCACTGCCGGATGTCAAACACAGATGTTGGTTGTTATGGCCGATGGAAGCGTGCCATTGGCTGAACAGGCAAACATAATGTTGTATGAAAAAATGTTAATGACTCAGGGATGACGTCTTCCCCAATATTTTAACCGAAAGCGATGATCTGACTCTCATTTTCATGCCTTAGCAATCAGCACATCAGGACAGCTAAGCAAAATTCCCACAAAAAACAATCCTATTGTTGTGCTTTGTGTTTTTCTTCACTTTCTTGTGAAGCATGAATACAGTTTGAACATTTCAAAGAGCTGCTTGTTGCTCAAATGCATAATTTCTGTTCACAGATGGTGTGTTGAAATATTTACATGTTGGCTGTGATTGCCAACATGTGTGAGTTGACTATGTATTATTTGTCATTTTAATGATCAAACATTCACAAGTCTTGAAGTAAATATTGCATTGACATTAAACAGGGGGAACGTTTATGGTCTCTGTAGGTGGAAGTACTCTGTGTTATCTTTAAGTATTATGTGTCTGCCTTTCGGATTCAATAAAATAATGCAATCTCATCCTATCTGCAAAAGACATTATGACTTCTATAGCCCAGAATGAACTACCGTTCACACACACACACACACACACACACACACACACTTTAACTCTCTCTCTATTACTCACAGGCAATTACCAAAAAATTGAAATTGGAGCCTGATGCTTTGTGATAAACACATCCACATTGTATAAATTGAGAAACCAAAAAGGAGATGCCAGGAAAATGTGGGATACAGAGAACGAGACAGGAAGAAAAAAGATCAAAGTAAAAGAAAAACAAAATTAAAAATGTGAGAAAACAAAGAAACCAGCCATTACAGAAGAAATCAGACTCTTTTAGACTGAGAAATACAACTCAGTGTGAGAAGACAGAGAAATGGTGAAGCACGAATGTGAATAAAAGTACAGTAAAATGAACTCATTAGTCAAACCAGGTTAACTAGTAGTGAATTAAAGAAACATTTTAACCTGTTAAGAAAACTTGTACTCACCGGTTGATTCTGCGCTTGCTGAGCTGAGAGTCAAGATCAGAGAAACGGCCGCGAGGAGATGCATCGTGCCGGTCATCCTTTATCACAACCTTCTGCTGCCCCTCAGAAGGAGTGTGTGAGAGCTGATATTAGATTCCTTTGTGTATTTTGGATTCAGTGTCTTGTATGTGAGAGTTTTATAGAGAAGGTCTCTGTGTGTGAGTGAGGGACAGAAGAAAAGAGTGAGGTCTGTGTGCCTTCGGGTTTTAATGATGTGTGTGCGTGTTGGGTTGAGGTAACAGGCTGTCTGTCAACTCACAGCAGCTGTGGTGGGCGGAGTTATGAGTCTAACAGACACCCCCATGCTGAGGGGGGCGGAGCTAAGAGCGGTGCCGTATAATTGGCGGGCCTGGCTCTTATTGGTACCTTTTATGAGGTTCCATTTGTTCCACATCCTTCTCTCCGTGCTCCCTTTCCCTCCATCCGTTCTTCCCCTCTCAGATTTTCACATACTTTCCTGTCATTTTGACTGGCAGGTGCCGTAAAAAATGTCTGCCGGGGTGGATCTCTGGGGAATTGTTTAAAGATAACTGGATGGAGGGTTGCTAATGTTCCGTGAAGGTCTGAATCTTGCGCAAAAGGATTCTGTAATAAAAAATAAATGAAAAAGTCAGATACACATGGGAAGCAGGCAAATGGTAACAGTTGTTTAATGATACAGCAGCAATTGGGACCAATTTTCTCATCTTTCAACTCAGTGGCAGTTTAAAAACATTTAAAATAGAACTTTACAAATGGCAAAGAAACATCTATTAGACTATGAGTTGTACGTGTGTTTCACAACACCCCAGCAACCACTGAACCATTACCCACAACGCTCCAGAAACTTCCTAGCAATGGTCTAGCAATCACTCAGAACCAACCACCTAACAACTACCCAGGAACTACCCTGAAACGTCCTGGCAATGCCAATCAACCATCCACAACACCCCGGAAACATCCCAGAAACCTTTTCCAGTGCCCTTGCAACAACCCAATTCAGCCAAACACCCCAGCAACATTCTAGCAACTACCCAAAAACTTCCTAGCTATGCAATAGCAACCTCCCACAACACCACAGCAATCACCTAACAACCAAATTAGCAACTACCTAACAATGCCCCAGCAACCACCTAAAAACCTCCCACAAGACGCCAGCAAGGGCATATCAGTTAACCCAAATACTTCAGAAACGTCCTAGCTATGCCCTAGCAACCTCCCACAATGCCCCAGCAATCAGCCTCAACTACCCAGCAACCACCTATCAACCTCCCACAACACCCCAGTAACGTTCTAGCAACCAACCAATCAACCTGAAACTTCCTAGCAATATCCACAACACCCCAGCAACCACCCAGAAACATCCCAGAAAGGCCCTAGCAACCTTCCACAATACCCTAACAACACCCTAGCAATCCCCTACTAACCTTCCACAACACTTCAGCAATGCCCCAGCTATCACCCACAACATCACAGCAGCCACCTATAAACCTCCCATAACACACCAGCCTCCCATAACCTCCCATAACACACCACACTCCTGAAACCAACTAGCAACCACCCACAATACCTCAGAAACCACCTAACAATGCTCAGCAACCATCAACCAATTTCCCATACCTCAGTGATACCCTAGCAACCTCCTAGCAACTACCCACAACACTCCTGAAACTTCCATCTCTAGCAATGCCCTAGCAACCACCCACAGCACCTCAGAAACCACCCAACAATGCCTAGCAACCACCTAGCAATCTCCCACAAAACCCAAGCAACAATCCAACTGTAGCAACCACCCACAACACCTTAGGACCCTCTAACAATACCAGTAAACACCTAGCAATATCCCACAACTCTCCAGCAATGCCCTAGCTACTCCATAGCAACTACCCACTTCCAACCCAGCCCTAGCAACCACCCACAAAACCTTAGCAACCACCCAACAATGCCAGCAAACACCTAGTAACAGCCCACAGTTCTCCAGTAACACCCTAGCAACTACCCACAACACTCCTGAAACTTCATACTGTAGCAATGCCCTAGCAACCACCCACAACACCTCAGAAACCACCCAACGACGCCAACAACCACCTAGCAATCTCCTGCAACATCATAGCAACCCCCCAGCAACAATCCTAAAACTTCCAACTGTAGCAATCATCCACAACACCTTAGAAACCATCTAACAATGCCAGCAAACCCCTAGTAACCACATCACAACACCCCAGCAATGCCCTAATAACCCCCTAACAACTACCCACAACACTCCTGAAACTTGCACCCTAGGAACCACCTAAAAATGCCCAGCAACCACCTAGTACCATCCCACAACACCCCACCAACGCCCTAACAACCCCCTAGCAACTACCCACAACCATCTTGGCACCATGGCATTTTCTGCAGAAAATCTAATAATGTTTTTTTATTACAAAAAAACCTTTGTTCACAGTTATGGATAGACTATGACGACAGAGAAAAGAAATCCTCATACTATCACTAGTCTGGTGGCAGAGCTCCAGTCTGTTACTCATGCGGTCAGAATCACTAATAACAGACTTGTCTGATACTGATATAGTGTGCACACTCATATTCACACCACCGATTGGCCGATCACACTGACCACTGACCAATCACGTGACACTGTGGTGAGTGACATAATCCCACATCCTAATCAGAGGGGCGAACGCTGCCCAGCGTGTGTGTTAAGACCTAAATTACAGTCTTTAGCCGAAGCTGCTCTGTCATTAAAACCTTCTGAAGCATTATGGGTATGTTAAGACCCAGGTGGGCAAAGTTCTGGAATGTTCTGATTCAAACCGCCTCCCGTTGGCGCGAGCGTATGTTACAACAGGATCTGGCCTTAAGTCTTTCTCTGAATGTCTGGTTATGTTGGATCCGTCGGTAGAACAGCAGGAAACAGACAGACACACTCACACTGTGTCCTTTTGTTCTCACTGTAGGTTGAGATGGCCTGTTAGTTTGTGGTAAGACGACCCCGCTAATGATCTTACCATGTGTGTGAGCGCTAAGCACACGTACCCACGTCTATGTTTGTGTAAGAACAGCCGCAATTGTGTGAGTCGAGAATCTCTTTAAACAGACGCCGTCGACTCCTGACGGCGCTCGTACCTGAGCTACAGCTCTCTCGCACCGCTCGTGTTCAATGTGTTTATTGAGGCTGGTCATGGTTGCGCTTTTAACAGCCTGTGTAACAGGGCTTTAGGAGCATGTAATTGTTCAGACGAGGTAAACTGGGACAGGAGAATGTTCTCTTGAACTCTGGGGGAGGATAATTTTCCCCTGACCTTCCCCTGGGGAAAGAAGAGTATTCTTCTGACCTCATCCGGGACGGTGGAATGTTCTTGTAACCTGCTGTGGGACGATAGATTTACTCTCAACAAGTTACGAACGGTGACTCATAGCAGTTTTGATGCTTTTTATTCAGCTGAAACATGTAAAACCTAGACCCTGAAGAGACATGATGTTGGTAAAAACGAGATGGAAGGAAAAAAAGATTGTTTTTAATCCTTTTGCTAAGGAAATAATATGGGAGGATATTGGGCGGAAGAACTATATTTTAGTGCTTTTGTATTGAAGTTTTATAAGGCAATGCAGTAAGTTTGAAAGGGAACGCTAATGCTTTGTGAACAAATAAAGTTTCTTTAGGGAACACAATATAATTTTTCCTTGCATCGCATATTTTTAATTACAGTGTCTCTTAGAGGCTCTCTAGAAACCAGCCCGAAGTGGTTTTCTGGTCTTACCAAGCTTTTTTACACAGGTCAAGTTTGATGTTTTTAGAGGGGCTTTGGGTAAATGACCACTTGACCTGACCAGCATGACAGACTGAAAACCTGATAATATATATATACCCACCCCCTTGCAGTTCCTTCATGAACCCCAGTTTGGGAAACCCTAAAATAATGATAAAAGATTATCCTATTTGAGTCAATGTGATCTAAAAGTCATCCTAAAGTAATTTAAAAGTAGTCAGACTACATTACCTAAAATGTGTAATGTAATGGATGTTACTTATTATAATTTTTGTCATGTAATTTGGAATCAGTAACAGACTATATATATTTTATATATATTTATATGTTTAAACATATAGAAATGAAATTTGAATGAAATAATCACGCTTATTTCTGGATTACGCAAAATTACCTGGGATATGGTTAAGATGGGAATATTGAATTTTTTTATATAACTTTGCATAAGATCAAATGTCACAAAATAATTTGATTAATTTAATGTTTTATCATTCAAGTCAAAAGTTTACATACACCTTGCAGAAACTGCAAAATGTTAATTATTTTAGCAAAATAAGAGGGATCATACAAAATGCATGTTATTTTTTGTTTAGTGTTGATCTGAATAAGATATTTCACATAGGAGACGTTTACATATAGTCCACAAGAGAAAATAATAGTTCAGAAGTTTACATACACTTGATTCTTAATACTGTGTTGTTACCTAAATGATCTACAGCTGTTTTTTTTAAACTGCCTGGTATTCTTCAGAAAAATCCTTCAGGTCCCACAAATTCTTTGGTTTTTCAGCATTTTTGTGTATTTGAACCCTTTCCAACAATGACTGCATGATTTTGAGATCCATCTTTCCACAATGAGGACAACTGAGAGACTCAAATGCAACTATTACAGAAAGTTCAAACACTCACTGACGCTACAGAAGGACACACAATGCATTAAGAGCCAGGGGGTGAAAACTTTTGGAATTTGAAGATCAGGGTAAATTTTACTTATTTGTCTTCTAGAAAACATGTAAGTATCTTCTGAGGGCAGTACTAAATGGAAAAAAAATATGATATTTAGGCAAAATAAAAAAAATGTACACATCTTCATTCTGTTCAAAAGTATTCACCCCCAGCTCTTAATGCGTTGTTTTTCCTTCTGGAGCATCAGTGAGCATTTGAACCTTCTGTAAATGTTGCATATGAGTCCCTCAGTTGTCCTCAGTGTGAAAAGATGGATCTCAAAATCATACAGTCGTTGTTGGAAAGGGTTCAAATACACAAAAAATGCTTAAAAACCAAAGAATTTGTGGGACCTGAAGGGTTTTTCTAAAGAACAGCAGGCAGTTTAACTGCTCAGGACAAACAAAGGACTCATGAACAACTATCACTAAAGAAAAAAACACAGCTGTGGATCATTCAGGTAACAACACAGTGTTAAGAATCAAGTGTATGTAAACTTTTAAACAGTGTCAACATATCAACATTAATCCCAGTGCAATCTTTTGCCCTCAATAGTCTTTCACTGTAAATGCATTCCTGTAAATGTGATTCTTCTTTGTTTTTTTAAACTGATGCAGGAGTTGAATTTCTATCCTGTGGTAATCAACAGCACGCCAACACACTCCAAACCTGGAACGTTCCTCGCAGAAAAGCTTACAACAAAAGAAAATCTAAGCAATTTCCAATAATTTAGCAATTTCCAAACCTCATAAATATTATTCTTGTCGTTTTCTCAGAAACGAGGACACGGGGTAAAAGTACAACAACAGGCTTTGATTATCAGCTTCTGCTGCGTGTTACGCAGCAGGCCGGATGAACTGGCGGCGCTGCGAATCAACAGGCAATTGTGAGGCTTTAGAAGACAAGCAGCTCAAATGTGCGGTCACACGCTACAAACTTCAAAGACATATCAGCAGAGATAGATGAGAGTGTGTGATGGATAACATTCAGGGATGTGTGTTTGTCACCGCATACACGTGTGTCTGTGTGCGGTGAGGCAGGTCGCACATGGAAGCGATTACTCAGGTACTTAGCATCCTTGTGCACAAACACACAGGGATACTGTGCATGTGTTTGGGAAAAAACGCCTGAAAGCATCAGAGTGAAAAGCCAGTATAACATTTTATGAAACCTGCTTTTGCATTTAAACGTAAAACGCCTTTATCTCCATCAGCAGGTTTAAGTGTTGAAACCCCAGAAGCTTTGAACAGGTCTCGCATCTTGTAACCCAAACACACTGACATTCATTCCACGCTTAGTTCCAACTTAAATCCCAGCTAGACGTCTGGGTGGGCGTTTGTAGCACTGGCATCGGGAGAAGAGACGTGTAACTCCTAACAATATTTTCTCGGAATGTTCGAAAGTGAGTCAAACAACTAAACACGGCAAAAAATCTGTTTACCTGGAATGAACAAGAGGGGAAAAAGTTCTGGACAAGGTGTTATAAGCATGACCTTCTGTCTTACGGCGTCTGGGGCCCAGGTGGACCAGATCTGATGATTTAGAGCGCTTTAGTGAAAGAAAACCTCTATGGAGGCTGAATAGGTCACACAGCGCAGGTAAATCACCATCAGATAAACGGAACCAGCCTCAAAACACTGACATCATTGCTGTAATGAGCTAATGGTGGCATGATGTCCGTTAGAAGAAAAAAAATTACCCTCTGTGTGCGTTTAGAGTGAAAAACACCGGACTGGATCGTCTTGCTTTACCGTGGAAAGGAAATGACCTGATGTGTGTGTGTGTGTGTTTTGTATTATATAGTGTATGTGTGTGTATAGTGGCACATAGATAATGGCTTTCACAGAAAGTGAAGCAAAAACACAGGAAATGGAGCAGTTTTCCAGACGGTTGCTCCATCCTGGCTGATTCCACCGTTAAAGCTTTCATCTCGCCGATAAACAGCAATAGAATGAAAAATATGGCCTCTATGAAAACATTTGTACTGTTCTGATGATCTTCTCTCTCCGGAGAGCACATTTAAAGTAGCTTGACCTATTTTTAGACCCCAAAGGAGTATTTTGCATATGAAACAGTAAATTATTTACTCACACACATGTTGTTTCAAACCTGGTTGACTTTCTGTGGAAGAATGTTTTAGAAGAATGTTCATGCTGCTCTTTTCCGTTCTGTGAAAACATATAATGGTGACCAAAAAGGATGACGAAGCACTATAAAAAAAGTCTATTCAAATCATAGCCAGTAAAAGTTGTTATTCATGGAAAATTTTCCCCTTAATTTGCTGTAGCTCTCCAATCTCATTTGGAATAACATTTCCTGATGAATCATGCCCAATAAGACCAGTAACAACATTAAAATTAAGAAAATAAATAAAGATCAATATTGTAATATTGACTGTCTAACATTAATTTCTTATAAATTCTGTTTCATGAGTTTGAGACACAAAATAGTAAAAAATGTTTAAGTCTGGATGTAATGAATCTAATAAAAAGATAATAAAAAATTGTACCTGGATGTAATGGAAGTAACACCAAATTTTTTCTTCCGTATTGTGACGTATATTATTCCGTATATGTATTCCAAAATATATTCCATATTGTGATATATAACTAGTTCTCGAAACAAAATTCTGACAGGAATTTGTTTCGTATTAAAAATGTATGGAAACCCGTTTCACCACCAAGTAAAAAATGTAATTTATATCTTGCAGTTCTTTAATTTTTTTCTTGCAATTCTGACTTTTTTCTCGAAAATGCGAGTTAATAGTTTAGCGAGTTTAGAAAGTAAGAATTGTGTGATATTAATTTGCAATTGCAGGGTTTAAAGTCAGTTGCAAGATAAAAACTCACAATTCTGACTTCTCGCATATGTGAGTTTATATTTCGCAATTCTGACTTTTTTCTCGCAAATGCGAGTTTAGAGTTTAGCGAGTTTAGAAGGTAAGAATTGCGAGATATAAGCTCAGTTGCAAGGTTTAAAGTCAGAATTGCAAGATAATTATTTCTTGCAAATGCGAGTTTGTATTTCACATTTCTTACTTTTTTTCTCGCAATTGCAAGTTTATATCTAATTCTTTCATTTTTTTCTTGCAAATGCGAGTTTAGCGAGTTTATAAAGTAAGAATTGCGTGATATAAATTCACCATTTTAAGGTGTAAAGTCAGAATTGCAAGATAAAAACTCGCAATTCTAACTTTTTTGTGCATTGAAAGTTTATATCTTGCGATTCTGAATTTTTTTTTCTTGCAATTCTGACATTTTATCTCAGAATTGTGAGATATAAACTCACAATTGCCAAATTAGAGGGGGCGAGAGTGGTTTGATTTTTATATCTCACAATTCTTAAGTGTAATAAGACTTAACTTGCAATTATAAAGTCAGAATTGTGAGTTTATATTGCAATTCTGAATTTATTTCTCAGAATTGCAACTTTGTTCTCGCAGTTTTGACTTTATAACTTGCAATTGCGAGTTCATATCACACAATTCTAAGAAAAAAAGTCACTATTCCGAGATATAAACTCGCAATTCTGAGAAAAAGTCTCGCAAATTCTGACTTTATAACTCACAATTACAAGTTTATATCACGTAATTCTGACTTTAACTCATAAGTGCAAGTGTATATCATGCAGTTCAGAGGGGGAAAAAGTCAGATTTGTGAGTTTATATCGCAATTGCGAATTAATATCCTATAATTGTGAGAAAATAGTCAGAATTGCGCTTTGTATCATTTAATTCTGAGAAAAGTCAGAATTATGAGATGTAAACTCACAATTGTGAGAAAAGTCAGAATTGTAAGATAAAAGGTTGCAATTACCTTCCATAAAAATGAATATGTTGAAGGCCAAAAAACGAGCATGGATAAATTTGTTCACAATAAGATCAATAACATGCATTTTTAGAAACATTTTCATTTCATGCCATTTTTTTTTTACAGACCCATGTTCAAAATATCAAAGATAAACCAATTAAAAATACTGGAGTCAAAAAGATGGTCTATAAAGACCAAGAAACAAGTGAAACCAGTGTCTGATGGCAAATGACAGGATTATAGATGTGGATGTGATCATTTTATTAAGAGGAAAGTAGAGGAACAAAAAAATATGCCACTCTTGGTTATATGACAACATCACTTCAATAAAAATACACAAATGTTTTAGTAAACTCCGGAATGAACATTAAAGCCAAACTATAGGCTGTTTACAACACATTAACATACAATACAACTGACGTGTGGTCACAGGTGTGCATATATCTGCGTAGAATCCTGTTTATGCAATCAAAATCTAGAGACAGCACTCTGTGTTAAAAATGGATTTATTCAATATCTGCATGCCTTTGTTCCCCTTTAGTAAACCTGAACCCCCTATTATCCACGTGCACTGATGTCTAGATTCTCAGACGTGGATTCACCGCTAAACCTCGTCTCATATGACGCACACTCGTACAGCAGACCTGGAGCATCCGGTCTGCTTTTATAGATACGCACACACACACACAATCCAACATCAGACCTTCCGAGTCCTCGTGCCAAGAGTGTGTTTGTCATATTATGAATTTCTACCACGGGACATAATAATACCAGAGCCTTTACACACGTGTGTAAATATAGCAGAAAAGTGTTTTACACATGGGAGATCAGTAGATGTGTGTGTTTGTGGTTGTAAGCGGTTCAGGAGAGGTGTGCGTACTGTGTCCCGCTGGTATATAACATCTCCTCCTGCCCAATAAAGAGCTACAACATTGTTTAAATGCACTCTTTAGAAAAAAAGGTTCTAAACAGTACCAGATTAGGCTTTTTCAGCTTGTAACAATAACAGAATGCTTTTTTTCACTTTTGGTTCTTTTAAGAACTATTCACTGAAGAGTTCTTTAGGGAACCATAAATGGTTCTACAGCATTGCTGTGAAATTGAAATTGCTGTTCCTTGTTGGAACCTTTTTTTTTTTTTTTTTTTTTTTTTTTAAGTTTTTAAGAGTGTGAAGAAACTTTTGTGCATTGAAAGTGTCCCATGAATGTTAAAAGTCATTCATACAACCATATATGCCAATAAAGAACCTTTATTTTTAAGTGTTAAAACCTTGTTGTAAGGTTTCATACATAAACATGTTTTGAAAGTTCTATATAGAACCTTTGATGGTGGTTGGAAACCAATACATTTGAAAGTTAACATTTATAGAAAGAAATCAAGTACCTGTTGAGGGTGAGTTGACAGTCTGTGTAGGTGGATGGCTGAGATCCAGAAAATCAATAATGGTGGGTTTTAAGGTGAGGTGGATTTTTTGAGTGTTACAGATTTAAAAAAACAAAAAGGCGTTTAAAGCCTAAACTCTGACACAATAATATGCTCAATATGGTTCTAAACAGAACTGTTATATATATAAATAACCATCTTTTTAGAGTGTGGGAAATCAGTTACAATTTGAAAGTTCAAATTTATAGACATTCTAAGAAAAATATCAAGTACCTACTGAAATAGCGTTGACAGTTGGGGTTTTTGAATGGCTGGGCTCCAGAAAATCAATAATGAGGTGTTTTGAAAGGATTTTTGACAGTTACAGATTTGAAAAACAAAAAGGTGGGAAAAAAGAACCCTAAACTCTAACATACAGAAGCATCTTAGCATAAAAGGATTCTTTGGGATCATATGGTTCTAAATAGAACTGTTGCTATGTGCAAAAAGACATTTTCTTCTAGAAAACCTCCAGAAAATCAGTAATGAGATACTTTGAAGGGTTTTTTGACAGTTACAGATTTGAAAAACAAAAAGGCGGGAATAAAGAACCCTAAACTCT
Source organism: Labeo rohita (assembly GCF_022985175.1). Taxonomy (NCBI): domain Eukaryota; kingdom Metazoa; phylum Chordata; class Actinopteri; order Cypriniformes; family Cyprinidae; genus Labeo; species Labeo rohita. The sequence goes on from NC_066889.1 coordinate 27,653,416, forward strand.
AACATACAGAAGCATCTTAGCATAAAAGGATTCTTTGGGATCATATGGTTCTAAATAGAACTGTTGCTATGTGTAAAAGGAAATTTTTTTTCTAGAAAACCTCCAGAAAATCAGTAATGAGATGCTTTAAAAGGGTTTTTTGACAGTTACAGATTTAAAAAACAAAAAGGCGGGAAAAAAGAACCCTAAACTCTAACACAAAAAAAAGCATTTTAGCATAAAACAGCTCTTTAGGACAATATGGTTCTAAACAGAACTGTTGCTATGTATAAAGAACCATCTTTTTTTCTAGAGAACCTCCAGAAGATCAATAATGAGGGGCTTTGAAAGGGATTTCTAAAATGTACAGATTTAAAAAACAAAAAGGTGGGAAAAAACAAAGAATTTTTGCATAAAACAGTTCTTCAGAAGGATATGGTTCTGAATAGAACTGTTGCTGTGTGTAAAGAACCATCTTTTTTTCTAGAAAACTTCCAGAAAATCAGTAATGAGATGCTTTGAAAGGGTTTTTTGACAGTTACAGATTTGAAAAACAAAAAGGCAGGAAAAAAGAACCCTAAACTCTAACACAAAGCATTTTTTCATAAAACAGTTCTTCAGGTTCTGAATAGAACTGTTGCCATGTGTAAATAACCAAAACGGTGGAAAAAAGAATCTTAAGACACTACACTGTAAAAAACAATTTGTTGAGTCAACTTAAAATAGTTTGTAACCTGGCTGCCTTAAAATTTTAAGTTCAGTCAACTCAAAAAAAGTTTATTCAACTTGAAATGTTAAATTATACTAAGTGACAGCTTAGATATTTGAAATTTTAAGGCAGCTGGGTTACTTACCCATCTGTTAAGTTTAGCAAACACAAATATCTAAGTTGTTACTTAGTATAACTTAACATTTCAAGTTGAATAAACTTATTTTAGTTGACTGAACTTAAAATTTTAAGGCAGCAGGGTAACAAAGTATTTTAAGCTGACTCAACAAATTGTTTTTTATTTTTTTACAGTGTAACACAAAGCAGCATTTTAGCATAAAACAGTTCTTCAAGACGATATGGTTCTAAATAGAATTGTTGTTATGTGTCAAAAAATCTCTTTTTCTAAAAAACTTCCAGAAAAATCAATAATGAAGTGCTTTGAAAGGATGTTTGACAGTTACAGATTTGAAAAACAAAAAGGCGGGAAAAAAGAACCCTAAACTCTAACACAAAAAAGGTTTTTATCATAAAACAGTTCTTCAGCACAATATAGTTCTAAATAGAACTGTTGCTGTTTGTTGCTTGGTTTTCTTATAGAAAACTTCCAGAAAATCAATAATGAGGTGCTTTGAAATGATTTTTTTGGCAGTTACAGATTTGAAAAACAAAAAGGCAGGGAAAAATAACTCTAAACTCTAACACAAAGAAACATTTTGGCATAAAATGTTTTTTGGGACATTAAGATTCTAATTAGAACTGTTGCTGTGTATAAAGAACCATATCTTTTTTCTAGAAAACTTTTAGAAAAATCAATAATGAGGTGCTTTAAAAAAATTGACAGTTACAGATTTAAAAAACAAAAAGGTGGAAAAAAGGACCCCATACTCTAACACAAAGAAGCATTTTAACATAAAAGAGTTCTTCAGGACAATATGGTGTTAAATAAAACTGTTGCTATGTGAAAAGAACCATCTTTTTTTTTCTAGAAAACCTCCAGAAAATCAATAATGACATGCTTTGAAAAGATTTTTTTACAGATTTGAAAAACAAAAAAGCGGGAAAAAATAACCCTAAACACCAACACAGAAAAAGTTGTTCTTTAGGATGATATGCTTTTAAATCTAAGTCACTATGTTTAAAGAACCCTTGAAAACCAGCTTACACACACTTGCCAAGATACAAGCTAAGCTTGTGCTCTTCCAGACTTTGAAATATGATTTTTTTTTTTTTTTGAGGGACTGTGCTTTGATTTTGCAAATGTAATAACTGGAACCAGCTGTTTGATTCTGATGAGAGACACGGGGAGAACAACACGTAATGGTACTTTGTCAACAGATGCTCGAGGGTCTGTGTGTGTGTGTGTTTTTTCTGAGGTAGGCTACATTATGCAAGCAGCTATAGCCTGTGAGATTACAGAGATGATGTAGGCGTGTGCTCTCAGAAATAATGGTTCTTTGCAGAAGAACCATATATCTAATGTACATACAGAATGTAAAACTTATTTGGTTCTACTTCCAATTAGGTTCTTTGTTTTTAAGAGCGTGTATCTAAAGCCGTCTCTGAAATTTATGTAAGTAGACATTCACATTTGATGACCATGTATAAAGGAGCATAACGTTACATTCAAACACCTCTATATCTCACCATACTTTGAAAACAAATGTCAGTTCTGTAGTGTCACTTACCAATGTGAGTTAGAGGATGTGTTAGAAATACCATGATCTACAGTAGAACAATGTGTTACTGTCAAGGAGTTAGGTTTTAGTTAGCTTGGGTTAGATGATATAACTTTGTTATCTGGAAACTACAAGTATATTTCTTCATTGACAGCAATTCAAAAGTAACCATATTTCTTTTAAAAATGTATATTTAAAGCTATATTTAAACAAACCTTCACTTGTATGTGCTGAAGTCCACCGTTTCCACCTGGTGGTGAAGTCCTGGAACAGCACTAGTGGAGAAGAACTTTACTGTCTTGACTGTCTCTAGTGGCAGAATGTGTAACTGCCCTGAAATGACATTGTACTGAACTGGACTGACCTCAACCATATTACAACTAGTGGCAGACAATCAAAAACTAGGTTAAGAGGTTTGAAAAACTTCAGTTCCAAACCATTTTCATTTTTCCAGGCAATGCAACCATCAGACGTTTTAAAAGAAAAAAAAAAAAAAAAAAAAAAAAAAAAGTGTCCCAGATTTCAGCTCTTCATGCAAACCTCAGATTTTCATTGTGAATCAAAATCTCTAAAGGGACTCCAAGATATTTTTTAAAAGACTATATGGTTCACAAACCTTGCTATTTGGGGGATAAAAAGTGTCACGTTCTCTCAACTTTACCTGCATAAGCAATACGCTCAATTACCTGCTGTCAGCAGGCACAAAATCTCATGACTCGAATTTCATTTAGTGCATCAAACATAAGGGCAAAGCAAATCAGAACTAATTTTACTATTAAGTTTTGCGTTTTAAATGGTCAGACCAGTATAATCAACTAGAATATGTCACTATTTTTTAAAATAGGCTCATTTTCCAACTCCCCTAGAGTTAAACAGTTGAATTTTACCATTTTCAAATCCATGCAGCTGATCTCCAGGTCTGGCGGTAACACTTTTAGCATAGATCAGCATAGATCACTGAATCCGATTAGACCGTTAGGCATCTCGCTCAAATGACCAAAGAATTTTGATATTTTTCCCATTTAAAAACATCGTCTACCAAGACCGATGGAAAATGAAAAGCTGCGATTTTCTAGGCCAATGTGTCTAGGAACTATATTCTCATTCCGGCGTAATAATCAAGGACTTTGTTGCCGTACAATGGATGCAGCAGGCGCAGTGATATTACGCAGCGTCTAAAAAATAATATCATTGCACCTGCTAAATGAAAACATTAACCGAAAAAGCACCCATCCAAACTGGAAAAAAACCCTTAAAACTAAACTACCTTACATTTATAAAAATTGCCAAAGACTAAAAACACTGATAATTAAAAATTAGCAGAAATTAGATGAGCAGACAAACTGAAAATATATAAATAACCACATTAAAAAGACAAAGCTGTAAGACGACACTAGGTCCATAGTAAGAGAAAAATGGAATAAGCTTGATAAAACAGAATATATATTAAGTGACTGGAAAAAGCAGAAGTTGATCTAAACTTCTAAACTTATTAGAAATTCATAATCAGGGTTGCCAGATTTTCACAATAAAACTCAATTGCATCCTGGGGTGGAAATATGCATTTTTGGCTGGATTCCCCATTAAATTTGGCTAATTATCACATTTTTGGGAATCGCTTCAACCCAACTTGTGGCAACTACTTAATGAGCCCAAAACAGCAGGAAAACTGTGGACTTGGCAACACGGTTCATAATCTGAAGCTGATTTTGGTACCATTCATTTAACTTAATAGTTTTTGAACAAATTATACAGTGCTCCAAAAATAAAGTATTTTATAGCACTTAATAGCTATATGCATCAATTAATTTGCAGTAGAAAGTACGTTACAGTAAACATTGAAACACAAAATAAAAGCAGAGAAACAAAAATGGAGTTGGGAACACTTTATTCTCTGTTAGGAGACTTCTGTACATTGAGGATCAAGTGCCACTTGAATTTCTCTTTAGGGATGTATAAATTTAAGCATAAGCACTATGCAAACATTGACAAAACATTAGCGATACAGGAAACAAAGTCTACTCGAAGCTTGAGAGGAAGTTGAGCACAACCTCCTTGAGTTTTGCATCGGAGGCCTCTGAAATCTTACCGTCGCTCCTGGAAGCACAAGAGTAGAAACATTTAGTGGCTGCAGCTCAGGAACAACGTTCACAGGCTCTTCTTAAGCAGAATTGCTTACCTGATGGCTGCGAGCAGATCCTGGTGCTGGCTGATGACGTGTTGAAGGAAGGCTTTCTCGAATTTGGTGATCTTGCTAGGCTCCATCTTGTCCAAGTGTCCTCTCACACCAGCGTAAATGACAGCCACCTGCTCCTCAATGGCCATGGGAGCTTAAAACAGCACAGGAAACAGTAGTTATTACAAAGCAGTAGCTTGAGGGAACCTATCCTCCTATGCAATAGGGGGCAGTGGTGTACTTACAGTACTGGCCCTGCTTGAGCAGCTCTGTGAGTCGCACGCCTCTGTTCAGCAGCTGCTGTGTGGCGGCGTCCAGATCAGAACCGAACTGGGCGAAGGCGGCCACCTCACGGTACTGAGCCAACTCCAGCTTCATGGTACCAGCCACCTAGACAAACAGACAGGTGTTTCAGAACCATTTTCACATAAAAATGAGATGAAAGGCATTAATTGGGAGCCAAAACAAACCTGCTTCATAGCTCTGGTCTGGGCAGCAGAGCCGACACGGGACACAGACAGACCCACGTTAATAGCGGGACGGATACCCTTGTAGAACAACTCAGTCTCCAAGAAAATCTGCATGAGGAGATTGAGATCATTAGCTTGGGAGTCAAATTAGTGATTGTGCAGAAGATCTGCTTGTGCATTGACTCACCTGTCCATCAGTGATGGAGATGACATTGGTGGGAATGTAAGCGGACACGTCTCCGGCCTGGGTCTCGATAACGGGCAGAGCAGTGAGGGATCCACCACCGAAGTTGTCGTTCATCTTAGCTGCTCTCTCCAGCAGACGGGAGTGCAGGTAGAAGACATCACCGGGGTAGGCCTCACGACCAGGGGGACGACGCAGCAGCAGGGACATTTGGCGGTAGGCAACAGCCTGAAGAGCAGAGTTAACTATTCATTTCTGCATTCAAACTCAAGACATGTCAACTCCTTTAATACAACTCAAAAAGCATCCCAGGATGCATCTATTAAGTTGGGAGAGCATTTAAAGCATCAACTTGGTGGTAAGCAACTTTTTTTTTTTTTTTTTTTTTTTAAGTGTAAAGTGTAACTCTTAAAATGTAACTTAATTCTAAATGTTACTTCTAAATGTAACAAATGTAAATGTAACTTAAATGCAACTTAAGACATTCTAAATGTTACTTTTAATTGCAAATATAACTTCAATTTAAGCGTTACTTTTAATTTTAAGTTTTAAATGTAAATTAAATGCAACTTAAATGCAACCTTAATGACTTCATTCTAAGTCTTACTTTTAATTCTAACAAACTTAAGTGTTACTTTTAAATGTAACTTAAGTGTAAATGCAACTTAAATGTTAACTTTTAAAATGTAACGGATTCTAAAAATGTAACAATTCTAACTTAAATTTAACTTTTAAAATGTAAAAAAGTTAAATGTAACTTAGTTACTTTTAAGTAATTTACATTACTTTTACTTCTAAATGTTACGTAAGTGTAATTGTAACTTAAATGCAACTTAGTGACTTAATTCTAAATGTTACTTTTAAGATGCAACTTAAATGTAAAGTAACAATTCTAAATGTAACTTAATTCTAAAAATGTAACTTAAATTTAACTTTTAAAATGCAAGCAAGTTAAATGTAACCTGATTTTTTTTAAAAAAAAAAGTTACTTGTAGTTAAGTAATTTTGTTACTTTTAAATGTAAATGTAACTTAATCGTAAAAACTAACAATTTTAAAGTTACTTTAAAAATGTAAATCTAAATGCAACTTTCAATCCTAAAATGTAAATTAAGTAACTTAAATATTTAAAAGTTTTAATTTTAAAAATGTAAAAATAATTCTAAAATGCAACTCAATTCTTTCAATCCTAAAATGTAAATTAAGTAACTTAAATATAAATGTAACAACTTGTTTTAATTGTTACTTTTAAATGCAACTAAATTCTAAAATGCAACTCAATTCTAAAATGCAACTCAATTCTAAAATGCAACTCAATTCTAAAATGCAACTCTAAAATGTAAATGCAAGTTAAATGGAACTTTTAAATGCAAATGTAAATGCAAGTTAAATGGAACTTTTAAATGCAAATGTAGCTTTTAACTTTTACCTTTCTTGGCAACTACATAATTCTCATTAGGGCTGCATGGTTGTTTCTTTTGAGAAGTGCTTCTGGTGCATATTGCAAATGCATATTAAAGTGATCCACTGAAGTAATTCTTAAACGCGCATTAAAGGGTTTCCAAACACAGAGCAAATGCAGTTTGAATAAGCCAGCATTTACCATGAACCAAGCCAGTGCAGACACCAGCCGATAATGAAATACTCAAACCTAAGAGCAAACGGCTGCACTTCACTGAAACATGCAGGGATATTTAATTAAATTCACAACAAGACATATTTGCCTTTTGGTTTTATGAATTATGCAGCCCTAATTCCCATATGGTTTACCATTATAAAATGTGGAAAAAGTTGTGCTTGGTGCATGACTTTGATATTTGCACCAGCATATTAAAGATGAGGTCACTTACAAACCAAGCCAAATTCTATTGGTCAACATGGCAAACAACAAATTTGAACCAGTTGGGGAAATTTTTCACCTTGAAATACAAATTATGTGGGATTTGTCCCACAGAGCTTCAGTAAATTCTCACCTGTTTGGAAAGATCGTCGTAGATGATGAGGGCGTGTTTGCCGTTGTCTCTGAAGTACTCGCCCATGGAGCAGCCAGAGTATGGAGCCAGGTACTGCAGGGGAGCGGCGTCGGACGCGGTAGCAGACACCACAATGGTGTACTTCATGGCATCGGCGTCTGTCAGCCTCTTCACCAGCTGGGCCACGGTGGATCTCTTCTGCCCGATGGCCACATAGATGCAATACAGCTTCTTTTTCTCTTCAGTGCCGTCGTTGAAGCGCTTCTGGTTGATGATGGTATCGATGGCAATGGCGGTTTTGCTGCAGGAAACAAATTTAAAATGATGACTAAGCTCAAACAAAGCAAGCATTTTTATTTCATTTCAAAAGTCACTGCATCTTACCCAGTCTGTCGGTCTCCAATGATCAGCTCTCTCTGGCCACGGCCAATGGGCACCAGACTGTCTACGGCTTTGATGCCAGTCTGCATGGGCTCCCTCACAGAGATGCGGGGGATGATGCCAGGGGCCTTCAGTCCCACACGCCTACGCTGCTTAGAGCCCAGGGGTCCCTTTGGAAGAGAAACAAAGACAGATTTGTCAACTAAAGTCTGGCAACTATTAGATAAAGAAATTCAGGGGAGCCATTACTACGCAAGTATCCAGCTGGTGGTCAGACCTTGCCATCAATGGGGTTTCCCAGAGCATCCACAACACGGCCGAGCAGCTCCTCTCCGACAGGAACGTCCACGATAGCCCCTGTTCTCTTGACGATGTCACCCTCCTTGATCAGTTTGTCGTTACCGAACACCACAACACCAACGTTATCAGGCTCCAAGTTCAGAGACATGCCCTATGGAGAGAAACAAAAGGGTCATAAATGTAAAATGCAGTTAAGCCAACAAAAGAGACAGGAACACATAATTATTAAAACCCAGCTAATTTTTAAAAATTTTAATACAATTGGTTTTAGTGTACCATTTAATTTAACCAATATTTGTATTTTTAATACTAGTATTCAGATAGATCATTTTATGTATAACTACTCAAACTACACCGTTTTATACCATTTTATCAGATAACTTGATGTCATTTACACTTACCATTTTACACAATTTTAAATAGTGTATATAAACAATTTAATCTTAAGTCTACCAGTCAAGCTGACAGTAAGATTTTTAAATGTTTTTTAAAAGTCTCTTCTGCTCACCAAGCCTGCATTTATGATCTAAAGTACAGCAAAAACAGTAAAATGATTTAAAATATTTTTACTATTTAAAATAATTATTTTCCATTTGAATAAATTTTAAAATGTAATTTCAAAGCTGAATTTTTAGCATCATTACTTCAGTCACAAGATCCTTCAGAAATCATTCTACTATTCTGATTTGCTGCTCAAAAAAAAAAACATGTTGAAAACAGTGGAGAAAAATTTTGAAAAAAAAAGAAAATGATAATAATAATAATAATAATAATAATAATAATAATAATAATAATAATAATAATATAAAATAATAAATAAATATAAAATAATATAATAAAGTTTATTGAACAGCAAATCAGCATATTAGAATGATTTCTGAAGGATCATGTGACACTGGAGTAATGATGCTGAAAATCCAAATTTGATCACGGGAATAAATTACATTTTACAAACTATTAAAATAGAAAACATTTTAAAAATAGTAAAAATATTTCACAATATTACTGCTTTTGCTGTAATTTGAATCAAATAAATGCAGGCTTGGTAAACAGAAGGGACATCATTAAAAAAAATAATAATAATAAAAATAAAAATAAATAAAATAAAATAAATAAATAAAATAAAATCTTACTGTCCAAACTATTTTGACTGGTAGTGTATACCATTTTATTTAAATAATCAGACTTAAGATTATTCATTTACAGTACAATTTAACAACATAACTAGTCAGACAATTTCATTTTAATTTATACTACACCATTTTCTAGTATTTATACATTTAAGCATTTATATATTTATGGAAGTCCACACTTTAAACAAAATACAATATACAAAGTCTACGAATATTTTGAAAATTATAAATGTGTGAATTAAATAAACAAAATAGGTGTGTCAATACTTGACTGGTTTGCATATACACACACTAGTTTCTAAAACGTGCATCTCTAACTACAATATGCATTGGCTTTTATTTTATTGCATATGTTGTAATAAATCATCTGGACTTCTTGATGGCTCAGCCACGACCTCTTGCCAACTCACCTTCAGACCAGAGGAGAACTCCACCATCTCTTCGGCCTGCACGTTCCTCAGCCCGTACACACGAGCGATACCGTCACCGATGGACAGCACACGGCCGGTCTCCTCCAGATCAGCACCAGTATCGGCTCCAAGAATCTTCTCCTCCAGAATGCTGGACACCTCCGCTGTGCCTGGAAATAAAACGCAGAACGTTTTGAGCATGCATTTCTAAGTGCGTCAAAAAGAAAGCAAGAAACTAGATAACCCAAGTGCAAATAAATTAAACATTTAATAACCTGTCTTCTGCAGCCATGGTCTGGCGGTGTGCAGGTTCTTTGCTCCAACACATGCAGCAGCGGCTACATTCTTGGAAACCTGCATTTGCAAATATATTGGTTTGTGATAAACACACACCTTAAGATTTAAGCATGTTGCATGCGAGCCCTTGACCTTCATGTGCCATCAACAACCACGTCACTGGAGCTACACCCATTCAGCTTACAAATGAGCTTTTAAAAGCAGGCCAATTGCAAATACTAAATCGAAGTGTGGATGTACAACTTTTCATTTGCAATAAATCATTATCTGATTGCGCTTAGACATCATTATGCGGCACAACGCACCATGTCGTCATCGAAGCTTCCGCCTAAATAAAGAAATAACCTACAATGCAATAAAAACTAACACGCAGAAGTACGCACTTAAACATTAAACACTAAAAAGACACCAAATTCACGTATTCGCGTACTAAAACCAATGACAGCTGACATGTCATAAACCCAAGTAGCATTTCCTGACCTTCAATGGGGAATGTCATTCATTGATCACAACCTTGCTAAACATGCAACTTTAATCTTTTGTAATTTAAATACTCTTTTAAAACACGTAGGTTCCGTTCCCTTAACGTACACTTTGCTGTAGATGACGACAAAAATCAAATAAAGCTAAATGAAACGCAGGCCCGAGATAATCCAAGATGGCGACGCGCAACCTCACGCCATTTACAAGCGCTGACATTCACCGGCTCAGTCGTTAAAACACCACAAAATGAGACTTACGAATCCAGCCCGTCTGGGCAGGGTGCGGGCCAGAGCCGCTGCGACGCGAACGGAGAGCATGTTTGTGGATATTTAGTGTAGCGGGAGTTCGAGCTTGTGTCCTCCTGCAGCGGCCGGCTGGAGCGCGAGGAGCTGAGTGAAGGAAATGGAGGTCGCGAGCGCAGCTCATATAGGAAAGGTCAGCGACAGACCCGGATGCAGTTCCTCGGGACGACGCAAGACATTTTTGTTCAAAATATAACATGTACAGTCAAGGTTATGTGCACTAAACAGCGTTTGTGTTGATTTAAAAATAATTATAAAAATACATTTACATGTATGCATTTAGCAGACGCTTTTATACAAAGGAGGAAAAAAATGTGTACAATTTACAATTCAAATACAAACTTTAGCGGCACATTTCAATAACTGAACACTGTTAGTGTTGATACAGTAAGTTGAAAAAATACAGAAAGAAAAAAAATACAATAAAACAGGAAAACCAAACAAAAAAAGAAGAAGGGTGCGTTTCTCATTCTTTATGACTGAATACGTCTTTTCAGAAAGTGAAAGAAACCAACTCAAGCCAACATTAATTATTTTAGAAAGATATATTTGCAAATTCATTATTATTATTATTATTATTATTATTATATGTGTTCTTTATTAAATATTATATGTGAATTAAAGGTATAAAATAAAATTTTTATTCCATTATTTTTATTTAAACCAACTTAAGCCAACATTAATTCTTTTAGAAAGATATATTTGCAAATTCATTATTATAATTATTATTATATGTAATCTTTATTAAATATTATATGTGAATTAAAGGTATAAAACAAAAATTTTATTCCATTATTTTTATTTATTTAAATCAACTTAAGCCAACATAAATTCTTTTAGAAATATATATTTGCAAATTCATTATTATTATTATTATTATTATTATTATTATTATTATATGTGTTCTTTATTAAATATTATATGTGAATTATAGGTATAAAATAAAATTTTGATTCCATTATTTTTATTTATTTAAACCAACTTAAGCCAACATTAATTATTTTAGAAAGATATATTTGCAAATTCATTATTATAATTATTATTATATGTAATCTTTATTAAATATTATATGTGAATTAAAGGTATAAAATAAAAATTTTATTCCATTATTTTTATTTATTTAAATCAACTTAAGCCAACATTAATTCTTTTAGAAAGATATATTTGCAAATTCATTATTATAATTATTATTATATGTAATCTTTATTAAATATTATATGTGAATTAAAGGTATAAAATAAAAATTTTATTCCATTATTTTTATTTATTTAAATTAACTTAAGCCAACATTAATTCTTTTAGAAAGATATATTTGCAAATTCATTATTATTATTATTATTATTATTATTATATGTATTCTTTATTAAATATTATATGTGAATTAAAGGTATAAAATAAAAATTTGATTCCATTGTTTTTATTTGTTTAAACCAACTCAAGCCAACATTAATTCTTTTAGAAAGATATATTTGCAAATTCATTATTATTATTATTATTATTATTATATTTATTCTTTATTAAATATTATATGTGAATTAAAGGTATAAAATAAAAATTTGATTCCATTATTGTTATTTATTTAAACCAACTCAAGCCAACATTAATTGTTTTAAAAAGATATATTTGCAAATTTATTATTATTATTATTATTATTATTATATGTATTCTTTATTAAATATTATATGTGAATTAAAGGTATAAAATAAAAATTTGATTCCATTGTTTTTATTTGTTTAAACCAACTCAAGCCAACATTAATTCTTTTAGAAAGATATATTTGCAAATTCATTATTATTATTATTATTATTATTATTATTATTATTCTTTATTAAATATTATATGTGAATTAAAGGTATAAAATAAAAATTTGATTCCATTATTGTTATTTATTTAAACCAACTCAAGCCAACATTAATTGTTTTAGAAAGATATATTTGCAAATTTATTATTATTATTATTATTATTATATGTATTCTTTATTCAATATTATATGTGAATTAAAGGTACTAAATAAAAATTTGATTCCATTATTTTTATTTATTTAAACCAACTTAAGCCAACATTAATTCTTTTAGAAAGATATATTTGCAAATTCATTATTATAATTATTATTATATGTAATCTTTATTAAATATTATATGTGAATTAAAGGTATAAAAGAAAAATTTTATTCCATTATTTTTATTTATTTAAACCAACTTAAGCCAACATTAATTCTTTTAGAAATATATATTTGCAAATTCATTATTATTATTATTATTATTATTATTATTATTATTATTATTATATGTGTTCTTTATTAAATATTATATGTGAATTAAAGGTATAAAATAAAAATTTGATTCTATTATTTTTATTTATTTAAACCAACTCAAGCCAACATTAATTCTTTTAGAAAGAAATATTTGCAAATTCATTATTATTATTATTATATGTATTCTTTATTAAATATTATATGTGAATTAAAGGTATAAAATAAAAATTTGATTCCATTATTTTTATTTATTTAAACCAACTTAAGCCAACATTAACATTACATGATCTTTCAGAAATCATTCTAATATGCTGATTTGCTGTTCAAGAAACATTTATTATTATTATTATTATTATTATTATTATTATTAATATTTAAAACAGTTGACTACATTTTTTCAGGATTCTGTGATGAATAGAAAGATCCAACGATCAGCATTTATCTGAAATAAAAAGCTTTTGTAACATCCTACACTCAAACCATTCAAAAACCTGGAGTCAGTATTTTTTTTTTTTTAAGAAACTATAGAAATTAATACTTTTATTTAGCAAGGATGCTTTAAATTGATCAAAAGTGATGATAAAGACATTTATAATGTTACAAAAGATTATATTTCAGATAAATGCTGTTCTTCTGAACACATCAAAGAAATCTGTATAATAATAATGTTTTTGAGCAGCAAATCAGAATATTAGAATGATTTCTGACGGATCATGTGACATTTATTATTATTATTATTATTATTATTATTACTACTACTACTATTATTCATATTTTCCATATTTAAAACAGGTGACTACATTTTTGTCAGCATTTATCTGAAATAAAAAGCTTTTGTAACATTATACACTATACCATTCAAAAGCCTGGAGTCAGTATTTTTTTAAGAAAAAAAAGCAATTAATACTTCTATTTAGCAAGGATGCTTTAAATTGATCAAAAGTGATGATGAAGACATTTATAATGTTACAAATGCTGTTCTTCTGAACACATCAAAGAAATCTGAAAAAATCTACACAGTTGTTTTCAACATATAATAATAATAAATGTTTTTTGAGCAGCAAATCAGAATATTAGAATGATTTCTGAAGGATCATGCGACTAGAGTAATGATGCTAAAAATTCAGCTCTAAAATCACAGGAATAAATTACATTTGAACATATTCAAATAGAAAACAGTTATTGTAAATAGTAAAAATATTTCAAAATTTTACTGCAAATAAAAAATAAATGCAGGCTTGGTGAGCAGAAGAGACTTCTTTAAAAAACACATTAAAAATATTACTGTTTAAAAACTTTTGACTGGCAGTGAATAAATTAATAATTATTACTGCATTATTTTTTTTCCCTTGAAATGTTTTATTCGTTGTAATTGGGCGGTGCTTCTGCGTCCCAGTATCTCATTGGTCGATTTTTCAGTCGGCCAGCCAATGAGAAATGCGCTTTGAGACCCCGGAACGAGAAGAACAAATTCAATGGCGGGATGTTTAGTTGCTGCGATCTGAACTTTATGTGAAGTAAATTGAATTAGATGTGACACAGAGTTAGTGCGAAAATGTGCGAGAAAAGCAAAATCGTGAGTTAATGTCTTTATAGATTTCATTATATACACTAAATTAATAAAATCTCGAATACGTTGTAAATCGCTTCACCAAACGAGGTTCACTGCAGTTCAGTTGTTTGTGTTTATCTGTAGTAAATACTTTTACTAGTCTTACTAGACGATATCCATACATGATACACGTGTGTTCAATATTGTACGTCTTATGCATCACGTCTTTGTGTGGTATATGTGAACAAAACAACAGAAAGAACAAAAATACCATGGCACCGTTGTGTTTTTGAACGTATTATAGCAATACCATGGTATTTTTTATAGTTTGGAATAAAATGTAAATGAATATTCAGGATCATATAAACGTACCATGATATTTTGACACAAAGAACTAGGTTTTGTCCATATAAATATTAATTCTTCAACCTCAAAACACTTGCATGTACCATTTACAGTGCATTTGCATATACTCTGCCATTGCAGGTGACCCAGTGGCTCAGGAAGGTGTTTGGGCAGCAGCCGGTACCGGAGTTTGAAGTGAACACACGCACGGTGGACATCCTGTATGAGCTTGCTGAAAGCAGTGAGATGAGATGCAGAGAGGTTGAGATGCTCATCGAGGACCACGAGCAGAAAACAGAGGAGTACAGCAGTGATGGTGAGACTCTGGGACAGTTGCTTTGGATGAAGTACACTACCGTTCAAAAGTTTGGGGTCAGTAAGACTTGTAATAGTCTTTAAAGAAGTCTCTTACGCTCATCAAGGCTGCATTTATTTGATTAAAAATATAGAAAAAAAAACAGTAATGTTTTTACAATATAAAATAATGTTTTTTATTTTTAATATACTTTAAAATAGAATTTATTCCTGTGATGAAAAGCTGAATTTTTATCAGCTGTTACTCCAGTCTTAAGTGTCACATGATCCTTCAGAAATCATTATAATATGCGGATTTATTATTAGAATGATCAATGTTGGATAATATCAACAGTTGTGCTGCCAAATATTTTTTGGAACCTGTGATTTTTTTTTTTCAGGATTCTTTCATGAATAACAAGTACAGTGTTTATTCAAAATATAAATATTTTATAACAATGTAAATTATTTATTATTAACTTTTAATAAACTTTTAATTATTAACTTAATACATCCTTGGTGAATAAAAGTATTAATTTCTTAAAAAAAAACAACACAAAAAAACAATAAAAATGTACTGACCCCAAACATTTGAACGGTAGTGTAGTATGCCAAATGCATAACGGTGCTGTAGATACAATAAATTAATCTGGAGCTGCTTTTCCATGATAGGAGCACATCTTCAAGAAGTGCTTCTCCAGGGAGTAGGACTGCAGGCCGGAGCACTTTCCAAACCCACAGTGGACCTGCTGTCAGCACTGGAGGGAACTGCTGAAGTGCTTAAACTTAGAGACACATCACTTGGGAGGTAAAATAACACTCTTAAATGCATCTTATACACCAATTACAGTCATGTGAAAAAGTTCTGACACCCTATTGAATTTCATGGTTTTCTGTATCAGGACATAATAAAAAATTGTCTGGTCCTTGGCAGGTCTTAAAATTTGGAAAATAAATCCTCAGATAATCATCATCACATGACATATCACACTGTGTCATTATTTATTTAAGAAAAATACAGCCAAGATGGAAAGGCCATGTGGGACAAAGTTAGGACACCCTATGAGTCAACTGCCTGTAGCAGCAATAACTTGAAGCATTCATTTTTTATATGACTTTATCAGTCTCTCACATCGTTCTGGAGGAATTTGGACCAGTCTTCTTTTCAATGTTGCTCTAGTTTATTGAGGTTTGTGGGCATTTGCTTATGCACATCTGTCACCACAGCATTTGAGTCAGGATGAGCTCTGGACTGGGCTATTGCAACACCTTGATTCTTTTCTTTTCAGCCATTCTGTTGTAGATTTGCTGGTGGGCTTGGGATCATTGTCCTGTTGCAAAACCCAATTTTGGCCCAACATTAGATGTCGGACAGATGCCCTCGCATTTGACTCTACAATACTTTGATATACAGAGGAGTTCATGGCCAACTCAATGACTGTGAGATGCCCAGGTCCTGTGGCTACAAATCAAGCCCAAAATGATCAGCCCCCCTCCAGCATGCTTGTCTTTTGGTATGAGGTGTTTGTGCTGATATGCTCTTTAGGTTTTCACCAAACTTGGTGCTGTGCATTATGGCCAAACATCTCCACTTTGGTCTCGTCTGTTCAGAGGACATTATTTTAGAAGACTTGTGTTTTGTTCAGATGTAACTTTGCAGACCTAAACCGTGCTGCATTGTTTTTTTTTTAGATAGAAGAGTCTTTCTTCTGCCAAGCCTTCCAAACATGCCATTTTTGTCCCATATTTTTCTAATAGTATTGTCATGAACTTTATCATTTAACATGTGAACTGAGGCCTGTAGAGTCTGAGGTGTAGTTCTTGGGTTGTCTGCCATTTCTCTGAGCTTTACACGGTCTGATCTTGGGGTGAATTTTCTGGGCGTCCACTCCTGGAAGGAGAGGTGTCTGTTTTAAATGTCTTCCACTTGTGAATAAACTTCAGATTGTTTGGAAATGGCCGTATTACTCGTCTCAGATTGATGGCAGCAACAATTGCTTCTCCAAGATGATTGCTGATGTCTTACCTCCTTGGCATTGTGTTAACACACCTGAAGGCTCCAGACCAGCAAACTGCCAGAGCTTTTGCGTTTATAGAAGCACTCAGACTTGCTGATGATCGGTTAATCAAAGGTATTTGATTATCAGTGCTTGACTGTGATTTACCCTCTCAATTCCAGTGTTAACAGTAAGGGTGTCCTAACTTTGTCACACATGGATTTTCCATTTTGGCTTTATTTTTGTTCAGTAAATTATGACACGGTGCAATTTGTCATGCGTTGTTGTTCATCTGAGGTTTTATTTTTGAAATTTTAAGAGCGGCCAAGGACCAGTTTTGTTTTAATAATGTCCTGATTCGGAAAACCATGGAATTCAGTAGGGTGTCCTAACTTTTTCACATGACTGTACATCACGTGCAAGAGATGATTTAGGCAAGTTCCTGAGTCAACATGCATGGAACCTGGCAAAATCAAATTAAGCCACTCACTTAATGTGCATAATTAATGATTTAAACTAAGTCTGACATTTGCATTATGAGTTTTGTGGTTGATTTCACACTCTTGGTTGTCCAGTTATATGCCTGCAATTAATAAACTGACCAATGACGTGCTGGAGGCAGAGAAAACGGACCGGAGGTTGCAACGGGAACTTGCTGCTGTTAGAAAGAAAATGACCGCCGCAGTTGTTCTTCGTAAAAAACTTCAGGAGTAAGAAAACACAAAAGAAAATTATTGCATGTCACATTGCTTTTCTTGTGTTATTAACTGTGTTTAATTAAGGTTTCTCACCTGTCATGATTTTTATGGCTTCTGTCATTTATTCAGCTTTCTTAAGTCATCTTATTAAGAAAAACTGCACAAATATATCTAAAACACGGGTTTTCAGTCTTTTAGATGCCATGAACGCCCAAAAATGATTATTCTCAAGTGTATTAAAAATGTAAAATAGTCTGAAAAAATGAATAATATAATTATGCCTTATAAAATATTAAGTTTCTATTAAGTCATATTATCTTCAGTTCTTTTAGATGGTATTTATGTGTTAAATGTTTTATTTAATTTTATGTATTTTAATCACATTTTCATTATTAATCTAAGTAATTTTAATTAATTTTAATTTATGTTCTTATTCATTTGTTTTAACTTATTTTATTTATTCACTGTCTAAAATTTGCATTTGTTTTCCAGTGATTTGATGAAGATCACACATATACAGCAGGTGGAGGCAGCTACAGCAGAGGAGAGGCTTCTGAACATGGACTTTATGAAGAATAAATCCAAAGATCTCTCTTGCAGGAATAAGATTGCACAGGTGAGTGTCCGCATTTTTATCAAGTCATCAAATTATAGTTTCATGTCTTTCATACAAACAAAATTTGTGTGTTTGTAACAGGAAAAGCTGGACTCACGGCAGATGGAGGATTCTCTTACCCATCAGGCCATCCTGCAGTTATCAGAGGTAAACTGACTGAGCTGATAACAGATCAGTGCATATTCATGCAACGTCGTAATTTCTGAAATGAAACATAAAGATGCAACTATTATGCATATGCACCTATTACAGAAGGTTCAAACGCTCACCGATGTTTCTTAAGGAAACACAATGCATTAAGAGCCGGGGGTGAAAACTTTTGGAATTTGAAGATCAGGGTAAATTTAACCTATTTTGTCTTCTGGGAAACATGTAAGTATCCTCTGTAGCTTCTAAAGGGCAGTCCTAAATGAAAAAATATAATATTTAGTCAAAATAAGAAAAAAAAAGTCCACATCTTCATTCTGTTCAAAAGTTTTCACCCCCGACACTTAATGTGTCTTGTTTCCTTCTGGAGCAACGGTGAGCGCATGAATCTTCTGTAATAGTTGCATATGAGTCCCTCAGTTGTGCTCAGTGTGAAAAGATGGATCTCAAAATCATATAGTCAGTGTTGGAAAGGGTTCAAATACACAAAAAATGCTGAAAAACCAAAGAATTTGTGAGACCTAAAGGATTTTTCTGAAGAACAGCAGGCAGTTTAACTGCTCAGGACAAACAAGGGACTCATGAACAACTATCATTAAACAAAAAAACACAGCTGTGGATCATTCAGGTAACAACACTGTATTAAGAATCAAGTGTATGTAAACTTTCAGGTCAGTACTAAATAAAAAATAACATGCATTTTGTATGATCCCTCTTATTTTGGTAAAATAATTAACATTTTGCAGATTCTGTAAACTTTTGACTTTAGCTCTTGTGCATACCTTCAATTGGAAGTTAAGGTTTTAATATGTCTTTAAAAGTCAAAAATGTTTAATGAATATGAAATGAAAATGAAATTTAATTGCATCCTTTTCTCTCATCTTTTATTCTATACTTAGAAAATCGCAGCTCTGAAAGAGGAAACACTACCTTTGAAGAAGAAACTAGAGCCGTATAGTGACTTGAGCCCTGTAAGTATAACTTATATGAAGATTACAGAATTATATTAAATATTGAAACCATCATTTGAGTTTTGCATAGGAAAGCACTGGGTGGTTTTGTTGTTTGATGTGTGGGTTGGTTAATAAATATTAATTTTGTCATAGCACAAATGCAAAATCATTTAGAACACATTACTGAATAAAATAATCACATCCATGTCTAAATAAATATTTGCTAATTGTTTTAAAACTCTTATCAATGATCTTTTACCCATGTTCCCAGTTTTTATCAGGGTAATCATAGTTAACTAAACTATAGTTTTTTTTTATTTTAAAAATTTTGGCTGAAATAAAATAAAATATTAAACAAATTATTACAGCTACAACATTTCTAAATTTAATTACATTTTACTTTACTGGTTTACTAAAATAACTAAATCTAAAACTAAAATAAATTTTAGTAAAACCACCAAAAATAGCGAAAACTTCTAGCTAAAATTACAATGAAAAAAATAAAATAAAACAGTTTCAAAATAAAAAAAAAAACTATAATAGTATGTCAGTGTCAAAATTACACTTGTTTTCATTACTGTCATTACATTTTCATTACTTTTTTTTTTTGTTTTGTTTTTTCCAGAGTCCAGCTCTTGCGCGTGTGAAAATCGAGGAAGCCAAAAGAGAGCTGGTAATTTTTTGATGCACAGTTTTATTTTTTTTAATAGTTTCGCATCATTTTTAAAATGTATTATTATTTTTATTTATTATGATATTTTTATTTCATATATTATTTTTAATATAATTTTTTTTTATATATATTATTATTTTATTATTAATATTTTCACATTATTTTTCCTTGTTAGAAATAGTAATTTTTGTGCAACATTTTATTTTTTTAATAGTTTTGCTTCATTTTTAAAATTTATTATTTATTTATTATGATATTTATATTTTATATATTATTTTTATATAATTTTTATTTAATATAATATTATTTTATTATTAATATTTTCACATTATTTTTCCTTGTTAGAAAAAGTAATTTTTGTGCAACATTTTTTTTTTTATATAGTTTTGCTTCATTTTTAAAATGTATTATTATTTATTTATTATGATATTTGTATTTTATATCTTATTTTTTATATAATTTTTATTTTATATATTATTATTTTATTATTAAGATTTTCACATTATTTTTCTTGTTAGAAATAATAATTTTTGTGCAACATTTTATTTTTTTCCAAGGCTGCCCTGGATGCCCAGCTGGAGCAGAAAGTGGACTTCATAAACACTTTATCTCGATAATATAAAATATCTAATAATAAAAAAATAAGCGTGTTAATAAATGTAACGTGTAAGTTGTACCATTTGCAATAAACGCAATTCCTCTCCGAATCCAACGGTGGCGCCTTTGTTTTTCCCGCCTCCGCCGCAGCGGAAATGACGACTACACATTTGTTCCAGCGACGGCTAGTGGGGACATTTTAAATTAGCAAACTGTGCTAAAGCGGTCGGAAAGTCGAGAACACACAGCATTTATTCTATAAAATTTCAAAGAACCTCATCTTTTCCTCATGAATATGGTGCTGCGAGTCTGAGATGTTCCAGAGAACACACACATGAGGACAGATTTGAACCAGGTAAGCTGTTGTCGACGGCTATCGAGCGCGCTCTTATCACTGCGCCCTTCCATTTTGAGCCTCTACTGCAGTTTTGACCCAAATCTACTTTCGCTTTAATTAATGCACGCGTTTATACGTGCATAAATGCGTGTTATATCCACGCGACGTGCAAATGTAGCGGCTAAAGTGCGGCAGTTTTGCAGCTTATACACTGAGAGTGTTACAGCAACAGTGTGTCGCAGGATGAGTGTTTGTGCTGCAGTGTCTTTATTAGCATTTTCTCATTTCTATAAGTATTTAAGAGCAGTGTTATGTTTATTTCTTTCACAACTGCGTTGAGTTCCGTTGAATTGCACGCACGCACTACGATTTATAAACCGATTCTGGGATTTTGAGGAAGTGTACTTTGATGTATGTTAATTGCAAACAAGACGGGCTGATAAACACGCTATTGCACGCGTCATTAACAGCGACTTGGTTCATACATGATGCATTGATGATGGCTGTCTGATAGAGCGGTTCGAGTTTCAAGGTGCCTGCGCGACAACTAGTCATGTTATGGAGACTCGTATAAAATTTACCATGGTAACCAGACTATTATCACCGTAAAGAAACAGGAACCTTCATTCAGACCGTGTAAGAAGCTTTCAGAATCTATATTTTAACTTCTCGTTTTGATAGTTTGACGTGGGTATCTAAAATTATGATGCTGCAGTTTGTTAAACATGGTCCTATAATGCAATCTGATCTGAGGTAGTCAGTGCAGTAATAAAAAAGTTAGATTTGTTTAAATTTGGTTCTCAATAATTAGAAAATATCTGCAATACCTGAAAATGTTTGCATGTGCAACATATATATTCAAGGCTATAACCTAAGAAAGTCATATGTGTGTGTGTGTGTGTATATACACATACACTCTTAGTATATATATGTATATATGTGTGTACGTGTGTGTGTGTATGTATGTGTGTGTATATATATATATATACACATACACTCTTAGTATGTGTATATATGTGTGTATATATATATATATATGTATGTATGTGTGTGTGTGTGTGTGTTTATATATATATATATGTATATGTGTGTGTATATACACATACACTCTTAGTATATGTATATATGTGTGTATATCATCATATTTTATATATATATATATATATATGTGTGTATATATGTGTGTGTGTGTGTGTGTGTGTATATACACATACACTCTTGGTATATATATATGTATATATGTGTGTATATCATCATTTTATATATATATATATATATATATATATATGTGTGTGTGTGTGTGTGTATATACACATACAGTCTTAGTATATATATATATATATATATATATATATTTATATATGTGTATATATGTGTATGTCCAGATATGTGTGGAGTGCTTTGGTGGTTAGTGAAAAACACTACCATGCGTTTAATGTAGTTAAGTTTAGATTTTGCGTATCTGGAGAGTAGTGTTGGTTCACAGGTTATTGAAAACCCATGAGAGAATTTACATTTTATTTCCATTTAAAGTTCTGTAATTTTCTTTTACCCATTTTCCCAGTTTTTATTAAGGTCATCATAGTTAATATTACTAATATAATAATGATAATATTACTCAAAATAAATTGGAACTGAAATAAAATGTAAAAAATGAAACATTTCAGATATGAATTTAGCTAAAATAGCTAATTCTAAAACTTAAATTAAAACAAAACTAAAAACAGAATTACTAGAACTTTAGCTAAAATGGAAAATATAAAAATAAAAAAACTGACTTAAAATGTTAATAAAAACTATGATAGTATGTTAGTTAATTTAAATGTGTGTAGTGTTTTGTTTCGCAGGCCATGGAAAACCTGTGAGATTAAAAAAAAAAAAAAAAAAAAAAAAAAAAAAGTCACAAATATTTATGTTGTCAGTATAAAGTTTATAGATTTTTTTTTTTTTTTTTTTTTTATTCATTAAGTCGTACATATTTATATACACTGCCGTTCAAAAGTTTGGGATCAGTATGATTTTTTTTTTTTTTTTTTTTTTTTTTTTTTTTTTAAAGTATCTTCTGCTCACCAAGGCTGCATTTATTTGATCTAAAATATGGGGAAAAAACTGTAATATTGCCAAATATTATTACAATTTAATATAATGGTTTTCTATTTTAATATACTTTAAAATGTCATTTATTTTTGTGATGCAAAGCTGAATTTTCAGCATCGTTACTCCAGTCTTCAGTGTCACATGATCCTTTAGAAATCATTCTAATATGCTGACTTATCACTGTTGCTTAATTTTTTGGGGGGGAACCTGTGATAGTTTTCCAGGATTCTTTGATAAATAAAAAGTTAAAAGGAACAGCATTTATTTCAAATAGAAATCTTTTCTAACAGTAAGTCTATGCCGTCACATTTTATCAATTATTTATCCTTCTTAAAATCCTAAAATCTTACTGATTCCAAACTTTTAAATGTCAGTGTAATCATAAACTTTTCTAGTTCTGAAAATATTGCATGTAAGTTGCTGTTTTTATGAAATAATTTCATGAAGTTTTCATGCATGTGATCGCAGCAAAAATTTGTTTATGCACATGAAGTTTTGAAGCGGTTTCAAGGCCAGGTTCTTGTGTAATAGAGCATTGTGCATTGGAGTCCAATGACATAGAGAGGTTGATAAGATCTTCACTGGTGCGTGATAGTTTAGCGAGAGGTTGGTTACCCAAAGCCACTGTATCCCAGTAGTGGTTAAATAATGAGAAATGGAGTGTAACCATGTAAACATTTGACATTTGTCAGCTGATACACAATTCCTGTTTTCCAGGTCAACTGCCCCTGTTTATCACCTATCAACTGCCACTTCAGAGACTCCGCCCCTGGCCCCGCCCCCCAGAGATGACTGATGCCCAGAAGGCCAACGAGCTCCCTGAATGCCCCACAGAGGGCGGGGCCACAGCAGAGGAGCAGGACATGCCTCTGAGACAAGAGACCACACCCACTAGCTCTCCGGCGTGCGACGAGCCAATCAGCTCGCAGAGTCCCGACAAACAGCCGGCCCCTGGCCTGCTCTCCATGCCATGCTTACTAAAGGAGCTTCATAGAGACTCCGCCCCCGGGCAGCCGTCGGAAACAGACCCGCCCCCGGCCGCCGCCCAGTCTTGTGCGCAGGAAGACAGCGATTCTTCCGTCTGCCTGCGGTCGCCGTCCTCCTCCGGTCATCTGGGAGACTCCGACACGCTTTCGTCGGCGGAGGAAGCGCCCGCGCCCGCTCAGACGGCCGGCAGGAAGTCGCGGCGTTCGCATTCGGAGAGCGACACGTCCTCCGTGGCCATGGCGGCTAAGAAGAACCGCTGCCAGGAGAAGCAGGTGAACGGGCGCGTGCGAGTCAGAGGTCCACGCAGCCAACAGCAGAAGCAGCGCATGCGACAGCTGCGACAGAAACGAGAGGCGGCGGCCCGACGCAAACCTGATGTGCTCCAGGACAGCAGCACCAGCGACAGCGACATCACAGCCCACTCGTCATCATCCTCGCCGTTAACGGCGTCATCCGACAACGAGGGAGAGACAATCAACTCTCACGCACCAGGTAACTCAACACACACCGCTTTTTTTGTCTAGGCAACTTGGTATGGACATTCAGCACACAAACAAATCCTGAACAAAACGATTCGCTGATGCATCACGGTTCTTTCTCGGATGGTTCTGTATTGATCCACAAATATTCGTTATTCATTTTTTTTTCATGTAACACCAGTATGATTCTTGTTATTAGGTGTCTGACACCCAGTGAAACCATTTTTTTAATTTGTTTTATTTTTTGCAATTTAACAGAAATAACTAAATCATTAGATTAAAGTAATAGATTTTTTATTTTTAGTTTAATATTATTAGTAATTATGCTATTGATGTTGATGATAATCAATTTATTTACAATAAAATCTGATCATCTCACTTTTAATATTTAAGAAAATAACATTGCCAGTAAATTACAATATTTTTATTAATAATATTAGTAATTACGCTATTGATGATTATGATGATGATAATAATAATAATTTCTTTTACAATAAAACATTACTTATCTGACTATTTCACTTTTAATGTCTAAGAAAATAACGGTGCCAGTAAATTACAATAATTTATTTATAATTTATTATTTTAAATGTGTCATTGTGTAATTATTTGTATTACTAATATAATTATTAATGTTAATTACAGTAAAGTGCCTATCTGACCATCTCACTTAATGACTAAAAAAGAAAAGAAAAACAGTAATAAAAAGTACAAGATAAAAAAAAACACATCACAGCAATAAATTTATATTTTTCTTTTACATTTTTTACATTATTATTATTATTATTATTATTATTATTATTATATTTTTTTTATTTATACATTTTCTATCTGAAATTTAATGGCTGTTAATATATATTTTTTAAATGTTAATTTATCTTTGTGTATTTTTTAATTAATTTATTATTACTGTTGTTATTATTAATGTTACAGTAAATAATCTGAACATTTCACTTAATGACTAAAAACAAACAAAAATATAGTTTATTGTAAAGTCACAGCAATAAATGTTTTTTTAATGATTAAATTAATGAATTATTTTATTATTATTATTTTATTTTATTTTATTTATTATTTTATTTTATTAATATTATTGTCCTATCTGACATTGCACTTAATGGCTGTTAGGTAAAAAAAAAAAATAATATATATATATATAAAATAAAATAAAATAACTATATGGTGCCAGTAATTGATAGGCATTAGTTATTTTTAACTGATTAAGAAAAAGTTGTTGGGAGGAGGTTAAATTGATTATTTTGTATCATACTGACTTATTTTTATTTCTGTTTGTGGATGAGAGCGAGCATATTATAGCCTAAAGTAGTATAAAATCTCGCTAAAGATTTTCAACTCTGTGCTGTTGCTGGCAAAATTGAGATGCATCAAAAATCGTTTTGGAATCAGATTGTGACTCTGAATCGAATCAAAACTGAATCATGAGGTGCCTGAAGATTCCCACCTGCAGTCCTGAGACAAACCAACACCTGCAGTGAATTTTTGAATCATTTCTCTCATGCATTGTCCGGTGCATGTTGAATGACGGAACGGTTGAATCAACACACACTCACAGATCAGGCAAATCACACATAC
The DNA here is from genome assembly GCF_022985175.1 of Labeo rohita. NCBI lineage: Eukaryota > Metazoa > Chordata > Actinopteri > Cypriniformes > Cyprinidae > Labeo > Labeo rohita. Next base: position 27,679,510 of record NC_066889.1, read on the forward strand.
AACACATCACAACACATGACGGATCTCCTGCAGCGGTCAGGTGTGTTTTACTGTGCATGCATGTTGAATGACCTCATATGCAAAGCGGCAGGTGAGGAACATTTTTCCGCTATCAGAATACAACAGCGGTCTGACCTTACACTGACCTCAGTCTTTAGTGACCTACCAGGATGACCACTAACTCTGACTAGCTTTAAAAAGCTTTAAAATCCAAGGTCAAGTATAATGATATGCACAGCAGCTAATTTGGGTAACAATTTTGTACTTTTAATAGTCTAAAGCTTTTCTGCCAACAAATGTACTAGAACTAGATATTCACTAAAAGAGCAATTATGCACAGTGACGGTATAATCAAGTATATTTATGATCAACAGTGAGTCTGTTTGATTGGAGGTCAATTATACCAGGTATTGGATGAAAGGTTTGCATATTGGAATATCACAAGATTTTCTTCATTCTGTCTTGTCTTTCAGTTGCCTCAGTATCTGTTGTCTTTGTGTCTTTTATCTGTGGTTTGTGTATGTAATGTCTGCAGTTTTTGTTAATTTATCCTTTTGCATAGTACTTTTTAGTTAGGAGCATTGTCATTGAGGCCACCAGGGGGCGTTTGTCTATTTGGGGCCACATTGTTGGCGTGGCAGGAGTTGAATCTCAGTATATGTGATTGTTTGTGGAGCATATCATAATTTTATAATGTATTAGTTGTACAGATTTATGAAGTTTGAAGGCCTGTTTGGTAGTTTCAGTTTTTAGTTTTTTAGCAACTTTTTTTAAAAAGCAGATACATTTGCAGAGTTTTTTTTATGTATTATAGCAACTATACACAACTGTAGTATTTATTAACATTTTCGATTTGCTTTTATTTTTTATATATTTATAATTTTTATTTTTTGTATTTTCTGTTTAATTTGAATTTTGAATTGGCTAGTATTTTTAATTCTAGTAATTTTTGTAATATTTATTCATTTTTATATGGCTTTAATTTCGGTTTTACATTTACGTAGTAATATTTTTAATGCATCTTCAACTTATTTTATTTCAGTTAATTGACCAGACAACATTTCCAAGTTTCTTTTACGTTTTGCATCCAATTTAAGTAACATTTATATATAATTGCTTTATTTTACTAAACACAGCTTTTCATAGTTTTAGTTAACAATAACACATGCAGCATTTCAAAGGTTTTTTCCCCTCATGTTATGACTTTAAATTCATTTTTTAAAATCATCACTTTTTTAAAAATCTACACATTCACCACTAGGGGTGGGCGATATGATATATATGTAAATAAGAAATATTTGCAAGTATATGTGCTTATTTAAAATTTTATTTAATTTGTTATAGACAAATACAAATATATTGTACATAACATATTTCTCTTAAATATATATTAATTTGCGTGTATTTGTATATACATAATTGCGCACAGTGCACACACGTGATGCATACTCAAACTGTTTTGTATGCAATTAATCACGATTAATCGTTTGACAGCCCTAAAAAAAAAAAATTCTAGCCTAAATTATAAAAGAAAACTCAAGCTCACTGAAGACAAGCAGTCAGCAATAAAAAAAAAAAAAAAAACTAATAAGCAATAGGACGAAAAACTACAGTTGAACAAATAAATAAGAAATACTACATACATTCAAGTAATCAAATGTATAAAAACAGTTTTTTCATCACTGTGTAAATGAAATATATACTACTACTTATTAAATTACAAAAGTGAAAGTTTAGTTGAAAGCAGTGAGAGATTTTCTCTCTTTTGTTTGATTAATATGAATAACAGACAGCAGGAATATTAGACCGCTGTCACTTTAAGAGCTGCCTGGATCCAATGTACTGTTACACATGTTTTCTTTCTCAGCTGTTTGCTTTCAGCTGTTTGTGTGTATAGTGAAATGAGTTCTTTCACTTCTGATTGCACTTTAACAGCTTTAAATCACTTTTTAAACCGCAGTGCTTAAAATGCATGCAAACGATACGCTTGTGTGACCATATAGCACAGCAATGTCACATGTAACTGCGATAGATACAATAGATACAATATATCACCCACCCCTATTCACCATTTAAAAACTAACATTACTGTTATTACGTATAATCCATGAATTCTGTGATTAGGTTTGTGTAGTATCCTGATATCCTTGATTATCCCTCAGGATGGCATTTATTGTTAAGAAACTCATCTGCTCTCTGATATACGACTGTAAACAAGCTTAACCAGCAGTAGTTGACTAGTCTTTCAGACAGGTTAATTATGAACATCTCTAGTTGTTGCACTTTCTTCACATGTAATATCCTAAGGGTTGTTTGGCGTTCCACTGGTTAAAATGCTGGTTTCTACCTTATTGTGTGATCTTTAAGCCGTCTTTAGTCATGTGAGCGTTGGTGAACTGTACCCAGAATGCACTGCGAGAGCTGCATGATTGTCCCCAGCATGCTCGCCGGTGTGCACGCAATAACGCCGCCGCTTTCTGCCTTCCTGTGTGTCTGACGTCTCTCTCTCGGCACTGCCGTCTGTCTTTAAGCTGGCCATCGCCGAACCGACGCTTCCGGAGCATCAGCGCGTGGGCGGGGCCAACTCGACATGGGCGTGGCCAGCGGAACCCTGGGCGGAGTCTTGGAGGAAGCTCTTACGCGATTCGCCGCCATGCAGAGACAGACTGAGGAGCGCTTTCGCGTGTGGATGGACAGACTGACCCGCCTGCACTCGGACGATGACCTTTCGTCCAGCGAAAACCAAGAGGGCCGGAGCCACGTTAGCTCATTCCTGCCGTCGTCGGAGTCGCAGGAAACTCTGGCGGCCTATCAGATGGCTCGACTCAGCGCCATCACGGTGCCACCGCCGCCGCAGCCCGCCGGCGTCAATGGAAACGCAGAGCCGTCTGAACCGAACGTTTAAAGAACGTTGACGCAATACAACTGTGCCAAGTCTGTTCGACCGCTGAAGTGGAGGCTTAGGACAATGCACAAACTTCCTCTCGATCTCTTATTAAATCCATCTTCATTCTGGCTTCCACATCTCTTTCTTTCTCTATTAAAGGATCAGTTTTCCTACAAATTAAACATTTAGTCATCCTCATGCCTTTCCTAACCCATGTAGCTTTCTTGCATCCAGCACAAAATGCAAAATTGAGGAATATTATTGCAATTTAATGAAAGTAAACAAATTATTTTAGTATCATACTATAGTATTATCTTACTATTTTACTGTATGATATCTATATATCTATATAACTATAACTATAACTAATATAATTTTGCACGTTTCAAATCAGGTTTTATTTTTATACCTTGTTTTATCTTAATTTTTAGATAAGGTTTGCATATGCTTTTCATTTGTTTTTGTTTTTTTTTGTTTTTTTTAAACCTCAGCTATTTTGGTTTAGTCATTTTTAGTTTATATATAAATGTATATATATTTGGAATCAATCATCAATTATTTCTATACTTTGTATTCAATTTAGTGCATGTCATTTTTAGTAGTTTGGTTTTACATATGTAAACTTATAAAATATTTTATATTCTTATATTCATATTTTAAATCAGGTTTTATTTTTAGACTATTAATTTTTAAGTTTGTGTTGTTTTTATAAGTTTACATGTTTTTTTTTTTGTTTTAGTTATTTTAGTACATCACATTAATCAAAATGGAAAATAAAAATGTCATTTTATTTTTTAACTTTTAATTTATTTAACTTTTATTATTAGCTAATGTTTTTATTATTAGCTAATGTTTTTTTTTTTAGTACATCAGGTTAAACAAAAATAAAATAAGAAAAGTTGCCTTGGTGAGCAGTTTAATTTTAGTTTTTACTATATATCGTTTATAATACAAACCTATTATATGATTTCAGATGTTGATTATAGTGCACAAGTTCTACTGGGTTTTATGCAGATTGTTTTCTTTTTTTTTTTTTTTTTTTTTTTTTTTTTTTTTTTTCCATTTTTGTGGGTTGACAGACCTAATCGCCATTGTAAAAATAAGCCAGGATATTCTTAAATCTTGCGTTCCATGGCAATAATTATTTTATATGTGTTTGGAACGACACGAGGATGAATAAATACCGACACAGATTTCCTAAACCGCTTCTTTAACTTCACCTGTCTTTCTTCTATTAACATTTTTCCATTGTTCCATATTGGCATCTCAGGGCCGCCCTCCACACTCAGTGCCTTTGCGATCTCATTTCTTTGGGAGAGCCACTTTCTTCCACTCACCTGGATATGAATCATTTTAAAGAATCATTTGTCTTGCCTGTAGAATAATGACTATTTCATGCCGTTGTTTCCACAAGAGACTTCTAAAGTTTTTCCTCGACTGCCATGTGTCTTTGTGTCTTCATCTGGGCCGGCATGTCTACCAAAGAACTCTTGTTTGCATTGTGGATTGGTTTAGGTTCTTATTTAATCGCTTCTTCCAAAGCGGAAAATGCATGATATAAGCTGACAACGGAGAGCTGTAATGTAATGACAGCCTGTACATTGGTTTCTATGCTGAATACTAACCTACAACACACAAACACTAATAGAAACAGTCCGCGATGCACATGCTACTACTACTGGACGTAATGTCGAAAGCAGGAGATGTTGATCTCGTTTTTGTCTATATGTATCTATTTAAGGGTGATTTCCGTAAAAACATGTCAGTCATAATTTACCCCGAATTTAATGTTTACATAAAGACAATTAAGCCTATATTTAGAAACACTAAGTTTAATTTCTTTTCAAAAGTTTTCGAAATTATTAATATGCATGTAAGTAGATTTAATTATATTGCGAAATATAATTTCATGTCATTTCTTTTTGATTTTAGGGTGAAATATGAGCTGGCCAGATTTCATGAGATTCGCCCGTCATGTGCTTCCCACACACTAACACAAACACTCATAGTCAAGGTTTACTGTAGTTACTGACTTACAGGAGGACTTGAAAGCTGTTTGCTGTACTGCTTTACTGTATAGAGTGTCTGAAGGAGATTGTTTACGTTTTTATGTCTTTTTGTGTAAGAATAACCAGGCTGCCTAAGTTTAGTGTCATAATGTTTTAGATGGAGGACAGAATTGCCTCCACATAACTGTTAGAAACCAAGAAACGAGTAACCAGAGATAGATGTCTTTTTATTTGTTCCAAATATATTTTTTCGTTATTGCATTGATTTTTAATGTTCTATACTACTGCCTCACCAAACGTTTAAAGTGTGCCAGGCGACGTTCATTTGTGTTTTCATGTCTATGTAACACATTATTGACGTGTGATATCTGCTCTGTCGTTCGCTGGTGAATAAATATACTAGTATTTTACCAGCATTCCTGTTTTATTTGACTTGCCTATATGCACAGTCTTCATATTATCTGGTTAGTTTAGATTTAATGTAAATGTAGGGCTTGTGTGGTTTGCTGTCACTTCTCATAGACTCATTTTGAACTTTCAAACTAATTTTGAACTTTGAACTTAAACTTTCAAATTCAAATTTAGAAGTTTATGGAAATTGAAAATTGACAGTTTATCAGTGCAAGTTATTATCAAAGTTACTATTTGTAGTCTTAACAACCCCTTAAATCATATACAGACATATTGTAAATTTTTAATGGATAAAATAAAGTCCTGACACATTTTTGAATATCCTCTTTCACTCGACAGATGTTGCTTTATGAAATTAAATGGGATTTTAAAATGCTTTTTAGTGGAAAAAACATAATGTGTGGATCATTTTGTCAATATTTACTCAAAAACTCAGGTGCGTAAATTCAGATTAATAATTAATCCGTTCAGAAAAGACATGCAAAACCTGTACTAATTGGGAAAAAACAAATTGGTTAATCCGATATTTCATGAGGGTCATGAGGGTCTTTTTTTTTTTTTAATTAATGTATGATTTGTTAGGATAAGACAATATTTGGCTGAGATACAACTATTTGAAAATCAAAAAAGGGTGCAAAAAAATCAAAATATGGAGAAAATCGCCTTTAAAGTTGTCCAAATGAAGTTTTTAACAATGCATATTACTTATCAATTTTTTTTTTTCTATATTTACGGTAGGAACTTTACAAAATGTCTTCATGGAACATGATCTTTACTTAATATTCTAATGATTTTTGGCATAAAAGAAAATTCTGTAATTTTTACCCATACAATGTATTTTTGGCTATTGCTAAATACCTGACTTATATAGACTTATGGCTGGTTTTATGGTCCAGGCTCACATTTGGTAATAATATAGCATGAAGATAAACTTATAAGCTATTTCTGGTCAATTTTGGCAGTGAACACCACAAGTGTAACACGGTGAGGCAAAAAAGTACAAAATCATAATTTTGTAAAGTTTTTTTGAGCAAAGTCTGCATGTTTTAGCCCAATTTGATGATATTTAAAGGGATAGTCCACCAAAAATCTCTCATTTACTCCCCCTTATATTATTTTTAAGCCTATGTGAGTTCTTTCGTCTGCTGATCTCAGAAGATATTTTGAAGAATGATGGTAAACAAACAGTTGACGGTAGCTATTGACTTCCATAGTATGGGAAAAAAATGCCAGTGGCTATTTGCACTAAGGGTAAATGGCAATTAGATGCGATTTACACTACGTGAAAATAGCATTTTCTTTGCGATAGAAGCTAAGTGCAAAAAGCAATAAATGGTATTTAAAATAAGTGCAAACAGCGATGGATGTTATTTACACTAAATGCGTGCAAATAGATATAGATTCTATTTACACTTAAAATAGCAGGATTTTCTGCTGTTTATAGTATTTATTGCAAATTGTGGCAGTTATCTGCACGTCAGTTTTGTAGTACATTATAAAACGGTATGCAATAATCATGTATTAAGCCGTCCCTACACCTACCCTAACCCAACCTGATACTTTTTCAACTTTTTGATTATTTCCTTCATTTTTATTGAAAATAAATGCCTTTCTGCTCTGATATGAGATTTGAAAAGGGAGAAAAAAAAGTTTGGCAACAGGTGGATTCGGACTGTGGTCGATTGCATCCAAAAAAGTATGACGCGTGCTGTACCATCTACGCCACTGGAGCTGAATTTTGACAGCTGTCTTTTGTGTTTTTGACAAACCCAATCACAAGTTGGTGGGCGGAGTTAGTGTAAATAGCCTCTGCCAACAAGGCGGGCTGTAGGGCTCTACGCTTCTTTTCTTTTTAGGCGCACCTTCTAATCAATAATCAAAAATTATCCTTCCCATTATGTGGTGAGATTTGACTCATAAAGTGATTTACAGGGGAATTTTGATTTTTATCTTTGTAATGGCGTTTTTCTAACTTTATTAAAAGTATGTCATCTTTTGTCAAAAAATTTTTTTTAAGCTTTTTAAAATTTCTAATCAAAACAACATAATAATGAAATCAGTATTAACTAAATTAATTTGTACTACAGAGGTGGCACAGAAGAACACAAAAGTGGCTTTTAGGTGTATTTTCATGTTTAGTGAGGCTCAGAGGTGGCATGAGTGCAATCAAATTCATAAATTCATGTTGAGATTAATGGATTTAATATTGAATACAGAAAAATTAAATGATTTAAATGACTGAAAAGATACTTTAAAAATGAAACTAAATCTGCCAGTAGGTGGCAGCAAGTCACTGATTTAATTACTGAATCATTCATTCATTTGATTTGTTCGAACAGCTGATTCATTCAGGAATAAACCAGTGTCTTTATGAATGGGAAACTGAATCATTGACTCACTGATTCGTTTGAAAACACACTCATAAACGAAACACCGCTGTGTTTGAATGAAGATGCGCAGCGCACAGTTGTGACTATTTTTGATGACAAAATAGAGCAAAATCAGGCAGTAGTGTTATAGTCAGACAATGTAAGTCACCTAATATTAACTTCTTGTTTATTTAACTATTGTATTAAATCAATATCTCATTTACAAACTCCCTTAAAAATCATTAAAATCTGTTTTAGTGCCCTTATAATCAACGAAGCTCTCTACACTGCACAATGAATCTCTTATTTACACTCTCGTAGGAACCTTTGAAGCTCCCCTCAGCGCAAACACAAATGTGTTTCACAAATATCATTGTATGTCACAAACATTAAATGTTTCACTTTGAAGATATAGATTCCAAAGTATCTAATTAGGCCAATAAATCATAAAAGTCAAAGCAGTATTATGAACACAAATATGGTGGCGAATCTTCTGAACGGTGTGTGTGTGTGTTGCAGTGGGTCCTGCAGTGATTGGACACTATGATATTTCAGACACTCACTCCGAACAGGAACAGCAATCACAGTCGCTCTCAGGTTCGTTTCTACTGTTACTCAATCTCCAGGATGGTAGTTTGACTGTACACTCGTACACAATGGCTGTGTCCCAATTCACATGCTAATATTAGATTGGCAGACTTGTAGCACTTTCAGAAATGTGCATCAATACATGCGTTTAGAGCACAATGGTTTGCACTACCAAAGAGGCATTTTGCGATTTTTGTGCACATTCTCACTTTTCTGTTGATGAAAACAGGAATGAGCATTGGTAGATTTGTTATTAGAGATGAATTTAAAGTATGCAGTCAACAGACAGAACTTTAATTTTGAAAAACTGACTTTTTGCAAACTTATTGGGGCCGCAACACACCATCTAAATTTCACCATCCAAATTGTGTTCGAGTACTTTTAGTATGCGAATTGTGATGCAGCCATTTCCTCACTGACCGAGACATCCTTCACATTTACTGAGATGAATATGTTCTGGCCTCAACTACAGGATATTTTCTGTTCAGTAGTGAAATGCAGACAGTTTGTCGGGTGCTATTTGATTTCCGTTTTGTCCCTGTTGTGTTGCATCAGTTCTCTCATGCCTCATTCTGAGTATGGCAGTGAATGTGGAAACAAAAGGGTTTTTGTAGTTTTGCTGAATGTAGTGTGTTTTTTCTGTAGGTGCAGTAGAAGTCCAGCCATCTCAGGTGAGTCTGGCATCCACAGACAGTGAAGTGGAGATCGTTGGAGTTCAAGAGAACGCCAGGTGAGCCAATCATCTTTATTTAGCAGGCATTTAGTAGTACTCTATGCTAACTACGTCATATTTTGGTACTAAATAATAATTTGCAAAACTGTAGATTGGTAGTTTAACTACATTTAAAGAACAAACGTGCACTGATGCTTTAGAAGGAAACACAATGCGTGGGGGGTGAAAACTTTTTGAATTTGAAGATCAAGGTAAATTTAACTTATTTTGTCTTCTGGAAAACATGCAAGTATCTTCTATCTTCTGAAGGGCAGTACTAAATGAGAAAAATATGATATTTAGGCAAAATAAGAAAAAATGTATGCATCTTCATTCTGTTCAAAAGTTTTCACCCCCTGGCTCTTAATGCATGTTTTTTCCTTCTGGAGCATCAGTGAGCATTTGAACCTTCTGTAATAGTTGCATATGACTCCCTCAGTTGTCCACAGTGTGAAAAGATGGATCTCAAAAATATACAGTCATTGTTGGAAAGGGTTCAAATACACAAAAATGCTGAAAAACCAAAGAATTTGTGGGACCTGAAGGATTTTTCTGAAGAACAGCAGGCAGTTTAACTGTTCAAGACAAACAAGGGACTCATGAACAACTATCATTAAACCAAAAAAAACAGCTGTGGATCATTCAGGTAACAACACAGTGTTAAGAATAAAGTGTATGTAAACTTTTGAAGAGGGTCATTTTTATAAATTCAGCTAGTATTTTCTCTTGTAGACTGTATGTGAACATCTTTTATGTGAAATATCTTATTCAGGTCAGTACTAAATAAAAGACAACATGCATTTTTTGTATGATCCCTCTTATTTTGATAAAATAATTAACATTTTGCAGATTCTGCAAGGTATATGTAAACTTTTGACTTCAACTGTATATGCATATATATGCAACAAAACAAAACTGTCAGCTAATGTAAATGATTTTGATCATTAGCATTTGTATATGTACTTTTAGCATTATTATGAAATATCTTATTATTTTAAAGTAACCCTTCCAACTTTATTTAATATAAGTGGATTTCAGTTGAAATTAAATACGATTTGATTTAATTTTAGTATTTTACAAGCATTTGTTAGTTTATAATACACAGTGAAAATTTGACAGCATTTACAGGGTTTGTGCAGGTCTTAAAATGTATTAAAACAGATCAGACAGTCTTCAATTCATAAAGCCATGGCATTAAATGTTACATGCACTGCAAAAATATCTAAACATCTTTAAATCAAGACACACTTACTTGGGCTACAAAAAATGACAATTTTGAGAAATTAAACAAAAGTTTATGCTTAAATCAAAAGCAAATATTTGCCAGTGGGGAAAATATTACAACAAGAAAAAAAATATATGCCAGTGGGCTCAGAAAAATCAACTTAAGTGAGAAAACAAGTTTTTATGTCACTGACAAACATGTATTTCTTTTATGCATATATTCGCTTAATCTTATTCAGTTTTTCAGAAAACAAAATTTCATATCTTCATTATGTATCTCAAGTAAATCAATCTTAATTTGAAAGATGTTTACACATTTAAACTGGAAAATTAGGCATAAATACTGAGTGAGATACTCATTTTTTGCAGTATGTGCAGCATTTAATGCCAGACCTTTTTGAATGCAATTTTTGACTTTTGGCTCGGAAGAGCAAATTAAGACCTTTTTAAGACCAGCAGAAACCCTACTTGAAATGTTTTTTGTGACTGTTTAATGTTTTTGTATTGCTATTTTCAGCGTGGTCTCAAGGTTTCCTCGCGGTGGAGTGATCCAGTCGCTTTCTTCCTGGAAGCAGAGAGCTCCGGCTCAATGGACGTCCGTCTCGGCGCAGTCCGGCTGGGTTCCTCCTCCTGAGGTGGTGGATCTGACACTGGATGAAGACCGGCACAGATACCTGCTGTGATCAAACACTCTCACACACACATATACACCTACGCTTAGATACACACCCATATACTTGTGACCGGTGGGCTGAGTGACTCAAACCATAATGACTGTTGAATCTAAGAACACAGAATGATGCTTTTATTAAACGAAAAACACTTCAAACTGCTCAATGTTTGCTTCTGAAACACTTTGATATGCCTGATTCATGATTTACTACTGTGAGACAGCAATGTGAGTAAATGACAGCAGATTTTATAGGGTGGTAATGGTTAATGAGCAAATACTGTACCAAGTTCTCCCACGATAAAGTCAGGTCATACTAAAAATAAAATACGGGGCTTCCTTATAGAAATTAATACTGAATGTAACTGGGTGAATCTCACAAAAACTGGTTATATTTTACTCCGAAATCAAGAATATGGAATTTATATTTTATATACAAATAAAAGCATCAAGGCTGCTTTTATTTGATTAAAAAATACAGTAAAATCAGTAATATTGTAAAATATTTTTGCAATTTAAAATAACTGTCTTCTATATAAATATATTGTAGAATGTAATTTATTCCTGTGATGCAAAGCTGAATTTTTAGCATCGTTACTCCAATCTTCATCCTTCAGAAGTCACTCTTAATATGCTGATATAATATTTTTATTTAGTAAAGATGCATTAAATTGATTAAAAGTGACTTTAAACGCATTTAAAGATTAATTTCTGATAATAACCAGAAATGTTTCTTGAGCAGCAAATCAGCATATTAGAATGATTTCTGAAGGATCATGTGACATTGAAGACTGGAGTAATGATGCTGAAAATTCAGCTTTGCATCACAGGAATAAATTACATTTTAACATATATTACCATAGAAAATGGTTATTTTAAATTATAATAATATTTCGCAATATTACTGATTTTATTGTATTTTTAATTAAATAAATGCAGCCTTGGTGAGCAGAAGAAACATTTTTGAATTATTTTGTCATTTTTTTAAATATTATAATTTGATGAAATATTTAAAATGTTGTACTGATTTAAATTTTAAAAATACAATTTTTTGTTATAATTATTATTACAATAATTTTATCCCTATGTTTTTTTTTCTGTAATACAGTAAATCACTATGAATGAAGTCAGGGTAATCATTGAAAATAATGAATTTCAGTAAATAAATTTAAAAGAAAAACATGATTTTTTGGGGAGGTTAAAGTGTCCAATTTAAAGTGTTATTCGTCCTAAAATTTTTAATTATTTAATTTATTTTTTTCCTTTATGTGAAATATAATTGACATTTGATTTGGAGATGTTTTCGTGAGATTCATCCGAAAAAGTTTACTCGCTCATCAAACCTCAGTCATTTCATAAGGCAAATCAGGGCTGTTTTCACTTTCTCAGATCCTCAGATTTCAACATCTTCTCTTCTTTTGAGTCACTTCGCCCCCCTGAAAAAAACAGCCACACTTACATGATCCTGCTGTCGGCCTCAGGAGTCGCTTGCTGAACCCCCCGGCCCCTGTTTTTTGTGATGTAACTTCCTGTTAAGCTGCTGAAGAGCTGTTAACCGAGACCTAAAAACGCAAACCTGCTGGTCCTACTCTCAGCGGAGCGAACGCTCCACTGCTCTGCGTGCGTGAGATCGTGTGTGTTCACTGTCAATCATTTAATGCTGCTCTGCTGTGTGGGGAGAAAAGCCTTGGAGTGTGTGTTCCTCACCCGATACTGCTTTCACAATACGTTTGCGTGCGTGCGTGCGTGCGTGTGTGTGTGTGTGTATCCTGAGCATTAGAGTTTTTCAGAGCATGTTCATTACATACATCACGCATTGTAATAGAAACGGGCCCTTGCTTTTATTATGCCAATGGAATTTCTTATTCAGATACACTAGTGGTCACAAGTTTGGAATCATTACAATTTTTTGTTTTTGAAAGAGTCTTCTGCTCATCAAGCCTGCTTTTATTTGATGTAAAATACAGTAAAAATGTGAAATATAATTTAAAATAACATTTATATGTAAATCAGGGTTTGTACAAGGTGCTTAAAGTATTTAAATTTGACTTTTTGAAATGTAAGGTCTGAAAAATCCTTGAAAATAGCAATATTCCTGAAGAGGTACTTGAAAAGTGTTTGAATTATTGAAACACAATTTGTCAATAAGCACATCTTCTCTCAAAATACAAAACACATCATACCTTTTTAGCTTATTTCAGATACCGTCAAAAAAAAACAAAAAAACAACCGAGCTAGGCAATTAGTAGTACTGACAGTGTTGTGTAAAAATGGCTGAAGATGCGAAAAAAGCAACTGATGAACCGAATCAATTGAGTCATTTACGGTGAACCACTCCGGTTGACTCAAACTCGGGACTTTGGTCATTCATTTCAAGCGATTCACTAGCAAATTAAAAGAGCCATTCATTTTCGAATTTTAATATCGCTTGTAACTATTTTAAAAAAAGCACGTAGTGATGGGTGAAACGGAGCTTCTCGAATCTCCGAATCCGTTAAACTATTGTGTCGCAAAATGATTCACCGTTTCGAATCGCTCCAATTGGATCGCGTATCGCAAATCATTTGTTTCAGATCAGGATTTCAAATCAGGATTTCAAAAAGTAAGTATACACATACAATTCTCTTAAGAAAATTAATCATGACTTTACTATAGTAAAAGTGTAGTATACTTTAGTAGTAACACTTCACATGTGCTTCTCTTTATTTTTGCCATTTTTGTATTAGTATATTTTTATTTATTTATTTGTCTTTATTTTAGAATTCGAAAGACTTAAATACGATTTCTGATTGAAGTCCTTGAAAATCAAAAAGTAGGGCTTGAAAAGTCCTTGAAAGTCCTGGAATTTCATTTTACAGTATATGTATAAACCCTGGTAAATATATTAAAAAATAAATTATTTTTATGATGCAAAAAAAAAATTTCAACATCATTACTCTAGTCTTAAGTGTCACATGATCCTTCAGAAATCATTCTAATATGCTGATAAAATAAGTAAGGATGCTTTTAATTGATTTAAAGTGACAGTAAATGTATTTAAAAACTGTTTTCAACACTGATAATAATCAGAAATGTTTCTTGAGAAGCAAATCATAATATAAAAATGATTTCTGAAGGATCATGTGACTCTGGAGACTAAAGTAATAATGCTGAAAATGCAGCTTTGACTCACAGGAATAAATTTCATTTTACAATATATTCAAATAAAACACAGTTATTTTAACTTATAATAATATTTCACAATATTACTGATTTTATTATATTTTTAATCAAATAAATGCAGCCTTGGTGAGCAGAAGAAACGTCTTTAAAAAAAAAAAAAAAAAAAAAAAAGAGTTCCAAACTTTTGAACCATAGTGAATCATCTTCTTGTGAATACAATCAATGTGTGTTGAGAAAAAGCAGTGATTTTTGTTTTCTAAATGGGGTCTAATTTGCATATAAACTTTGTAAGCAGTTTAACCACAACTTTGTTTTATATAAATGTTTCTATGGTCGCATCGTGCTATCCCAGACACCACTGAAGCTATTTATTGATATTTGCTGTGTTTTACTTGATGTTACATATATGAATCATTTGTTTCAAAGAGCAATATGAATATGCATCTTGAAAACTGTGCATATTAAAGGGATAGTTCATCCGATAAATGAAAACGGTCATTATTTATTCACCCTCATGTGTTTCAAACCCATATGACTTGGCTTTGAAAGAATATTCATGCTGATTATTTTCCATTAAAGTAAAGTAAGCTGCATAAAAGTGGTCCATATGCAGCACGCAAGTCATACAGACAAATTTTATGGTGCTTTATTGTCATTAAAAAAATTATATGGAAAAGACCAGCGTGAACATTCTTCAAAACATCTCCTTTGGAAGAAAAGTCATACGGGTTTATAATTACATTAAGGTGAGTAAATAATGACACAGTTGGGTACACCGTCCCTTTAAGTTTGAGTCTTGGCAATATATTCAGTCCGTATGCCGTTGCCGATGGTTTTTTTGATTTTCCTTTTGTTTGTTCTTCCTCACGATTGTCACTTGTCAGACCACTGTGTGTGAGGAGCACTCACTACCTGAATGTGAATTACTCTGCTTCATTCAGCTTGTGTATCGCCCTCAAACCCTGCAGGACATTTTAAAGGCAGGTTTTGAAGCTGTGCCGGTGGCCATTTTGGCTCCCTTAGCCCCGCCTTAAACTGTGACCCGCCCCTCAAAGAGTTTGATTGGTCCTTTGCATCTGTCAATCACCGGAGGTGACTAACAGCTTACTGAAAAAGGGATAACAAAGTTCCAAAGCAGGAAAACAGATAGTACCAGAGAAATTTAAAGGGATACTTCTTCCAAAAATTAAAAGTGATCATCTTTTACTAGATCTCACATCATCTGAAATGGGAATTTCCATTCTCAAGCATACAGAGTTTGTCTTTGCCCTCAATAGTAAAGGCAGTTGCTGGGTCCCAGCTGCTGTCTCATGTTCAGGCTGCTTTTGTGAAGGAAAGGAAGTCCTTTCAAAGTTAAGAGTGGGCACATCTGTCACTAGTGACTGTGGACACACTAGCACACCCAAAATGTGTCATTTCTGCTCTTCCTGTGGAGACGGTCCTACACCCTCCAGGATGAAAGAGATGCATTCAGAGCTGGAGATTTAAAGGGATAGTTCCCCAGAAATAAAAAAAATAATCATTTATTCACTTTCATGTCATTCTGAAGCTGTACGACTGACTTTTAGTGTTCCACTAAAGGTTTTTAGCACTTAATCAATGGGGAAAGATGTTGTAAATTTTCAAAAGTGATTAAAAAAAAGCACCAATAAACTAGTTGCAACTTGTGCATTATGTTGCAAATCTACTAAAGTCTCATTTTCAGTGAGATTCAGTAAAAACATAAAGAAATTAATACTTTTGTTCACTAAGGCTGCATTAAATTGATCTAAAGTGAGAGTAAAGACATTCATAATGTTACAAAAGATTTCTATTTTAAATAAATGTTTGTTTTTTAACTTTCTATTCAACAAAGAATCCTGGGGAAAAAAATGAAGCAGCACTGTTTTCAGCGTTGATAATACTTGTATACATTTCTTGAGCAGCAAATTGGCATATTAGACTGATTTCTGAAGGATCATGTGACTAAAGACTGAAGTAATGATGCTGAAAATTCAGCTTTGCATCACAAAAATAAATTAAATTTGAACATATATTACAATAGAGAACAGTTCTTTTAAATTGTAATAATATGTCAAAATATATTTTACTGTATTTTTGATCAAATAAATGCAGCTTTGGTAAGCAAAAAAGACTTCTTTAAAAAAATATTTAATCCTATATTACATATTTGTTATGAGACAAAGAACTAATACCTTCAGAAAAAAAAATTGAGCTCAACAGCATTTGTTCCTGTTAAATTGTGATGTAAAAAACAAAAGTCTTTTTGTCTTCCACGAATAAGGTCGTATAGGTTTGGAACTGCATAAAAGTGAGTACAAGATTAAATTTGAGCTATTCCTGCCGTTGTAAAACATTCACACCATTTCTTTAAGCATTTCTAAATGCTACGTTTCAGATTTCACAGCATTGTTCTGCTGCGATTGGACTTCTAAAGCCTCCATTATGATGACATCATAATGCATTTTGTGTCTAATTGTGCGTCTTGTGTTTCCTGCTGGAATGTTTTGTAATTTGATACAGATTTAAACATCCTAAAACAGCAATAATCCAACATCCAGAGAACAGAGGGACAGTCCGATGTGACGCGAGGGGTTTGGGTTGTTCATTAGGTCTCCACTGCATTTAAAAAACACTTGCCCTTTAATTTAATCATGTTACTCGACTTTTGTTCATTTCATTTTGACAGTATTTTAAATTAACAGCAAGAGTGTTAATATTTTTTTTGCTTCCGCAAGTCTTTCTTCCTTTGAACATTTATGTAGAATAAATAAAACTATTTTAAGATAAATAAATAGAGATATTTAAAGAGTAAAACTGTGTTTTGTCAGTGTGTGTCTCTGTGTTTTTATTATTAAAATGAGTTAAACTTGAGTGAGTGTAACAGAGAACAGCCAAACCTTGTATAATACAGACTCCAGTGTGGGAAAGCAGCTGGCGACCTTTGACCTCTGAGGGTCACAGCTAGGCAGCTGCCACAGGAGGCTCTGTTCATCCCTAATGACAAAGAAATAGGAGTTTCCCTCATGCAGACACCCGCAGCTGTATGCTAATGCCAGCTCAGTCTGCTGGCTTTACATCAGAAAAAGTTTTATGGTACAAACTCAGCTCTGCTATTTTTAGCCAAGATGTTATAAGAGACTTAATTCAGTCTGAATAATGTTTTAAAAATAAATAAATAAAAGTCTCTTCTGCTCACCAAGGCTGCATTTATTTGATCAAAAATATGGTAAAAAAATATTTTTACAATTTAAAATAGCTGTTTTCTATTTGAATATATTGTAAAATGTAATTTATTCCTGTGATCGAAGCTGAATTTTCAGCATCATTACTAGTCATTATTAGTGTCACATGATCCTTCAGAAAACATTCTAATATGCTGATTTTCTGTTGAAGAAACATTTCTGAAATCAAAGATTTCTGTGGCAACTGTGATACATTTTTTCAGGATTACTTGATAAATAAAAACCATTTAAAATAGAAATCTTTTGTAACATTATAAATGTCTTTACTGTCAATTTTGATCAATTTAATGCATCCTTACTAAATAAAAATATTATTATTATTTTTAAAACCTTCAAATTTCCTACAGTGTGACATCAAGTGTTTTAAACTTTATTTTGTTAATTCTATTAGAATTATCTTGCTTGGTTTTGTTAATTATGACATCATAAAGCTTCTAAAAGCTTTTGATCTCCTTATTATATGATGGAATGTTGCTATTTTCATTGATTCTTAGTTTTCCGATGTTTGTTTTTGCTGTAACAATGTATGTAACACTTTATTTAAAGAGATTTACTCGCTACACTCGTATAAACAGAACACTGTGAGTTATAATATCTCTCTAAAAGCTGTTATTCTGTCAGTATGATCACATCAAACTGAGGTCATGAATTCGCACATGGTTCAATGTTATGTTAAGGTCTTTTAATTAAACACTAGACTGTTATATTGGGTAGAAGTCAAGTAACATGTTAGAGTACAGCGACTGTTAGAGAAAGGTTTCTTTATAACAAGCAGTGTAATTGATGTTGAATGAGATGTGTTACTTTATAATTGGAGGAGCAGAGAGAAGGGCCGAGGGTCTTCACAGGGGTCGTGGTGAGAGGTATGAACAGAAGGAGCAGAGATAATCACAGTGTGTGTGTGTTTGGGGGAAGGGGTTTAGGACGGGTAAGGACTGACATATGGAGTGTATAGTCTTTCAAAGCAACCAACCCCCTTTATGGCCAACAGGCTGTGTCTGTCTGTCTGTGATTTGCTCATGCTTTCAAGAAAAAAATATTAAAAACATAAAACAACAGGTTGACTGTGTTTCTGTTGGTCTAAACATACAAACATCAAATCTGAAACTGTCATACATATTGACAGTACAAGAGTTACCACATAAAGTGTGAAAAAGTTCATGATAAACTTAAAATGAAAGGTTCTTTACTGGAATTTATGGTTCCATAAAGAACCTTTAACATCACTGCGCAAAACTAGATATCATTTATTTTAGAAATTCAACGTGGTTTTGCCTAGAATACTTAAGTGTAAGTCATTCAGTCAGTTTTTCTGGCTTTTTTAATTTTCTGCCAGGTAAAAATCATGTGCTCTGGATAATGTTTAATAATTAAAGCCCATATATACACTACCAGTCAAAAGTATTTAAACAGTAAGATTTTAAAGTCTCTTCTGCTCACCAAGCCTGCATTTATTTGATCCAAAGTACACCAAAAATTCTGAAATATTTTTACTATTTAAAATATGTTTTCTATTTTAATATATTTTAAAATGTCATTTATTTCTGTGATTTCAAAGCTAAATGTTTAGCATCATTACTCCAGTCACACGATCCTTCAGAAATCATTCTAATATTCTGATTTGCTGCACAAAAAACATTTATTATTACTATTATGTTGAAAACAGCTGAGTAGATTTTTTTCAGGTTTTGTGAAAGAATAAAAAGTTCAGAAGAACAACATTTATATGAAATAAAAATCTTTTGTAACATTATAAATCTCTTTATCATCACTTCTGATCAATTTAAAGCATCCTTCCTAAATTAAAGTTTTACTTTCTATCATTTCTTTCAAATAAATAAATAAATAAATAAATTGTACTGACTCCAAGCTTTTGAATGATATATTTATTGATATAAAATTACAAAAACTTTTTTTTTAAATCAGAAAAAATTTACTCAGCTGTTTTAAATATTGATAATAATAATACAAACATTTTCTTGAGCAAATCAACATATTAGAATGATTTCTGAAGGATCATGTGACATGGAATAATTATCATGGAATAATGATGCTGAAAATGTAGCTTTGCATCACAGGAATAAGTTGCATTTTAAAATATATTAAAATAGAAAGCAGTTATTTTAAATATTAAAAATAGTACAATATTATTGTTTTTGCTGTATTTTGGATAAATAGAGGCTTGGTTAGCAGAAGATAATTTTTTTTAAAAACAGTAAAAATCTTACTGTTTAAAACGTACAATAAATAATGTTTATGGTAAGGAACACTGTGTCTCAGGAGCCGAGAACAGAACACAACAGAATATTCCTTTAACAAAAAAACAGACCGATTACATAACCTCAACTAACTTTCCACTGCAGTTTTGTATTTATATATTTATTTATACATTTTCCAAAACGTATTTGCACGCTGACGTCATAGTTTACAAACCCTGACGCGTTTTGCTAGCTGCGCGTTTCCGCCGCGTCCAGTACGTCAAACTCCCCTACAGCTAATTCACAAAAGACTCGCCGCCGTGCCGAGCGCTCTGATTGGCCGAGGCCGGAGCCACAGGAAGCGGCGCCGGGCTCGCCGATTGGCTGCCATTCTCTTTGTGTGCGGGCAGCTGGCGTCTGGGCTGCATTTTGAATGGTCTCGTATTGGAAGGCGAAGGTGTCCATGGGCAGCACAGCAACAAAGGAGCCAGGATGGTGTTAGTGCACGTCGGATATCTGGTTCTTCCCGTCTTCGGTTCGGTCAGAAGTAGAGGTAATTGCGGCTTATTTGCTGTCGCGTCTTTTTTCATGTGTGTTTGACGGACGCGCAGATGTGATCAAAGGCTGCTGGCCTGGCGGAGCGTCGCGTATTTTGCTACACAAACACGGAGCGATTTGCTCAGTGGCGTAACATTTAATAAAACACCCAGCATATGTATAAACTAGATAGCGAGTGTTTTAAATCATAATGGATAATTCGTTACCGTGTCACAATTTGGAAAACGCATACCACGTTCTTAAGCGTCATCCTTTGTGTCAGAAGCCATATGTGTTTAATATAGAAATACCACTAAGGTTACGCATATATGCGTGTTCATGTATTTGTCTTGCGCACAGCTCCTCACTGGGGCGCGTCAAACTAAAACGCGCTTGTTACAATCTTTCAGCGCGATGCGACGAACGCGAGCCTTCATATTATAAAGCAACAAAGTGTCGCGCTTTGCCAGCGTTTTTGGCTCGTTGCGGGGTAGATAACGCGTTACGATCCGTTAAATTCCCTCACATCCGTTCCGCCGTGTGCGGTTTTGTTTATGAATAATTAAACATGGCTTCAGCAGTCAGTGTGCTGATGGGCAGCTGCAGTGCTACGAAATATCCTCAGCTGAACCTGCTCACAGTTTCAGCCTTTGCAACACGAATGCATGAAAAATTGGATCGTTTAATATCAAATCATCGAATGCAGCACGCAGTATGTTTTTAATACTGCTGTAATGGAGGAAAAAAAACACCTGGATGTTAAATCCCACCTTAGCCAGCCATGTCTGGACAGGAAAAAAGGTGCATCCATGTACAGTATCTGTGCACGTCAGTAATTATAACAGCAGAAATGCACCCATCCTTTTTGCACCGTTATTCATATTTTAATTGCAGTTAAATCATAATTGTGCCATGTTATGCATTTTATAGCCATGCTTCACTTGATGCATTAGTATATAAAATGTGCAATTAAATAATTACAGTATTATTTTATGCGTTTGTTGATACCAACAAAAAATAAGATGCAACCATAAATGCAAAATTGTAAAATAATTATATTAGATGTGAGATGCATTTTGGTGCCATATATAAAATGTGTGCAAATAAATAATATAGTAGTATATGCATTTTACTGTCACAAGCAGAAAAACAACGTGCATTTGTGCAATAATACATAATAGCGAAAATGGTAATATGAGGTGCATTTTGTAGCTTTACTACACCAGCATCTGTTTAAAATGTGTGCAATTAAATATTATCATATACAAATTTTACTGTCATGCACTAGCACCAGCAGAAAAACAAATGCATCGTTACGTTGAATATGTATATGAAATATATGCAAATAAATGATATTGTAGTATAAGGATTTTACTATCACCAACTAAAAAACACATGCATTAATATGTATGCATTGTGCAATTGTCCAATAATAATAGTGATATGAGGTGCATTTTGTAGCCATGCTACACCAGCATCTGTATATAAAATGTGTGCAGTGAAATATAGTAGAATATTAGTTTTACTTTCATGCATTAGCTCCAGCAGATAAACAAATGCATCCAAATGTGAAATATGTCTATTAAATATGTGCAGTTACATATAGTACATGTACATAATACATATAGTCAATATGAAAAATGTGTATATAAAATGCATGCAATTAAATAAGAAAACCAATGCTTCAATATATATGCATGTCTGCATTAATAAATAATAGCCAAAATAGTAATATGAGGTGCATTTTTGTAGCTCTGCTACACCAGCATCTGTATTTAAAATGTGTGCAATTAAATAATATAATAGTAAACAAATTTTACTGTCGTGCATTAGTAGAAAAACAATTGCATCAGTATGTGAAATATTTATATAAAATGTATGCAAATAAATTATGTAGTAGTATAAGGATTTTACTGTCACCAATGTAAAAAACACATGCATTAATATGTATACATTATGAAATTGTTCAGTAGTAATAAAATAGTGATATATGTGCACTTTATAGCCATTCTACACTATTTACAGTGTGTGCGATTAAATATAGTGGAATATGAAATTTACTTTCATGCATTAACCCCAGCAGAAAAACAAATGCATCGATATGTGAAATATGGATATAAAATATGTGCTATTAAATATAGTAGTATATGCATTTTGCTGTTGGACATCATCACCAGCAGAATGTAATGTATCAATATGAGAAATGTGTATATAAAATGTGTGCAATTAAAGAAGAAAAACAAATGCTTTAATATGTATGCATTTGTGCAATAATAAATAGTGGCAAAAATTGTAATATGAGGTGCATTTTGTAGCTCTGCTACACTTGCATCTGTTTAAATAATAGTATACAAATTTTACACTCATGCATTAGCACCAGCAGAAAAACAAATGCATTAATCTGAGAAATGTGTATATAAAATGTGTGCAATTAAATATAGTAGTATATGCATTTTACTGTAACCAGCAGGAGAGCAATGCATCAATATATTTGTGGAATAATAATAATAATAATAATAAAAATAATAATATAGTCATTTGAGGTGCATTTTGTATTGTAATATTTGTAATTAAATATTAATTAAATTTTACTGTCATGCATTAGCATCAGCAGAAAAACAAAATGCATCAATATGTGAAATATGTATATAAAATGTATGGATATAAATGATATAGTAGTGTAAGGATTTTAGTATCATTGGTAAAAACACATGCATTAATATACATGCATTATGCAATTGTTCAGTAATAATAATAATAGTGATATAAGGTGCATTTTGTAGCCTTGCTACACCAGCATTTGTATTTAAAACATGTGCAATTAAATGTAGTGGAATATGAAATTTACTTTCATGCATTAGCCCCAGCAGAAAAACAAATGCACCGACATATGTATATAAATGTTTGCAATTAAATGTAGTATATATGCAAAATGCATCAATATTTTTGTGAAATAAATAATAATATTAGTAATAATAATATAGTAATTTGAGATGCATTTTGTAGCCATGCTGCAGCAGCATCCGTAATTAAAATGTTTGCAATTAAATAATATAAAGTATATGATTTTTACTGTCAATGAGAAATGCGTATATAAAATTTGTGCAATTAAATAACATAGTAGTACATGAATTTTACTGTCACCAGCAGAAAAACCAATGCATCAATACCTGTGTATATAAAATGTGTGCAATTAAATATGATATTACTATATGATTTTTACTGTCGCCAGGAGAAAAATCAAATGCGCTGATATGTGAAATATGTATATAAAAATGTGTGCAATTCAATATCACCAGCAGACAACCAAATGCATTGATGTATGTGTGCAACTGTGCTAAAATAATAATAATAGTAATATTTGTAGGTGCATTTTGTAGCCATGCTGTAGCACAGACGGTTTCATTGATTGTGCTTGTATTTGTTTCTATTTTTTTCCTTGTTCCATAGTCTGGGGGCTGATTCTACATACCGCATTTTTTCAGAGCTCTGTTCCCTTCCATTGTGTATCTAACGATCACCCGCCGCTGCTGTGCTATAGCCTCTGCCTGCCCTGCATCTAGCTGTGTTGTGACTCCCTCTTCTCATTCCCTCTCTTTCCATCTGAAGACGACATTACAAACAAACTCTCACTCATCCAGTATATCCTCCTGTGTAACCGACTGCAGAATAACACACTCTCTTCTCTAGAAGAATCCTCTTGTCTTCTTATTTTTTTAAATGGTCATTGTTGCTTTGACAAAAAATAACAACTCATTGTAGCATTTAGCTTTTTTACGACTGTCATTGTGATTTGTCCCATTCTCAGTGTGGATAGACCAACATTTTTGCTGTAAATTTCTGTCAAGTGGATGCATTGGCCTCTCACTCGATCATAGCCGGGCTTGATCGACCCCTAAACACTGTCTCTGTCTTGTCTTTCGGGAAGGTGCGCTGTGCCGGTGGGATTTGCGCGAGGAAACTTACCAGAGAAGCTTGACGTTAATTTTTCTTTTCTAATTATGTATGTACAGTTGGGATCGATAATATCTCACTCGCTCTGTGGGTTTCGCTTCCCTAGGGTGACCTATTAATGATTTAATCAAATGAAATCTATACCATCTTAAAGGAATAGTTTGCATAAAATAAGTTCTTTCAATATTTACTCACCTTCATGTCGTTCAACACCCATATGCTGTTATTTGTTTTGTGGGAAACAAAAGGAAATGGAAAGATCATCATTTGAATATTTTTATATTATATATTTTAGAATACTTAGATGTAAATATTGCTATTAAGATTTAATTTTAGTTCTTCAGCTTAAACGTAATTTCAGTTATTTGCCAAAGCAACATTTCTAATCTTAGTTTAGTGCATGGTTTTCATCTAATATTAATGTTTTATTTGATTATCAGCTTTCTCAACTAACAAAAATGTTTTTAATAGTTTTAGTTAACATTAATAACCCTGGTTTAAATGACTCATGCACTGTATTTCAGGTTTTCTGACGTCTTACAAGTGAAATTTAAGTTATTATTTACTAATTATCTTCTCTGAAGCTCTGAAATCTCATTTGCATGCAGTGGTTTTGAAGGCCAAAAATGCAAGTGGTTCTCGTATGGAACTGAATGCAAGTTCTTCACAAAACTAAAGGTGTTTACTGGAAAACTAATGGCTGTTTAAGGAAAACAGCTGTAGCAAAGACATTAAAAAGGCTTGTTTGAGTTGCATGGAGAAATGACAGCATAGGGGTATGGAATGACATGAGAATGAGTGACTTAATATGAGTTGAGGTCAAAAGTTTACACCCCACCCCCCCTTTCAGAATCTGCCAAATATATATTATTTTACCGAAATAAGAGGGATCATACAAAATGCATGTGTGTGATTTTATTATTATTATTATTATTTTTTTTTAGTACTGACCTGAATAAGATATTTCACATAAAAAACGTCCTACAATGTTGACGTCCCTTTCCAGCAATGACTGTATGAATTTGAGAACCATCTTTTCACACTGAGGACAACTGAGGGACTCATGCAACTATTACAGAAGGTTCAAACACTCACTGATGCTTCAGAAAGAAAAACGATGTAGTAAGAGCTGAGGGTGAAAACTTTTGAACAAAATGAAGATGTGTACATTTTTTCTTATTTTGCCTAAATATCATATTTTTTTAATTTAGTACTGCCCTTCAGAAGTTACAGAAGATACTTGCATGTTTCCTAGAAGACAAAATAAGTTAAATTTACCCTGATTTTCAAATTCCAAAAGTTTTCACCCCCAGCTTTTAATGCATCATGTTTCCTTCTGAAGCATCAGTGAGTGTTTGAACCTTCTGTAATAGTTGCATACGAGTCCCTCAGTTGTCCTCAGTGTAAAAAGATGGATCTTAAAATCATAGTCATTGTTGGAAAACCAAAGAATTTGTGGGACCTGAAGGATTTTTCTGAAGAATGGCAGGCAGTTTAACTGTTCAGGACAAACAAGGGACTCATGAACCACTATCAGTAAACAAAAAACGCAGTTGTGGATCATTCACGTAACAACACAGTATTAAGAATCAAGTGCATGTAAACTTTTGAACAGTGTCGTTTTTATAAATCCAGCTATTTTCACTTGTGGACTATATGTAGACGTCTTATGTGAAATATCTTAAGGTCAGTACTAAATAAAAATAACATGTATTTTGTATGATCCCTCTTATTTGGGTAAAATAATTAACATTTTGCAGATTCTGAAAGGGGAATGTAAACTTTTGACCTCAACTGTATAATGCGTTTTTTTGTATACCCATTGCGGTATTATCTTCAAAGGAAGTACTGAGCTTTAATAATCTTTAAGGAGCAAAACAGGAAAACCATAGAAATGCTGCTATTTCAAGACTTGCTGTTTGATATGACAAAGTTAAAGCAATAGCTCAGCCACAAATGAAATTTGCTTTAAAAAAAAAAACAAAAATCCTCACCCTCAGGCCACACTCATGTAGATGAGTTTGTTTCTTCATCAGATTTAAAGAAATGTAGTGTTTCATCACTTGCTCACTAACGGATCATCTGTAGTAAATGGGTGCCGTCAAAATGAGAGTCCAAACAGCTGATAAAAACAATACGATTATCCACAAGTAATCCACACCACTCCAGTCCATCAAGTAATGTCTTGAAGCTTAAAAACTGTGTTTGTAAGAAACAAATCCATCATTAAAGCATTTTAGCTTTACAAGTCCTCTATCCATAGTATTGC